>NW_026778200.1:3301257-3634276 GCF_025265405.1 Mesoplodon densirostris | reverse complement strand
AAACTGGCAGAGTGATAAAGGACAACTATCGTCCAAAAATCTGTTGAGGGAAGTCAACGAGGCGGACTTGAAAGCGAGGCAAAATAGCAGGAAACAGATTTCAAGAGGTACCTTGGAATCGCCTGTAAAGCACAGGAAGAGGGGCACAACTTGGACAATGGTGCACTTGGCCCAAAAGGGCGTATGCGTTTTCTCCTGAATATATTCAGGAGAAAACGCATACGCCCTTTTTGGCCAAGCAAGCAAGCGGGCAATGCAAATCTGCACTACAAAGAAGTATCACTTCCCACTGGTCAAAAGGGACATCCACAAAATGTGTAAAAACCAGAAAGGCAAGACAGGCCCTGGAGAACTGGGAGCCTTGTTATGCTGATGGGCGGGATGTAAATTGCCAACTGCCTCACTGGAGGAGTGCATTGTGTTCCCTAAAACAAGTAAACAACAGAGCTACAGTGCCAAGGCCACTTCCAGTCTAGGGAATATACCTGGGGAAAACTGAAAATCAATAAGAAAGAGCCACCTCCAAATTTAGGGCTGCACTGACTACAAGAACCTCAACTTGGGTACACCTTAAATATCCCAGGAAATATAAAAATGGTTCAAAACATTGTGGTACTTACGTACGATGGAATATCCCTCAGCCATGAAATCAATGTCATAAGACCAGTAGCAGCAAAGTGAGTGGATTCAGGTACGATGATTCTAAGTGAAATAAGTCACACAGAAAAAGAAACTTATCATAAGATATCACTTAGGAAGATCCTGTAAACATGGCTACACGTGAACTGAGTTAGGAAAGAGAACAGAGTCTCACATTTAGAAAACACTCTTATGCCTGCATAAAGGGGAGGAGAGGTGGGGTGATGCATAAAACCAGAGTTTGATATAAGCACAGGGACCGTTTCAAAAACCAACTTTGGAATTGACAAGACCGACACCTTCCTCAGTGAAAGAGACTCAAAACCCCATATTTCCCACAGAGGAATATATCTGACTAGTAAGAATCTTAAAACCTATGTATTGATATGTCTCCATAAGGTAATCAAGTGTGTCTAGAGTGGCATAAACATGGCAGCGAGAATCAGCTCAAACCCACTATAAAAAGGAATTTCAAAAGCAAAACCAAAAAACAGGGAAATTCTTTACAAGTCCTTCAGGGTGTCTGAGGAAACCTGGAAAGACCCTATCTACAATGACAGCTGGATGTGGCATAAGGCTGGACACTTGGGACTGAGAGGATTGGTGAGATTGGGTGAGCAAATGCAGACCCTTTCAAGCAATAATGCATGGCCCCCATTCCATGGGTCCCAACTCTCCATGTTCAAGGGAATATTACTACAGCTATAACATGTACAGGAAACCTAGAGAATGGACACACTGTGAATACGAAAGGTTTCTAAAACTCAACGAATAGTCCCTCTCCTGGTGCTCCAGTTTGACTTTCCAACTGCCTTACTATCAATCTCCCAACTTGGAGAGACAGGCCCTTTAACCTCCTGGTTTGCACAGGTTCCCAATTTGGCAGAGGATGGAAGGGACGAGGGAGAACCCATGAGAGAGTAGCTGTTAGGCATTTGGACGGGCACATGTCACTCTAATTTCCCGGCAGGAAGAAGAATTAACCAAAGTCTCAGCGACCCACTGGGAACCAGTATAGGACATGATCCAAAATTTTGGACTTGCGTTCAGCTCACAAAAAACGAGTTGAGAAATGGAGCTCAGGGGCACAGCAATTAACAAACTGGCAGAGTGATAAAGGACAACTATCGTCCAAAAATCTGTTGAGGGAAGTCAACGAGGCGGACTTGAAAGCGAGGCAAAATAGCAGGAAACAGATTTCAAGAGGTACGTTGGAATCGCCTGTAAAGCACAGGAAGAGGGGCACAACTTGGACAATGGTGCACTTGGCCCAAAAGGGCGTATGCGTTTTCTCCTGAATATATTCAGGAGAAAACGCATACGCCCTTTTTGGCCAAGCAAGCAAGCGGGCAATGCAAATCTGCACTACAAAGAAGTCTCACTTCCCACTGGTCAAAAGGGACATCCACAAAATGTGTAAAAACCAGAAAGGCAAGACAGGCCCTGGAGAACTGGGAGCCTTGTTATGCTGATGGGCGGGATGTAAATTGCCAACTGCCTCACTGGAGGAGTGCATTGTGTTCCCTAAAACAAGTAAACAACAGAGCTACAGAGCCAAGGCCACTTCCAGTCTAGGGAATATACCTTGGGAAAACTGAAAATCAATAAGAAAGAGCCACCTCCAAATTTAGGGCTGCACTGACTACAAGAACCTCAACTTGGGTACACCTTAAATATCCCAGGAAATATAAAAATGGTTCAAAACATTGTGGTACTTACGTACGATGGAATATCCCTCAGCCATGAAATCAATGTCATAAGACCAGTAGCAGCAAAGTGAGTGGATTCAGGTACGATGATTCTAAGTGAAATAAGTCACACAGAAAAAGAAACTTATCATAAGATATCACTTAGGAAGATCCTGTAAACATGGCTACACGTGAACTGAGTTAGGAAAGAGAACAGAGTCTCACATTTAGAAAACACTCTTATGCCTGCATAAAGGGGAAGGAGAGGTGGGGTGATGCATAAAACCAGAGTTTGATATAAGCACAGGGACCGTTTCAAAAACCAACTTTGGAATTGACAAGACCGACACCTTCCTCAGTGAAAGAGACTCAAAACCCCATATTTCCCACAGAGGAATATATCTGACTAGTAAGAATCTTAAAACCTATGTATTGATATGTCTCCATAAGGGAATCAAGTGTGTCTAGAGTGGCATAAACATGGCAGCGAGAATCAGCTCAAACCCACTATAAAAAGGAATTTCAAAAGCAAAATCAAAATACAGGGAAATTCTTTACAATTCCTTCAGGGTGTCTGAGGAAACCTGGAAAGACCCTATCTACAATGACAGCTGGATGTGGCATAAGGCTGGACACTTGGGACTGAGAGAATTGGTGAGATTGGGTGAGCAAATGCAGACCCTTTCAAGCAATAATGCATGGCCCCCATTCCATGGGTCCCAACTCTCCATGTTCAAGGGAATATTACTACAGCTATAACATGTACAGGAAACCTAGAGAATGGACACACTGTGAATACGAAAGGTTTCTAAAACTCAACGAATAGTCCCTCTCCTGGTGCTCCAGTTTGACTTTCCAACTGCCTTACTATCAATCTCCCAACTTGGAGAGACAGGCCCTTTAACCTCCTGGTTTGCACAGGTTCCCAATTTGGCAGAGGATGGAAGGGACGAGGGAGAACCCATGAGAGAGTAGCTGTTAGGCATTTGGACGGGCACATGTCACTCTAATTTCCCGGCAGGAAGAAGAATTAACCAAAGTCTCAGCCACCCACCGGGAACCAGTATAGGACATGATCCAAAATTTTGGACTTGCGTTCAGCTCACAAAAAACGAGTTGAGAAATGGAGCTCAGGGGCACAGCAATTCACACACTGGCAGAGTGACTGGCAGAGTGATAAAGGACAACTATCGTCCAAAAATCTGTTGAGGGAAGTCAACGAGGCGGACTTGAAAGTGAGGCAAAATAGCAGGAAACAGAATTCAAGAGGTACGTTGGAATCGCCTGTAAAGCACAGGAAGAGGGGCACAACTTGGACAATGGTGCACTTGCCCAAAAAGGGCGTATGCGTTTTCTCCTGAATATATTCAGGAGAAAACGCATACGCCCTTTTTGGCCAAGCAAGCAAGCGGGCAATGCAAATCTGCACTACAAAGAAGTATCACTTCCCACCGATCAAAAGGGACATCCACAAAATGTGTAAAAACCAGAAAGGCAAGACAGGCCCTGGAGAACTGGGAGCCTTGTTATGCTGATGGGCGGGATGTAAATTGCCAACTGCCTCACTGGAGGAGTGCATTGTGTTCCCTAAAACAAGTAAACAACAGAGCTACAGAGCCAAGGCCACTTCCAGTCTAGGGAATATACCTTGGGAAAACTGAAAATCAATAAGAAAGAGCCACCTCCAAATTTAGGGCTGCACTGACTACAAGAACCTCAACTTGGGTACACCTTAAATATCCCAGGAAATATAAAAATGGTTCAAAACATTGTGGTACTTACGTACGATGGAATATCCCTCAGCCATGAAATCAATGTCATAAGACCAGTAGCAGCAAAGTGAGTGGATTCAGGTACGATGATTCTAAGTGAAATAAGTCACACAGAAAAAGAAACTTATCATAAGATATCACTTATGAAGATCCTGTAAACATGGCTACACGTGAACTGAGTTGGGAAAGAGAACAGAGTCTCACATTTAGAAAACACTCTTATGCCTGCATAAAGGGGAAGGAGAGGTGGGGTGATGCATAAAACCAGAGTTTGATATAAGCACAGGTAACGTTCCAAAAACCAACTATGGAATAGACAAGACCTCCACCTTCATCAGTGAAAGAGACTCAAATCCCTATATTTCCCACAGAGGTATATATCCCACTAGTAACAATCTTAAAAGCTATGTATTGATATGTCTGCATAAGGGAAACAAGTGTGTCTAGACTGGCATAAACATGGCAGCTAGAATCAGCTCAAACCCACTATAAAAAGGAATTTCAAAAACAAAACAAAAAAAACAGGAATTTCTTTACAATTCCTTCAAGGTCTCTGATGAAACCTGGAATAAGCCTATCTACAATGACAGCTGGATGTGGCATAAGGCTGGACACTTGGGACTGAGCAGATTGGAGAGATTGGTTGAGCAAATGCAGACCCTTTCAAGCAATATTTCATGGCACCCGTTCCATTGCTCCCAACTCTCCAACTTGAAGGGAATATTACGACAGCTATAACATGTACGGGAAACCTAGAGAATGCACACACTGTGAATACGAATGGTTTCTAAAACTCAACGAATAGTCCCTCTCCTGGATATCCGGTTTGACTTTCCAACTGCTTTACTATCAATCTCCCAACTTGGAGAGACAGCCCCTTTAACCTCCTGGTTCGCACAGGTTGCCAATTTGGCAGAGGATGAAAGGGAAGAGGGAGAACCAATGAGAGAGTAGCTATTAGGCATTTGGACGGGCACATGCCATTTTAAATTCCCGGCAGGAAGAATAATTAATCAAAGTCTCAGCCACCCACCGGGAATCAGTATAGGGCCTGAACTAAAATTTGGGACTTGTGTTCAGCTCACAAATAACGAGTTGAAAAATGGAGCTCAGGGGCACAGCAATTCACAAACTGGCAGAGTAATAAAGGACAACTATCGTCCAAAAATCTGTTGAGGGAAGGCAATGAGGCGGACTTGAAAGCGAGGCAGAATAGCAGGAAAATCGATTTCAAGAGGTACGTAGGAATCGCCTTGAGAGAATAGGAAGAGGGGCACAACTTTGACACTGATGCACTTGGCCAAAAAGGGTCTATGCGTTTTCTCCTGATTACATTCAGGAGAACATGCATAGGCCCTTTTTGGCCAAGCAAGCAAGCGGGCAATGCAAATCTGCACGACAAAGTAGTATCACTTCCCACCGGTCAAAAGGGACATCCACAAAATGTATAAAAACCAGAAAGGCAAGACAGGCCATGGAGAATATACGGAGCCTTGTTATGCTGATGGGCCGTATGTAAATTGCCAACTGCCTCTCAGGAGGATTGCATTTTGCTCCCTATAACAAGTAAACAACAGAGCTACTGAGCCAAGTGTGCTTCCAGTCTAGGGAATATACCTTGGGAAAACGGAATATCAATAAGACAGAGCCACACCAAAATTTAGGGCTGCACTGCTTACAGGAACCTCAACTGGGTTACACCTTAAATATCCCACGAAATATAAAAATGGTTCAAAACATTGTGGTACTTACGTACGATGGAATATCCTTGAGCCATGAAATCAATGTCATAAGACCAGGAGCACCAAAATGAGTGGATTCAGGTACGATGATTCTAAGTGAAATAAGTCACACAGAAAAAGAAACTTATCATAAGATATCACTTATGAAGATCCTGTAAACATGGCTACACATGAGCTGAGTTAGGAAAGAGAACAGAGTCTCACATTTAGAAAACACACTTATGCCTGCTTCAGGGGGAAGGAGAGGTGGGGTGATGCATAAAACCAGAGTTCGATATAAGCACAGGTACCATTAAAAAAAACCTACTATGGAATAGACAAGACCTACACCTTCCTCAGTGAAAGAGACTCAAAACCCCATATTTCCCACAGAGGAATATATCTGACTAGTAAGAATCTTAAAACCTATGTATTGATATGACTCCATAAGGGAATCAAGTGTGTCTAGAGTGGCATAAACATGGCAGGGAGAATCAGCTCAAACCCACTATAAAAAGGAATTTCAAAAGCAAAACCAAAAAACAGGGAAATTCTTTACAATTCCTTCAGGGTGTCTGAGGAAACCTGGAAAGACCCTATCTACAATGACAGCTGGATGTGGCATAAGGCAGGACACTTGGGACTGAGAGGATTGGTGAGATTGGGTGAGCAAATGCAGACCCTTTCAAGCAATAATGCATGGCCCCCATTCCATGGGTCCCAACTCTCCAGGTTCAAGGGAATATTACTACAGCTATAACATGTACAGGAAACCTAGAGAATGGACACACTGTGAATACGAAAGGTTTCTAAAACTCAACGAATAGTCCCTCTCCTGGTGCTCCAGTTTGACTTTCCAACTGCCTTACTATCAATCTCCCAACTTGGAGAGACAGGCCCTTTAACCTCCTGGTTTGCACAGGTTCCCAATTTGGCAGAGGATGGAAGGGACGAGGGAGAACCCATGAGAGAGTAGCTGTTAGGCATTTGGATGGGCACATGTCACTCTAATTTCCCGGCAGGAAGAAGAATTAACCAAAGTCTCAGCCACCCACCGGGAACCAGTATAGGACATGATCCAAAATTTTGGACTTGCGTTCTGCTCACAAAAAACGAGTTGAGAAATGGAGCTCAGGGGCACAGCAATTCACAATCTGGCAGAGTGATAAAGGACAACTATCGTCCAAAAATCTGTTGAGGGAAGTCAACGAGGCGGACTTGAAAGCGAGGCAAAATAGCAGGAAACAGATTTCAAGAGGTACCTTGGAATCGCCTGTAAAGCACAGGAAGAGGGGCACAACTTGGACAATGGTGCACTTGGCCAAAAAGGGCGTATGCGTTTTCTCCTGAATATATTCAGGAGAAAACGCATACGCCCTTTTTGGCCAAGCAAGCAAGCGGGCAATGCAAATCTGCACTACAAAGAAGTATCACTTCCCACCGGTCAAAAGGGACATCCACAAAATGTGTAAAAACCAGAAAGGCAAGACAGGCCCTGGAGAACTGGGAGCCTTGTTATGCTGATGGGCGGGATGTAAATTGCCAACTGCCTCACTGGAGGAGTGCATTGTGTTCCCTAAAACAAGTAAACAACAGAGCTACAGAGCCAAGGCCACTTCCAGTCTAGGGAATATACCTGGGGAAAACTGAAAATCAATAAGAAAGAGCCACCTCCAAATTTAGGGCTGCACTGGCTACAAGAACCTCAACTTGGGTACACCTTAAATATCCCAGGAAATATAAAAATGGTTCAAAACATTGTGGTACTTACGTACGATGGAATATCCCTTAGCGATGAAATCAATGTCATAAAACCAGTAGCAGCAAAGTGAGTGGATTCAGGTACGATGATTGTAAGTGAAATAAGTCACACAGAAAAAGGAACTTATCATAAGATATCACTTATGAAGATCCTGTAAACATGGCTACACGTGAACTGAGTTAGGAAAGAGAACAGAGTCTCACATTTAGAAAACACTCTTATGCCTGCATAAAGGGGATGGAGAGGTGGGGTGATGCATAAAACCAGAGTTTGATATAAGCACAGGGACCGTTCCAAAAACCAACTTTGGAATAGACAAGACCTACACCTTCCTCAGTGAAAGAGACTCAAAACCCCATATTTCCCGCAGAGGAATATATCTGACTAGTAAGAATCTTAAAACCTATGTATTGATATGACTCCATAAGGGAATCAAGTGTGTCTAGAGTGGCATAAACATGGCAGCGAGAATCAGCTCAAACCCACTATAAAAAGGAATTTCAAAAGCAAAACCAAAAAACAGGGAAATTCTTTACAATTCCTTCAGGGTGTCTGAAGAAACCTGGAAAGACCCTATCTACAATGACAGCTGGATGTGGCATAAGGCTGGACACTTGGGACTGAGAGGATTGGTGAGATTGGGTGAGCAAATGCAGACCCTTTCAAGCAATAATGCATGGCCCCCATTCCATGGGTCCCAACTCTCCAGGTTCAAGGGAATATTACTACAGCTATAACATGTACAGGAAACCTAGAGAATGGACACACTGTGAATACGAAAGGTTTCTAAAACTCAACGAATAGTCCCTCTCCTGGTGCTCCAGTTTGACTTTCCAACTGCCTTACTATCAATCTCCCAACTTGGAGAGACAGGCCCTTTAACCTCCTGGTTTGCACAGGTTCCCAATTTGGCAGAGGATGGAAGGGACGAGGGAGAACCCATGAGAGAGTAGCTGTTAGGCATTTGGACGGGCACATGTCACTCTAATTTCCCGGCAGGAAGAAGAATTAACCAATGTCTCAGCGACCCACCGGGAACCAGTATAGGACAGGATCCAAAATTTTGGACTTGCGTTCAGCTCACAAAAAACGAGTTGAGAAATGGAGCTCAGGGGCACAGCAATTCACAAACTGGCAGAGTGATAAAGGACAACTATCGTCCAAATATCTGTTGAGGGAAGTCAACGAGGCAGACTTGAATGCGAGGCAAAATAGCAGGAAACAGATTTCAAGAGGTACCTGGGAATCGCATGTAAAGCACAGGAAGAGGGGCACAACTTGGACAATGGTGCACTTGGCCAAAAAGGGCGTATGCCTTTTCTCCTGAATATATTCAGGAGAAAACGCATACGCCCTTTTTGGCCAAGCAAGCAAGCGGGCAATGCAAATCTGCACTACAAAGAAGTATCACTTCCCACCGGTCAAAAGGGACATCCACAAAATGTGTAAAAACCAGAAAGGCAAGGCAGGCCCTGGAGAACTGGGAGCCTTGTTATGCTGATGGGCGGGATGTAAATTGCCAACTGCCTCACTGGAGGAGTGCATTGTGTTCCCTAAAACAAGTAAACAACAGAGCTACAGAGCCAAGGCCACTTCCAGTCTAGGGAATATACCTTGGGAAAACTGAAAATCAATAAGGAAGAGCCACCTCCAAATTTAGGGCTGCACTGACTACAAGAACCTCAACTTGGGTACACCTTAAATATCCCAGGAAATATAAAAATGGTTCAAAACATTGTGGTACTTACGTACGATGGAATATCCCTCAGCCATGAAATCAATGTCATAAAACCAGTAGCAGCAAAAAGAGTGGATTCAGGTACGATGATTCTAAGTGAAATAAGTCACACAGAAAAAGAAACTTATCATAAGATATCACTTAGGAAGATGCTGTAAACATGGCTACACGTGAACTGAGTTAGGAAAGAGAACAGAGTCTCACATTTAGAAAACACTCTTATGCCTGCATAAAGGGGAAGGAGTGGTGGGGTGATGCATAAAACCAGAGTTTGATATAAGCACAGGGACCGTTTCAAAAACCAACTTTGGAATTGACAAGACCGACACCTTCCTCAGTGAAAGAGACTCAAAACCCCATATTTCCCACAGAGGAATATATCTGACTAGTAAGAATCTTAAAACCTATGTATTGATATGTCTCCATAAGGGAATCAAGTGTGTCTAGAGTGGCATAAACATGGCAGCGAGAATCAGCTCAAACCCACTATAAAAAGGAATTTCAAAAGCAAAACCAAAAAACAGGGAAATTCTTTACAATTCCTTCAGGGTGTCTGAGGAATCCTGGAAAGACCCTATCTACAATGACAGCTGGATGTGGCATAAGGCTGGACACTTGGGACTGAGAGGATTGGTGAGATTGGGTGAGCAAATGCAGACCCTTTCAAGCAATAATGCATGGCCCCCATTCCATGGGTCCCAACTCTCCATGTTCAAGGGAATATTACTACAGCTATAACATGTACAGGAAACCTAGAGAATGGACACACTGTGAATACGAAAGGTTTCTAAAACTCAACGAATAGTCCCTCTCCTGGTGCTCCAATTTGACTTTCCAACTGCCTTACTATCAATCTCCCAACTTGGAGAGACAGGCCCTTTAACCTCCTGGTTTGCACAGGTTCCCAATTTGGCAGAGGATGGAAGGGACGAGGGAGAACCCATGAGAGAGTAGCTGTTAGGCATTTGGACGGGCACATGTCACTCTAATTTCCCGGCAGGAAGAAGAATTAACCAAAGTCTCAGCGACCCACCGGGAACCAGTATAGGACAGGATCCAAAATTTTGGACTTGCGTTCAGCTCACAAAAAACGAGTTGAGAAATGGAGCTCAGGGGCACAGCAATTCACAAACTGGCAGAGTGATAAAGGACAACTATCGTCCAAAAATCTGTTGAGGGAAGTCAACGAGGCGGACTTGAATGCGAGGCAAAATAGCAGGAAACAGATTTCAAGAGGTACCTTGGAATCGCCTGTAAAGCACAGGAAGAGGGGCACAACTTGGACAATGGTGCACTTGGCCAAAAAGGGCGTATGCGTTTTCTCCTGAATATATTCAGGAGAAAACGCATACGCCCTTTTTGGCCAAGCAAGCAAGCGGGCAATGCAAATCTGCACTACAAAGAAGTCTCACTTCCCACTGGTCAAAAGGGACATCCACAAAATGTGTAAAAACCAGAAAGGCAAGACAGGCCCTGGAGAACTGGGAGCCTTGTTATGCTGATGGGCGGGATGTAAATTGCCAACTGCCTCACTGGAGGAGTGTATTGTGTTCCCTAAAACAAGTAAACAACAGAGCTACAGAGCCAAGGCCACTTCCAGTCTAGGGAATATACCTTGGGAAAACTGAAAATCAATAAGAAAGAGCCACCTCCAAATTTAGGGCTGCACTGACTACAAGAACCTCAACTTGGGTACACCTTAAATATCCCAGGAAATATAAAAATGGTTCAAAACATTGTGGTACTTACGTACGATGGAATATCCCTCAGCCATGAAATCAATGTCATAAGACCAGTAGCAGCAAAGTGAGTGGATTCAGGTACGATGATTCTAAGTGAAATAAGTCACACAGAAAAAGAAACTTATCATAAGATATCACTTAGGAAGATCCTGTAAACATGGCTACACGTGAACTGAGTTAGGAAAGAGAACAGAGTCTCACATTTAGAAAACACTCTTATGCCTGCATAAAGGGGAAGGAGAGGTGGGGTGATGCATAAAACCAGAGTTTGATATAAGCACAGGGACCGTTTCAAAAACCAAATTTGGAATTGACAAGACCGACACCTTCCTCAGTGAAAGAGACTCAAAACCCCATATTTCCCACAGAGGAATATATCTGACTAGTAAGAATCTTAAAACCTATGTATTGATATGTCTCCATAAGGGAATCAAGTGTGTCTAGAGTGGCATAAACATGGCAGCGAGAATCAGCTCAAACCCACTATAAAAAGGAATTTCAAAAGCAAAACCAAAAAACAGGGAAATTCTTTACAATTCCTTCAGGGTGTCTGAGGAAACCTGGAAAGACCCTATCTACAATGACAGCTGGATGTGGCATAAGGCTGGACACTTGGGACTGAGAGAATTGGTGAGATTGGGTGACCAAATGCAGGCCCTTTCAAGCAATAATGCATGGCCCCCATTCCATGGGTCCCAACTCTCCAGGTTCAAGGGAATATTACTACAGCTATAACATGTACAGGAAACCTAGAGAATGGACACACTGTGAATACGAAAGGTTTCTAAAACTCAACGAATAGTCCCTCTCCTGGTGCTCCAGTTTGACTTTCCAACTGCCTTACTATCAATCTCCCAACTTGGACAGACAGGCCCTTTAACCTCCTGGTTTGCACAGGTTCCCAATTTGGCAGAGGATGGAAGGGACGAGGGAGAACCCATGAGAGAGTAGCTGTTAGGCATTTGGACGGGCACATGTCACTCTAATTTCCCGGCAGGAAGAAGAATTAACCAAAGTCTCAGCCACCCACCGGGAACCAGTATAGGACATGATCCAAAATTTTGGACTTGCGTTCAGCTCACAAAAAACGAGTTGAGAAATGGAGCTCAGGGGCACAGCAATTCACACACTGGCAGAGTGACTGGCAGAGTGATAAAGGACAACTATCGTCCAAAAATCTGTTGAGGGAAGTCAACGAGGCGGACTTGAAAGTGAGGCAAACTAGCAGGAAACAGAATTCAAGAGGTACGTTGCAATCGCCTGTAAAGCACAGGAAGAGGGGCACAACTTGGACAATGGTGCACTTGGCCAAAAAGGGCGTATGCCTTTTCTCCTGAATATATTCAGGAGAAAACGCATACGCCCTTTTTGGCCAAGCAAGCAAGCGGGCAATGCAAATCTGCACTACAAAGAAGTCTCACTTCCCACTGGTCAAAAGGGACATCCACAAAATGTGTAAAAACCAGAAAGGCAAGACAGGCCCTGGAGAACTGGGAGCCTTGTTATGCTGATGGGCGGGATGTAAATTGCCAACTGCCTCACTGGAGGAGTGCATTGTGTTCCCTAAAACAAGTAAACAACAGAGCTACAGAGCCAAGGCCACTTCCAGTCTAGGGAATATACCTTGGGAAAACTGAAAATCAATAAGAAAGAGCCACCTCCAAATTTAGGGCTGCACTGACTACAAGAACCTCAACTTGGGTACACCTTAAATATCCCAGGAAATATAAAAATGGTTCAAAACATTGTGGTACTTACGTACGATGGAATATCCCTCAGCCATGAAATCAATGTCATAAGACCAGTAGCAGCAAAGTGAGTGGATTCAGGTACGATGATTCTAAGTGAAATAAGTCACACAGAAAAAGAAACTTATCATAAGATATCACTTAGGAAGATCCTGTAAACATGGCTACACGTGAACTGAGTTAGGAAAGAGAACAGAGTCTCACATTTAGAAAACACTCTTATGCCTGCATAAAGGGGAAGGAGAGGTGGGGTGATGCATAAAACCAGAGTTTGATATAAGCACAGGGACCGTTTCAAAAACCAACTTTGGAATTGACAAGACCGACACCTTCCTCAGTGAAAGAGACTCAAAACCCCATATTTCCCACAGAGGAATATATCTGACTAGTAAGAATCTTAAAACCTATGTATTGATAAGTCTCCATAAGGGAATCAAGTGTGTCTAGAGTGGCATAAACATGGCAGCGAGAATCAGCTCAAACCCACTATAAAAAGGAATTTCAAAAGCAAAACCAAAAAACAGGGAAATTCTTTACAATTCCTTCAGGGTGTCTGAGGAAACCTGGAAAGACCCTATCTACAATGACAGCTGGATGTGGCATAAGGCTGGACACTTAGGACTGAGAGAATTGGTGAGATTGGGTGAGCAAATGCAGACCCTTTCAAGCAATAATGCATGGCCCCCATTCCATGGGTCCCAACTCTCCAGGTACAAGGGAATATTACTACAGCTATAACATGTACAGGAAACCTAGAGAATGGACACACTGTGAATACGAAAGGTTTCTAAAACTCAACGAATAGTCCCTCTCCTGGTGCTCCAGTTTGACTTTCCAACTGCCTTACTATCAATCTCCCAACTTGGACAGACAGGCCCTTTAACCTCCTGGTTTGCACAGGTTCCCAATTTGGCAGAGGATGGAAGGGACGAGGGAGAACCCATGAGAGAGTAGCTGTTAGGCATTTGGACGGGCACATGTCACTCTAATTTCCCGGCAGGAAGAAGAATTAACCAAAGTCTCAGCCACCCACCGGGAACCAGTATAGGACATGATCCAAAATTTTGGACTTGCGTTCAGCTCACAAAAAACGAGTTGAGAAATGGAGCTCAGGGGCACAGCAATTCACACACTGGCAGAGTGACTGGCAGAGTGATAAAGGACAACTATCGTCCAAAAATCTGTTGAGGGAAGTCAACGAGGCGGACTTGAAAGTGAGGCAAAATAGCAGGAAACAGAATTCAAGAGGTACGTTGGAATCGCCTGTAAAGCACAGGAAGAGGGGCACAACTTGGACAATGGTGCACTTGCCCAAAAAGGGCGTATGCGTTTTCTCCTGAATATATTCAGGAGAAAACGCATACGCCCTTTTTGGCCAAGCAAGCAAGCGGGCAATGCAAATCTGCACTACAAAGAAGTATCACTTCCCACCGATCAAAAGGGACATCCACAAAATGTGTAAAAACCAGAAAGGCAAGACAGGCCCTGGAGAACTGGGAGCCTTGTTATGCTGATGGGCGGGATGTAAATTGCCAACTGCCTCACTGGAGGAGTGCATTGTGTTCCCTAAAACAAGTAAACAACAGAGCTACAGAGCCAAGGCCACTTCCAGTCTAGGGAATATACCTTGGGAAAACTGAAAATCAATAAGAAAGAGCCACCTCCAAATTTAGGGCTGCACTGGCTACAAGAACCTCAACTTGGGTACACCTTAAATATCCCAGGAAATATAAAAATGGTTCAAAACATTGTGGTACTTACGTACGATGGAATATCCCTTAGCGATGAAATCAATGTCATAAGACCAGTAGCAGCAAAGTGAGTGGATTCAGGTACGATGATTCTAAGTGAAATAAGTCACACAGAAAAAGGAACTTATCATAAGATATCACTTATGAAGATCCTGTAAACATGGCTACACGTGAACTGAGTTAGGAAAGAGAACCGAGTCTCACATTTAGAAAACACTCTTATGCCTGCATAAAGGGGATGGAGAGGTGGGGTGATGCATAAAACCAGAGTTTGATATAAGCACAGGGACCGTTCCAAAAACCAACTTTGGAATAGACAAGACCTACACCTTCCTCAGTGAAAGAGACTCAAAATCCCATATTTCCCGCAGAGGAATATATCTGACTAGTAAGAATCTTAAAACCTATGTATTGATATGACTCCATAAGGGAATCAAGTGTGTCTAGAGTGGCATAAACATGGCAGCGAGAATCAGCTCAAACCCACTATAAAAAGGAATTTCAAAAGCAAAACCAAAAAACAGGGAAATTCTTTACAATTCCTTCAGGGTGTCTGAGGAAACCTGGAAAGACCCCATCTACAATGACAGCCGGATGTGGCATAAGGCTGGACACTTGGGACTGAGAGGATTGGTGAGATTGGGTGAGCAAATGCAGACCCTTTCAAGCAATAATGCATGGCCCCCATTCCATGGGTCCCAACTCTCCAGGTTCAAGGGAATATTACTACAGCTATAACATGTACAGGAAACCTAGAGAATGGACACACTGTGAATACGAAAGGTTTATAAAACTCAACGAATAGTCCCTCTCCTGGTGCTCCAGTTTGACTTTCCAACTGCCTTACTATCAATCTCCCAACTTGGAGAGACAGGCCCTTTAACCTCCTGGTTTGCACAGGTTCCCAATTTGGCAGAGGATGGAAGGGACGAGGGAGAACCCATGAGAGAGTACCTGTTAGGCATTTGGACGGGCACATGTCACTCTAATTTCCCGGCAGGAAGAAGAATTAACCAAAGTCTCAGCCACCCACCGGGAACCAGTATAGGACAGGATCCAAAATTTTGGACTTGCGTTCAGCTCACAAAAAACGAGTTGAGAAATGGAGCTCAGGGGCACAGCAATTCACAAACTGGCAGAGTGATAAAGGACAACTATCGTCCAAATATCTGTTGAGGGAAGTCAACGAGGCAGACTTGAAAGCGAGGCAAAATAGCAGGAAACAGATTTCAAGAGGTACCTGGGAATCGCATGTAAAGCACAGGAAGAGGGGCACAACTTGGACAATGGTGCACTTGGCCAAAAAGGGCATATGCGTTTTCTCCTGAATATATTCAGGAGAAAACGCATATGCCCTTTTTGGCCAAGCAAGCAAGCGGGCAATGCAAATCTGCACTACAAAGAAGTATCACTTCCCACCGGTCAAAAGGGACATCCACAAAATGTGTAAAAACCAGAAAGGCAAGACAGGCCCTGGAGAACTGGGAGCCTTGTTATGCTGATGGGCGGGATGTAAATTGCCAACTGCCTCACTGGAGGAGTGCATTGTGTTCCCTAAAACAAGTAAACAACAGAGCTACAGAGCCAAGGCCACTTCCAGTCTAGGGAATATACCTTGGGAAAACTGAAAATCAATAAGAAAGAGCCACCTCCAAATTTAGGGCTGCACTGACTACAAGAACCTCAACTTGGGTACACCTTAAATATCCCAGGAAATATAAAAATGGTTCAAAACATTGTGGTACTTACATACGATGGAATATCCCTCAGCCATGAAATCAATGTCATAAGACCAGTAGCAGCAAAGTGAGTGGATTCAGGTACGATGATTCTAAGTGAAATAAGTCACACAGAAAAAGAAACTTATCATAAGATATCACTTAGGAAGATCCTGTAAACATGGCTACACGTGAACTGAGTTAGGAAAGAGAACAGAGTCTCACATTTAGAAAACACTCTTATGCCTGCATAAAGGGGAGGAGAGGTGGGGTGATGCATAAAACCAGAGTTTGATATAAGCACAGGGACCGTTTCAAAAACCAACTTTGGAATTGACAAGACCGACACCTTCCTCAGTGAAAGAGACTCAAAACCCCATATTTCCCACAGAGGAATATATCTGACTAGTAAGAATCTTAAAACCTATGTATTGATATGTCTCCATAAGGTAATCAAGTGTGTCTAGAGTGGCATAAACATGGCAGCGAGAATCAGCTCAAACCCACTATAAAAAGGAATTTCAAAAGCAAAACCAAAAAACAGGGAAATTCTTTACAATTCCTTCAGGGTGTCTGAGGAAACCTGGAAAGACCCTATCTACAATGACAGCTGGATGTGGCATAAGGCTGGACACTTGGGACTGAGAGGATTGGTGAGATTGGGTGAGCAAATGCAGACCCTTTCAAGCAATAATGCATGGCCCCCATTCCATGGGTCCCAACTCTCCATGTTCAAGGGAATATTACTACAGCTATAACATGTACAGGAAACCTAGAGAATGGACACACTGTGAATACGAAAGGTTTCTAAAACTCAACGAATAGTCCCTCTCCTGGTGCTCCAGTTTGACTTTCCAACTGCCTTACTATCAATCTCCCAACTTGGAGAGACAGGCCCTTTAACCTCCTGGTTTGCACAGGTTCCCAATTTGGCAGAGGATGGAAGGGACGAGGGAGAACCCATGAGAGAGTAGCTGTTAGGCATTTGGACGGGCACATGTCACTCTAATTTCCCGGCAGGAAGAAGAATTAACCAAAGTCTCAGCCACCCACCGGGAACCAGTATAGGACACGATCCAAAATTTTGGACTTGCGTTCAGCTCACAAAAAACGAGTTGAGAAATGGAGCTCAGGGGCACAGCAATTAACAAACTGGCAGAGTGATAAAGGACAACTATCGTCCAAAAATCTGTTGAGGGAAGTCAACGAGGCGGACTTGAAAGCGAGGCAAAATAGCAGGAAACAGATTTCAAGAGGTACCTTGGAATCGCCTGTAAAGCACAGGAAGAGGGGCACAACTTGGACAATGGTGCACTTGGCCAAAAAGGGCGTATGCGTTTTCTCCTGAATATATTCAGGAGAAAACGCATACGCCCTTTTTGGCCAAGCAAGCAAGCGGGCAATGCAAATCTGCACTACAAAGAAGTCTCACTTCCCACTGGTCAAAAGGGACATCCACAAAATGTGTAAAAACCAGAAAGGCAAGACAGGCCCTGGAGAACTGGGAGCCTTGTTATGCTGATGGGCGGGATGTAAATTGCCAACTGCCTCACTGGAGGAGTGCATTGTGTTCCCTAAAACAAGTAAACAACAGAGCTACAGAGCCAAGGCCACTTCCAGTCTAGGGAATATACCTTGGGAAAACTGAAAATCAATAAGAAAGAGCCACCTCCAAATTTAGGGCTGCACTGACTACAAGAACCTCAACTTGGGTACACCTTAAATATCCCAGGAAATATAAAAATGGTTCAAAACATTGTGGTACTTACGTACGATGGAATATCCCTCAGCCATGAAATCAATGTCATAAGACCAGTAGCAGCAAAGTGAGTGGATTCAGGTACGATGATTCTAAGTGAAATAAGTCACACAGAAAAAGAAACTTATCATAAGATATCACTTAGGAAGATCCTGTAAACATGGCTACACGTGAACTGAGTTAGGAAAGAGAACCGAGTCTCACATTTAGAAAACACTCTTATGCCTGCATAAAGGGGATGGAGAGGTGGGGTGATGCATAAAACCAGAGTTTGATATAAGCACAGGGACCGTTCCAAAAACCAACTTTGGAATAGACAAGACCTACACCTTCCTCAGTGAAAGAGACTCAAAATCCCATATTTCCCGCAGAGGAATATATCTGACTAGTAAGAATCTTAAAACCTATGTATTGATATGACTCCATAAGGGAATCAAGTGTGTCTAGAGTGGCATAAACATGGCAGCGAGAATCAGCTCAAACCCACTATAAAAAGGAATTTCAAAAGCAAAACCAAAAAACAGGGAAATTCTTTACAATTCCTTCAGGGTGTCTGAGGAAACCTGGAAAGACCCCATCTACAATGACAGCTGGATGTGGCATAAGGCTGGACACTTGGGACTGAGAGGATTGGTGAGATTGGGTGAGCAAATGCAGACCCTTTCAAGCAATAATGCATGGCCCCCATTCCATGGGTCCCAACTCTCCAGGTTCAAGGGAATATTACTACAGCTATAACATGTACAGGAAACCTAGAGAATGGACACACTGTGAATACGAAAGGTTTATAAAACTCAACGAATAGTCCCTCTCCTGGTGCTCCAGTTTGACTTTCCAACTGCCTTACTATCAATCTCCCAACTTGGAGAGACAGGCCCTTTAACCTCCTGGTTTGCACAGGTTCCCAATTTGGCAGAGGATGGAAGGGACGAGGGAGAACCCATGAGAGAGTAGCTGTTAGGCATTTGGACGGGCACATGTCACTCTAATTTCCCGGCAGGAAGAAGAATTAACCAAAGTCTCAGCCACCCACCGGGAACCAGTATAGGACATGATCCAAAATTTTGGACTTGCGTTCAGCTCACAAAAAACGAGTTGAGAAATGGAGCTCAGGGGCACAGCAATTCACAAACTGGCAGAGTGATAAAGGACAACTATCGTCCAAATATCTGTTGAGGGAAGTCAACGAGGCAGACTTGAAAGCGAGGAAAAATAGCAGGAAACAGATTTCAAGAGGTACCTGGGAATCGCATGTAAAGCACAGGAAGAGGGGCACAACTTGGACAATGGTGCACTTGGCCAAAAAGGGCATATGCGTTTTCTCCTGAATATATTCAGGAGAAAACGCATATGCCCTTTTTGGCCAAGCAAGCAAGCGGGCAATGCAAATCTGCACTACAAAGAAGTATCACTTCCCACCGGTCAAAAGGGACATCCACAAAATGTGTAAAAACCAGAAAGGCAAGACAGGCCCTGGAGAACTGGGAGCCTTGTTATGCTGATGGGCGGGATGTAAATTGCCAACTGCCTCACTGGAGGTGTGCATTGTGTTCCCTAAAACAAGTAAACAACAGAGCTACAGAGCCAAGGCCACTTCCAGTCTAGGGAATATACCTTGGGAAAACTGAAAATCAATAAGAAAGAGCCACCTCCAAATTTAGGGCTGCACTGACTACAAGAACCTCAACTTGGGTACACCTTAAATATCCCAGGAAATATAAAAATGGTTCAAAACATTGTGGTACTTACATACGATGGAATATCCCTCAGCCATGAAATCAATGTCATAAGACCAGTAGCAGCAAAGTGAGTGGATTCAGGTACGATGATTCTAAGTGAAATAAGTCACACAGAAAAAGAAACTTATCATAAGATATCACTTAGGAAGATCCTGTAAACATGGCTACACGTGAACTGAGTTAGGAAAGAGAACAGAGTCTCACATTTAGAAAACACTCTTATGCCTGCATAAAGGGGAGGAGAGGTGGGGTGATGCATAAAACCAGAGCTTGATATAAGCACAGGGACCGTTTCAAAAACCAACTTTGGAATTGACAAGACCGACACCTTCCTCAGTGAAAGAGACTCAAAACCCCATATTTCCCACAGAGGAATATATCTGACTAGTAAGAATCTTAAAACCTATGTATTGATATGTCTCCATAAGGTAATCAAGTGTGTCTGGAGTGGCATAAACATGGCAGCGAGAATCAGCTCAAACCCACTATAAAAAGGAATTTCAAAAGCAAAACCAAAAAACAGGGAAATTCTTTACAATTCCTTCAGGGTGTCTGAGGAAACCTGGAAAGACCCTATCTACAATGACAGCTGGATGTGGCATAAGGCTGGACACTTGGGACTGAGAGGATTGGTGAGATTGGGTGAGCAAATGCAGACCCTTTCAAGCAATAATGCATGGCCCCCATTCCATGGGTCCCAACTCTCCATGTTCAAGGGAATATTACTACAGCTATAACATGTACAGGAAACCTAGAGAATGGACACACTGTGAATACGAAAGGTTTCTAAAACTCAACGAATAGTCCCTCTCCTGATGCTCCAGTTTGACTTTCCAACTGCCTTACTATCAATCTCCCAACTTGGAGAGACAGGCCCTTTAACCTCCTGGTTTGCACAGGTTCCCAATTTGGCAGAGGATGGAAGGGACGAGGGAGAACCCATGAGAGAGTAGCTGTTAGGCATTTGGACGGGCACATGTCACTCTAATTTCCCGGCAGGAAGAAGAATTAACCAAAGTCTCAGCGACCCACC
This sequence comes from Mesoplodon densirostris, assembly GCF_025265405.1. Classification (NCBI taxonomy): domain Eukaryota; kingdom Metazoa; phylum Chordata; class Mammalia; order Artiodactyla; family Ziphiidae; genus Mesoplodon; species Mesoplodon densirostris. Next base: position 3,613,466 of record NW_026778200.1, on the reverse strand, counting down.
GGGAACCAGTATAGGACATGATCCAAAATTTTGGACTTGCGTTCAGCTCACAAAAAACGAGTTGAGAAATGGAGCTCAGGGGCACAGCAATTAACAAACTGGCAGAGTGATAAAGGACAACTATCGTCCAAAAATCTGTTGAGGGAAGTCAACGAGGCGGACTTGAAAGCGAGGCAAAATAGCAGGAAACAGATTTCAAGAGGTACCTTGGAATCGCCTGTAAAGCACAGGAAGAGGGGCACAACTTGGACAATGGTGCACTTGCCCAAAAAGGGCGTATGCGTTTTCTCCTGAATATATTCAGGAGAAAACGCATACGCCCTTTTTGGCCAAGCAAGCAAGCGGGCAATGCAAATCTGCACTACAAAGAAGTCTCACTTCCCACTGGTCAAAAGGGACATCCACAAAATGTGTAAAAACCAGAAAGGCAAGACAGGCCCTGGAGAACTGGGAGCCTTGTTATGCTGATGGGCGGGATGTAAATTGCCAACTGCCTCACTGGAGGAGTGCATTGTGTTCCCTAAAACAAGTAAACAACAGAGCTACAGAGCCAAGGCCACTTCCAGTCTAGGGAATATACCTTGGGAAAACTGAAAATCAATAAGAAAGAGCCACCTCCAAATTTAGGGCTGCACTGACTACAAGAACCTCAACTTGGGTACACCTTAAATATCCCAGGAAATATAAAAATGGTTCAAAACATTGTGGTACTTACGTACGATGGAATATCCCTCAGCCATGAAATCAATGTCATAAGACCAGTAGCAGCAAAGTGAGTGGATTCAGGTACGATGATTCTAAGTGAAATAAGTCACACAGAAAAAGAAACTTATCATAAGATATCACTTAGGAAGATCCTGTAAACATGGCTACACGTGAACTGAGTTAGGAAAGAGAACAGAGTCTCACATTTAGAAAACACTCTTATGCCTGCATAAAGGGGAGGAGAGGTGGGGTGATGCATAAAACCAGAGTTTGATATAAGCACAGGGACCGTTTCAAAAACCAACTTTGGAATTGACAAGACCGACACCTTCCTCAGTGAAAGAGACTCAAAACCCCATATTTCCCACAGAGGAATATATCTGACTAGTAAGAATCTTAAAACCTATGTATTGATATGTCTCCATAAGGTAATCAAGTGTGTCTAGAGTGGCATAAACATGGCAGCGAGAATCAGCTCAAACCCACTATAAAAAGGAATTTCAAAAGCAAAACCAAAAAACAGGGAAATTCTTTACAATTCCTTCAGGGTGTCTGAGGAAACCTGGAAAGACCCTATCTACAATGACAGCTGGATGTGGCATAAGGCTGGACACTTGGGACTGAGAGGATTGGTGAGATTGGGTGAGCAAATGCAGACCCTTTCAAGCAATAATGCATGGCCCCCATTCCATGGGTCCCAACTCTCCATGTTCAAGGGAATATTACTACAGCTATAACATGTACAGGAAACCTAGAGAATGGACACACTGTGAATACGAAAGGTTTCTAAAACTCAACGAATAGTCCCTCTCCTGGTGCTCCAGTTTGACTTTCCAACTGCCTTACTATCAATCTCCCAACTTGGAGAGACAGGCCCTTTAACCTCCTGGTTTGCACAGGTTCCCAATTTGGCAGAGGATGGAAGGGACGAGGGAGAACCCATGAGAGAGTAGCTGTTAGGCATTTGGACGGGCACATGTCACTCTAATTTCCCGGCAGGAAGAAGAATTAACCAAAGTCTCAGCGACCCACCGGGAACCAGTATAGGACATGATCCAAAATTTTGGACTTGCGTTCAGCTCACAAAAAACGAGTTGAGAAATGGAGCTCAGGGGCACAGCAATTAACAAACTGGCAGAGTGATAAAGGACAACTATCGTCCAAAAATCTGTTGAGGGAAGTCAACGAGGCGGACTTGAAAGCGAGGCAAAATAGCAGGAAACAGATTTCAAGAGGTACGTTGGAATCGCCTGTAAAGCACAGGAAGAGGGGCACAACTTGGACAATGGTGCACTTGGCCCAAAAGGGCGTATGCGTTTTCTCCTGAATATATTCAGGAGAAAACGCATACGCCCTTTTTGGCCAAGCAAGCAAGCGGGCAATGCAAATCTGCACTACAAAGAAGTCTCACTTCCCACTGGTCAAAAGGGACATCCACAAAATGTGTAAAAACCAGAAAGGCAAGACAGGCCCTGGAGAACTGGGAGCCTTGTTATGCTGATGGGCGGGATGTAAATTGCCAACTGCCTCACTGGAGGAGTGCATTGTGTTCCCTAAAACAAGTAAACAACAGAGCTACAGAGCCAAGGCAACTTCCAGTCTAGGGAATATACCTTGGGAAAACTGAAAATCAATAAGAAAGAGCCACCTCCAAATTTAGGGCTGCACTGACTACAAGAACCTCAACTTGGGTACACCTTAAATATCCCAGGAAATATAAAAATGGTTCAAAACATTGTGGTACTTACGTACGATGGAATATCCCTCAGCCATGAAATCAATGTCATAAGACCAGTAGCAGCAAAGTGAGTGGATTCAGGTACGATGATTCTAAGTGAAATAAGTCACACAGAAAAAGAAACTTATCATAAGATATCACTTAGGAAGATCCTGTAAACATGGCTACACGTGAACTGAGTTAGGAAAGAGAACAGAGTCTCACATTTAGAAAACACTCTTATGCCTGCATAAAGGGGAAGGAGAGGTGGGGTGATGCATAAAACCAGAGTTTGATATAAGCACAGGGACCGTTTCAAAAACCAACTTTGGAATTGACAAGACCGACACCTTCCTCAGTGAAAGAGACTCAAAACCCCATATTTCCCACAGAGGAATATATCTGACTAGTAAGAATCTTAAAACCTATGTATTGATATGTCTCCATAAGGTAATCAAGTGTGTCTAGAGTGGCATAAACATGGCAGCGAGAATCAGCTCAAACCCACTATAAAAAGGAATTTCAAAAGCAAAACCAAAAAAAAGGGAAATTCTTTACAATTCCTTCAGGGTGTCTGAGGAAACCTGGAAAGACCCTATCTACAATGACAGCTGGATGTGGCATAAGGCTGGACACTTGGGACTGAGAGGATTGGTGAGATTGGGTGAGCAAATGCAGACCCTTTCAAGCAATAATGCATGGCCCCCATTCCATGGCCCCCACTCTCCATGTTCAAGGGAATATTACTACAGCTATAACATGTACAGGAAACCTAGAGAATGGACACACTGTGAATACGAAAGGTTTCTAAAACTCAACGAATAGTCCCTCTCCTGGTGCTCCAGTTTGACTTTCCAACTGCCTTACTATCAATCTCCCAACTTGGAGAGACAGGCCCTTTAACCTCCTGGTTTGCACAGGTTCCCAATTTGGCAGAGGATGGAAGGGACGAGGGAGAACCCATGAGAGAGTAGCTGTTAGGCATTTGGACGGGCACATGTCACTCTAATTTCCCGGCAGGAAGAAGAATTAACCAAAGTCTCAGCGACCCACCGGGAACCAGTATAGGACATGATCCAAAATTTTGGACTTGCGTTCAGCTCACAAAAAACGAGTTGAGAAATGGAGCTCAGGGGCACAGCAATTAACAAACTGGCAGAGTGATAAAGGACAACTATCGTCCAAAAATCTGTTGAGGGAAGTCAACGAGGCGGACTTGAAAGCGAGGCAAAATAGCAGGAAACAGATTTCAAGAGGTACGTTGGAATCGCCTGTAAAGCACAGGAAGAGGGGCACAACTTGGACAATGGTGCACTTGGCCCAAAAGGGCGTATGCGTTTTCTCCTGAATATATTCAGGAGAAAACGCATACGCCCTTTTTGGCCAAGCAAGCAAGCGGGCAATGCAAATCTGCACTACAAAGAAGTCTCACTTCCCACTGGTCAAAAGGGACATCCACAAAATGTGTAAAAACCAGAAAGGCAAGACAGGCCCTGGAGAACTGGGAGCCTTGTTATGCTGATGGGCGGGATGTAAATTGCCAACTGCCTCACTGGAGGAGTGCATTGTGTTCCCTAAAACAAGTAAACAACAGAGCTACAGAGCCAAGGCCACTTCCAGTCTAGGGAATATACCTTGGGAAAACTGAAAATCAATAAGAAAGAGCCACCTCCAAATTTAGGGCTGCACTGACTACAAGAACCTCAACTTGGGTACACCTTAAATATCCCAGGAAATATAAAAATGGTTCAAAACATTGTGGTACTTACGTACGATGGAATATCCCTCAGCCATGAAATCAATGTCATAAGACCAGTAGCAGCAAAGTGAGTGGATTCAGGTACGATGATTCTAAGTGAAATAAGTCACACAGAAAAAGAAACTTATCATAAGATATCACTTAGGAAGATCCTGTAAACATGGCTACACGTGAACTGAGTTAGGAAAGAGAACAGAGTCTCACATTTAGAAAACACTCTTATGCCTGCATAAAGGGGAAGGAGAGGTGGGGTGATGCATAAAACCAGAGTTTGATATAAGCACAGGGACCGTTTCAAAAACCAACTTTGGAATTGACAAGACCGACACCTTCCTCAGTGAAAGAGACTCAAAACCCCATATTTCCCACAGAGGAATATATCTGACTAGTAAGAATCTTAAAACCTATGTATTGATATGTCTCCATAAGGTAATCAAGTGTGTCTAGAGTGGCATAAACATGGCAGCGAGAATCAGCTCAAACCCACTATAAAAAGGAATTTCAAAAGCAAAACCAAAAAAACAGGGAAATTCTTTACAATTCCTTCAGGGTGTCTGAGGAAACCTGGAAAGACCCTATCTACAATGACAGCTGGATGTGGCATAAGGCTGGACACTTGGGACTGAGAGGATTGGTGAGATTGGGTGAGCAAATGCAGACCCTTTCAAGCAATAATGCATGGCCCCCATTCCATGGGTCCCAACTCTCCATGTTCAAGGGAATATTACTACAGCTATAACATGTACAGGAAACCTAGAGAATGGACACACTGTGAATACGAAAGGTTTCTAAAACTCAACGAATAGTCCCTCTCCTGGTGCTCCAGTTTGACTTTCCAACTGCCTTACTATCAATCTCCCAACTTGGAGAGACAGGCCCTTTAACCTCCTGGTTTGCACAGGTTCCCAATTTGGCAGAGGATGGAAGGGACGAGGGAGAACCCATGAGAGAGTAGCTGTTAGGCATTTGGACGGGCACATGTCACTCTAATTTCCCGGCAGGAAGAAGAATTAACCAAAGTCTCAGCGAGCCACCAGGAACCAGTATAGGACATGATCCAAAATTTTGGACTTGCGTTCAGCTCACAAAAAACGAGTTGAGAAATGGAGCTCAGGGGCACAGCAATTAACAAACTGGCAGAGTGATAAAGGACAACTATCGTCCAAAAATCTGTTGAGGGAAGTCAACGAGGCGGACTTGAAAGCGAGGCAAAATAGCAGGAAACAGATTTCAAGAGGTACGTTGGAATCGCCTGTAAAGCACAGGAAGAGGGGCACAACTTGGACAATGGTGCACTTGGCCCAAAAGGGCGTATGCGTTTTCTCCTGAATATATTCAGGAGAAAACGCATACGCCCTTTTTGGCCAAGCAAGCAAGCGGGCAATGCAAATCTGCACTACAAAGAAGTCTCACTTCCCACTGGTCAAAAGGGACATCCACAAAATGTGTAAAAACCAGAAAGGCAAGACAGGCCCTGGAGAACTGGGAGCCTTGTTATGCTGATGGGCGGGATGTAAATTGCCAACTGCCTCACTGGAGGAGTGCATTGTGTTCCCTAAAACAAGTAAACAACAGAGCTACAGAGCCAAGGCCACTTCCAGTCTAGGGAATATACCTTGGGAAAACTGAAAATCAATAAGAAAGAGCCACCTCCAAATTTAGGGCTGCACTGACTACAAGAACCTCAACTTGGGTACACCTTAAATATCCCAGGAAATATAAAAATGGTTCAAAACTTTGTGGTACTTACGTACGATGGAATATCCCTCAGCCATGAAATCAATGTCATAAGACCAGTAGCAGCAAAGTGAGTGGATTCAGGTACGATGATTCTAAGTGAAATAAGTCACACAGAAAAAGAAACTTATCATAAGATATCACTTAGGAAGATCCTGTAAACATGGCTACACGTGAACTGAGTTAGGAAAGAGAACAGAGTCTCACATTTAGAAAACACTCTTATGCCTGCATAAAGGGGAAGGAGAGGTGGGGTGATGCATAAAACCAGAGTTTGATATAAGCACAGGGACCGTTTCAAAAACCAACTTTGGAATTGACAAGACCGACACCTTCCTCAGTGAAAGAGACTCAAAACCCCATATTTCCCACAGAGGAATATATCTGACTAGTAAGAATCTTAAAACCTATGTATTGATATGTCTCCATAAGGGAATCAAGTGTGTCTAGAGTGGCATAAACATGGCAGCGAGAATCAGCTCAAACCCACTATAAACAGGAATTTCAAAAGCAAAATCAAAAAACAGGGAAATTCTTTACAATTCCTTCAGGGTGTCTGAGGAAACCTGGAAAGACCCTATCTACAATGACAGCTGGATGTGGCATAAGGCTGGACACTTGGGACTGAGAGAATTGGTGAGATTGGGTGAGCAAATGCAGACCCTTTCAAGCAATAATGCATGGCCCCCATTCCATGGGTCCCAACTCTCCATGTTCAAGGGAATATTACTACAGCTATAACATGTACAGGAAACCTAGAGAATGGACACACTGTGAATACGAAAGGTTTCTAAAACTCAACGAATAGTCCCTCTCCTGGTGCTCCAGTTTGACTTTCCAACTGCCTTACTATCAATCTCCCAACTTGGAGAGACAGGCCCTTTACCTCCTGGTTTGCACAGGTTCCCAATTTGGCAGAGGATGGAAGGGACGAGGGAGAACCCATGAGAGAGTAGCTGTTAGGCATTTGGACGGGCACATGTCACTCTAATTTCCCGGCAGGAAGAAGAATTAACCAAAGTCTCAGCCACCCACCGGGAACCAGTATAGGACATGATCCAAAATTTTGGACTTGCGTTCAGCTCACAAAAAACGAGTTGAGAAATGGAGCTCAGGGGCACAGCAATTCACACACTGGCAGAGTGACTGGCAGAGTGATAAAGGACAACTATCGTCCAAAAATCTGTTGAGGGAAGTCAACGAGGCGGACTTGAAAGTGAGGCAAAATAGCAGGAAACAGAATTCAAGAGGTACGTTGGAATCGCCTGTAAAGCACAGGAAGAGGGGCACAACTTGGACAATGGTGCACTTGGCCAAAAAGGGCGTATGCGTTTTCTCCTGAATATATTCAGGAGAAAACGCATACGCCCTTTTTGGCCAAGCAAGCAAGCGGGCAATGCAAATCTGCACTACAAAGAAGTATCACTTCCCACCGATCAAAAGGGACATCCACAAAATGTGTAAAAACCAGAAAGGCAAGACAGGCCCTGGAGAACTGGGAGCCTTGTTATGCTGATGGGCGGGATGTAAATTGCCAACTGCCTCATTGGAGGAGTCCATTGTGTTCCCTAAAACAAGTAAACAACAGAGCTACAGAGCCAAGGCCACTTCCAGTCTAGGGAATATACCTTGGGAAAACTGAAAATCAATAAGAAAGAGCCACCTCTAAATTTAGGGCTGCACTGACTACAAGAACCTCAACTTGGGTACACCTTAAATATCCCAGGAAATATAAAAATGGTTCAAAACATTGTGGTACTTACGTACGATGGAATATCCCTCAGCCATGAAATCAATGTCATAAGACCAGTAGCAGCAAAGTGAGTGGATTCAGGTACGATGATTCTAAGTGAAATAAGTCACACAGAAAAAGAAACTTATCATAAGATATCACTTATGAAGATCCTGTAAACATGGCTACACGTGAACTGAGTTGGGAAAGAGAACAGAGTCTCACATTTAGAAAACACTCTTATGCCTGCATAAAGGGGAAGGAGAGGTGGGGTGATGCATAAAACCAGAGTTTGATATAAGCACAGGTAACGTTCCAAAAACCAACTATGGAATAGACAAGACCTCCACCTTCATCAGTGAAAGAGACTCAAATCCCTATATTTCCCACAGAGGTATATATCTCACTAGTAACAATCTTAAAACCTATGTATTGATATGTCTGCATAAGGGAAACAAGTGTGTCTAGACTGGCATAAACATGGCAGCTAGAATCAGCTCAAACCCACTATAAAAAGGAATTTCAAAAACAAAACAAAAAAAACAGGAATTTCTTTACAATTCCTTCAAGGTCTCTGATGAAACCTGGAATAAGCCTATCTACAATGACAGCTGGATGTGGCATAAGGCTGGACACTTGGGACTGAGCAGATTGGAGAGATTGGTTGAGCAAATGCAGACCCTTTCAAGCAATATTTCATGGCACCCGTTCCATTGCTCCCAACTCTCCAACTTGAAGGGAATATTACGACAGCTATAACATGTACGGGAAACCTAGAGAATGCACACACTGTGAATACGAATGGTTTCTAAAACTCAACGAATAGTCCCTCTCCTGGATATCCGGTTTGACTTTCCAACTGCTTTACTATCAATCTCCCAACTTGGAGAGACAGCCCCTTTAACCTCCTGGTTCGCACAGGTTGCCAATTTGGCAGAGGATGAAAGGGAAGAGGGAGAACCAATGAGAGAGTAGCTATTAGGCATTTGGACGGGCACATGCCATTTTAAATTCCCGGCAGGAAGAATAATTAATCAAAGTCTCAGCCACCCACCGGGAATCAGTATAGGGCCTGAACTAAAATTTGGGACTTGTGTTCAGCTCACAAATAACGAGTTGAAAAATGGAGCTCAGGGGCACAGCAATTCACAAACTGGCAGAGTAATAAAGGACAACTATCGTCCAAAAATCTGTTGAGGGAAGGCAATGAGGCGGACTTGAAAGCGAGGCAGAATAGCAGGAAAATCGATTTCAAGAGGTACGTAGGAATCGCCTTGAGAGAATAGGAAGAGGGGCACAACTTTGACACTGATGCACTTGGCCAAAAAGGGTCTATGCGTTTTCTCCTGATTACATTCAGGAGAACATGCATAGGCCCTTTTTGGCCAAGCAAGCAAGCGGGCAATGCAAATCTGCACGACAAAGTAGTATCACTTCCCACCGGTCAAAAGGGACATCCACAAAATGTATAAAAACCAGAAAGGCAAGACAGGCCATGGAGAATATACGGAGCCTTGTTATGCTGATGGGCCGTATGTAAATTGCCAACTGCCTCTCAGGAGGATTGCATTTTGCTCCCTATAACAAGTAAACAACAGAGCTACTGAGCCAAGTGTGCTTCCAGTCTAGGGAATATACCTTGGGAAAACGGAATATCAATAAGACAGAGCCACACCAAAATTTAGGGCTGCACTGCTTACAGGAACCTCAACTGGGTTACACCTTAAATATCCCACGAAATATAAAAATGGTTCAAAACATTGTGGTACTTACGTACGATGGAATATCCTTGAGCCATGAAATCAATGTCATAAGACCAGGAGCACCAAAATGAGTGGATTCAGGTACGATGATTCTAAGTGAAATAAGTCACACAGAAAAAGAAACTTATCATAAGATATCACTTATGAAGATCCTGTAAACATGGCTACACATGAGCTGAGTTAGGAAAGAGAACAGAGTCTCACATTTAGAAAACACACTTATGCCTGCTTCAGGGGGAAGGAGAGGTGGGGTGATGCATAAAACCAGAGTTCGATATAAGCACAGGTACCATTAAAAAAAACCTACTATGGAATAGACAAGACCTACACCTTCCTCAGTGAAAGAGACTCAAAACCCCATATTTCCCACAGAGGAATATATCTGACTAGTAAGAATCTTAAAACCTATGTATTGATATGACTCCATAAGGGAATCAAGTGTGTCTAGAGTGGCATAAACATGGCAGCGAGAATCAGCTCAAACCCACTATAAAAAGGAATTTCAAAAGCAAAACCAAAAAACAGGGAAATTCTTTACAATTCCTTCAGGGTGTCTGAGGAAACCTGGAAAGACCCTATCTACAATGACAGCTGGATGTGGCATAAGGCAGGACACTTGGGACTGAGAGGATTGGTGAGATTGGGTGAGCAAATGCAGACCCTTTCAAGCAATAATGCATGGCCCCCATTCCATGGGTCCCAACTCTCCAGGTTCAAGGGAATATTACTACAGCTATAACATGTACAGGAAACCTAGAGAATGGACACACTGTGAATACGAAAGGTTTCTAAAACTCAACGAATAGTCCCTCTCCTGGTGCTCCAGTTTGACTTTCCAACTGCCTTACTATCAATCTCCCAACTTGGAGAGACAGGCCCTTTAACCTCCTGGTTTGCACAGGTTCCCAATTTGGCAGAGGATGGAAGGGACGAGGGAGAACCCATGAGAGAGTAGCTGTTAGGCATTTGGACGGGCACATGTCACTCTAATTTCCCGGCAGGAAGAAGAATTAACCAAAGTCTCAGCCACCCACCGGGAACCAGTATAGGACATGATCCAAAATTTTGGACTTGCGTTCTGCTCACAAAAAACGAGTTGAGAAATGGAGCTCAGGGGCACAGCAATTCACAATCTGGCAGAGTGATAAAGGACAACTATTGTCCAAAAATCTGTTGAGGGAAGTCAACGAGGCGGACTTGAAAGCGAGGCAAAATAGCAGGAAACAGATTTCAAGAGGTACCTTGGAATCGCCTGTAAAGCACAGGAAGAGGGGCACAACTTGGACAATGGTGCACTTGGCCAAAAAGGGCGTATGCGTTTTCTCCTGAATATATTCAGGAGAAAACGCATACGCCCTTTTTGGCCAAGCAAGCAAGCGGGCAATGCAAATCTGCACTACAAAGAAGTATCACTTCCCACCGGTCAAAAGGGACATCCACAAAATGTGTAAAAACCAGAAAGGCAAGACAGGCCCTGGAGAACTGGGAGCCTTGTTATGCTGATGGGCGGGATGTAAATTGCCAACTGCCTCACTGGAGGAGTGCATTGTGTTCCCTAAAACAAGTAAACAACAGAGCTACAGAGCCAAGGCCACTTCCAGTCTAGGGAATATACCTGGGGAAAACTGAAAATCAATAAGAAAGAGCCACCTCCAAATTTAGGGCTGCACTGGCTACAAGAACCTCAACTTGGGTACACCTTAAATATCCCAGGAAATATAAAAATGGTTCAAAACATTGTGGTACTTACGTACGATGGAATATCCCTTAGCGATGAAATCAATGTCATAAAACCAGTAGCAGCAAAGTGAGTGGATTCAGGTATGATGATTGTAAGTGAAATAAGTCACACAGAAAAAGGAACTTATCATAAGATATCACTTATGAAGATCCTGTAAACATGGCTACACGTGAACTGAGTTAGGAAAGAGAACAGAGTCTCACATTTAGAAAACACTCTTATGCCTGCATAAAGGGGATGGAGAGGTGGGGTGATGCATAAAACCAGAGTTTGATATAAGCACAGGGACCGTTCCAAAAACCAACTTTGGAATAGACAAGACCTACACCTTCCTCAGTGAAAGAGACTCAAAACCCCATATTTCCCGCAGAGGAATATATCTGACTAGTAAGAATCTTAAAACCTATGTATTGATATGACTCCATAAGGGAATCAAGTGTGTCTAGAGTGGCATAAACATGGCAGCGAGAATCAGCTCAAACCCACTATAAAAAGGAATTTCAAAAGCAAAACCAAAAAACAGGGAAATTCTTTACAATTCCTTCAGGGTGTCTGAAGAAACCTGGAAAGACCCTATCTACAATGACAGCTGGATGTGGCATAAGGCTGGACACTTGGGACTGAGAGGATTGGTGAGATTGGGTGAGCAAATGCAGACCCTTTCAAGCAATAATGCATGGCCCCCATTCCATGGGTCCCAACTCTCCAGGTTCAAGGGAATATTACTACAGCTATAACATGTACAGGAAACCTAGAGAATGGACACACTGTGAATACGAAACGTTTCTAAAACTCAACGAATAGTCCCTCTCCTGGTGCTCCAGTTTGACTTTCCAACTGCCTTACTATCAATCTCCCAACTTGGAGAGACAGGCCCTTTAACCTCCTGGTTTGCACAGGTTCCCAATTTGGCAGAGGATGGAAGGGACGAGGGAGAACCCATGAGAGAGTAGCTGTTAGGCATTTGGACGGGCACATGTCACTCTAATTTCCCGGCAGGAAGAAGAATTAACCAATGTCTCAGCGACCCACCGGGAACCAGTATAGGACAGGATCCAAAATTTTGGACTTGCGTTCAGCTCACAAAAAACGAGTTGAGAAATGGAGCTCAGGGGCACAGCAATTCACAAACTGGCAGAGTGATAAAGGACAACTATCGTCCAAAAATCTGTTGAGGGAAGTCAACGAGGCAGACTTGAATGCGAGGCAAAATAGCAGGAAACAGATTTCAAGAGGTACCTGGGAATCGCATGTAAAGCACAGGAAGAGGGGCACAACTTGGACAATGGTGCACTTGGCCAAAAAGGGCGTATGCCTTTTCTCCTGAATATATTCAGGAGAAAACGCATACGCCCTTTTTGGCCAAGCAAGCAAGCGGGCAATGCAAATCTGCACTACAAAGAAGTATCACTTCCCACCGGTCAAAAGGGACATCCACAAAATGTGTAAAAACCAGAAAGGCAAGACAGGCCCTGGAGAACAGGGAGCCTTGTTATGCTGATGGGCGGGATGTAAATTGCCAACTGCCTCACTGGAGGAGTGCATTGTGTTCCCTAAAACAAGTAAACAACAGAGCTACAGAGCCAAGGCCACTTCCAGTCTAGGGAATATACCTTGGGAAAACTGAAAATCAATAAGAAAGAGCCACCTCCAAATTTAGGGCTGCACTGACTACAAGAACCTCAACTTGGGTACACCTTAAATATCCCAGGAAATATAAAAATGGTTCAAAACATTGTGGTACTTACGTACGATGGAATATCCCTCAGCCATGAAATCAATGTCATAAGACCAGTAGCAGCAAAGTGAGTGGATTCAGGTACGATGATTCTAAGTGAAATAAGTCACACAGAAAAAGAAACTTATCATAAGATATCACTTAGGAAGATCCTGTAAACATGGCTACACGTGAACTGAGTTAGGAAAGAGAACAGAGTCTCACATTTAGAAAACACTCTTATGCCTGCATAAAGGGGAAGGAGTGGTGGGGTGATGCATAAAACCAGAGTTTGATATAAGCACAGGGACCGTTTCAAAAACCAACTTTGGAATTGACAAGACCGACACCTTCCTCAGTGAAAGAGACTCAAAACCCCATATTTCCCACAGAGGAATATATCTGACTAGTAAGAATCTTAAAACCTATGTATTGATATGTCTCCATAAGGGAATCAAGTGTGTCTAGAGTGGCATAAACATGGCAGCGAGAATCAGCTCAAACCCACTATAAAAAGGAATTTCAAAAGCAAAACCAAAAAACAGGGAAATTCTTTACAATTCCTTCAGGGTGTCTGAGGAAACCTGGAAAGACCCTATCTACAATGACAGCTGGATGTGGCATAAGGCTGGACACTTGGGACTGAGAGGATTGGTGAGATTGGGTGAGCAAATGCAGACCCTTTCAAGCAATAATGCATGGCCCCCATTCCATGGGTCCCAACTCTCCATGTTCAAGGGAATATTACTACAGCTATAACATGTACAGGAAACCTAGAGAATGGACACACTGTGAATACGAAAGGTTTCTAAAACTCAACGAATAGTCCCTCTCCTGGTGCTCCAGTTTGACTTTCCAACTGCCTTACTATCAATCTCCCAACTTGGAGAGACAGGCCCTTTAACCTCCTGGTTTGCACAGGTTCCCAATTTGGCAGAGGATGGAAGGGACGAGGGAGAACCCATGAGAGAGTAGCTGTTAGGCATTTGGACGGGCACATGTCACTCTAATTTCCCGGCAGGAAGAAGAATTAACCAAAGTCTCAGCGACCCACCGGGAACCAGTATAGGACAGGATCCAAAATTTTGGACTTGCGTTCAGCTCACAAAAAACGAGTTGAGAAATGGAGCTCAGGGGCACAGCAATTCACAAACTGGCAGAGTGATAAAGGACAACTATCGTCCAAAAATCTGTTGAGGGAAGTCAACGAGGCGGACTTGAAAGCGAGGCAAAATAGCAGGAAACAGATTTCAAGAGGTACCTTGGAATCGCCTGTAAAGCACAGGAAGAGGGGCACAACTTGGACAATGGTGCACTTGGCCAAAAAGGGCGTATGCGTTTTCTCCTGAATATATTCAGGAGAAAACGCATACGCCCTTTTTGGCCAAGCAAGCAAGCGGGCAATGCAAATCTGCACTACAAAGAAGTCTCACTTCCCACTGGTCAAAAGGGACATCCACAAAATGTGTAAAAACCAGAAAGGCAAGACAGGCCCTGGAGAACTGGGAGCCTTGTTATGCTGATGGGCGGGATGTAAATTGCCAACTGCCTCACTGGAGGAGTGCATTGTGTTCCCTAAAACAAGTAAACAACAAAGCTACAGAGCCAAGGCCACTTCCAGTCTAGGGAATATACCTTGGGAAAACTGAAAATCAATAAGAAAGAGCCACCTCCAAATTTAGGGCTGCACTGACTACAAGAACCTCAACTTGGGTACACCTTAAATATCCCAGGAAATATAAAAATGGTTCAAAACATTGTGGTACTTACGTACGATGGAATATCCCTCAGCCATGAAATCAATGTCATAAGACCAGTAGCAGCAAAGTGAGTGGATTCAGGTACGATGATTCTAAGTGAAATAAGTCACACAGAAAAAGAAACTTATCATAAGATATCACTTAGGAAGATCCTGTAAACATGGCTACACGTGAACTGAGTTAGGAAAGAGAACAGAGTCTCACATTTAGAAAACACTCTTATGCCTGCATAAAGGGGAAGGAGAGGTGGGGTGATGCATAAAACCAGAGTTTGATATAAGCACAGGGACCGTTTCAAAAACCAACTTTGGAATTGACAAGACCGACACCTTCCTCAGTGAAAGAGACTCAAAACCCCATATTTCCCACAGAGGAATATATCTGACTAGTAAGAATCTTAAAACCTATGTATTGATATGTCTCCATAAGGGAATCAAGTGTGTCTAGAGTGGCATAAACATGGCAGCGAGAATCAGCTCAAACCCACTATAAAAAGGAATTTCAAAAGCAAAACCAAAAAACAGGGAAATTCTTTACAATTCCTTCAGGGTGTCTGAGGAAACCTGGAAAGACCCTATCTACAATGACAGCTGGATGTGGCATAAGGCTGGACACTTGGGACTGAGAGAATTGGTGAGATTGGGTGAGCAAATGCAGACCCTTTCAAGCAATAATGCATGGCCCCCATTCCATGGGTCCCAACTCTCCAGGTTCAAGGGAATATTACTACAGCTATAACATGTACAGGAAACCTAGAGAATGGACACACTGTGAATACGAAAGGTTTCTAAAACTCAACGAATAGTCCCTCTCCTGGAGCTCCAGTTTGACTTTCCAACTGCCTTACTATCAATCTCCCAACTTGGACAGACAGGCCCTTTAACCTCCTGGTTTGCACAGGTTCCCAATTTGGCAGAGGATGGAAGGGACGAGGGAGAACCCATGAGAGAGTAGCTGTTAGGCATTTGGACGGGCACATGTCACTCTAATTTCCCGGCAGGAAGAAGAATTAACCAAAGTCTCAGCCACCCACCGGGAACCAGTATAGGACAGGATCCAAAATTTTGGACTTGCGTTCAGCTCACAAAAAACGAGTTGAGAAATGGAGCTCAGGGGCACAGCAATTCACAAACTGGCAGAGTGATAAAGGACAACTATCGTCCAAATATCTGTTGAGGGAAGTCAACGAGGCAGACTTGAATGCGAGGCAAAATAGCAGGAAACAGATTTCAAGAGGTACCTGGGAATCGCATGTAAAGCACAGGAAGAGGGGAACAACTTGGACAATGGTGCACTTGGCCAAAAAGGGCGTATGCGTTTTCTCCTGAATATATTCAGGAGAAAACGCATACGCCCTTTTTGGCCAAGCAAGCAAGCGGGCAATGCAAATCTGCACTACAAAGAAGTATCACTTCCCACCGGTCAAAAGGGACATCCACAAAATGTGTAAAAACCAGAAAGGCAAGACAGGCCCTGGAGAACAGGGGGCCTTGTTATGCTGATGGGCGGGATGTAAATTGCCAACTGCTTCACTGGAGGAGTGCATTGTGTTCCCTAAAACAAGTAAACAACAGAGCTACAGAGCCAAGGCCACTTCCAGTCTAGGGAATATACCTTGGGAAAACTGAAAATCAATAAGAAAGAGCCACCTCCAAATTTAGGGCTGCACTGACTACAAGAACCTCAACTTGGGTACACCTTAAATATCCCAGGAAATATAAAAATGGTTCAAAACATTGTGGTACTTACGTACGATGGAATATCCCTCAGCCATGAAATCAATGTCATAAGACCAGTAGCAGCAAAGTGAGTGGATTCAGGTACGATGATTCTAAGTGAAATAAGTCACACAGAAAAAGAAACTTATCATAAGATATCACTTAGGAAGATCCTGTAAACATGGCTACACGTGAACTGAGTTAGGAAAGAGAACAGAGTCTCACATTTAGAAAACACTCTTATGCCTGCATAAAGGGGAAGGAGTGGTGGGGTGATGCATAAAACCAGAGTTTGATATAAGCACAGGGACCGTTTCAAAAACCAACTTTGGAATTGACAAGACCGACACCTTCCTCAGTGAAAGAGACTCAAAACCCCATATTTCCCACAGAGGAATATATCTGACTAGTAAGAATCTTAAAACCTATGTATTGATATGTCTCCATAAGGGAATCAAGTGTGTCTAGAGTGGCATAAACATGGCAGCGAGAATCAGCTCAAACCCACTATAAAAAGGAATTTCAAAAGCAAAACCAAAAAACAGGGAAATTCTTTACAATTCCTTCAGGGTGTCTGAGGAAACCTGGAAAGACCCTATCTACAATGACAGCTGGATGTGGCATAAGGCTGGACACTTGGGACTGAGAGGATTGGTGAGATTGGGTGAGCAAATGCAGACCCTTTCAAGCAATAATGCATGGCCCCCATTCCATGGGTCCCAACTCTCCATGTTCAAGGGAATATTACTACAGCTATAACATGTACAGGAAACCTAGAGAATGGACACACTGTGAATACGAAAGGTTTCTAAAACTCAACGAATAGTCCCTCTCCTGGTGCTCCAGTTTGACTTTCCAACTGCCTTACTATCAATCTCCCAACTTGGAGAGACAGGCCCTTTAACCTCCTGGTTTGCACAGGTTCCCAATTTGGCAGAGGATGGAAGGGACGAGGGAGAACCCATGAGAGAGTAGCTGTTAGGCATTTGGACGGGCACATGTCACTCTAATTTCCCGGCAGGAAGAAGAATTAACCAAAGTCTCAGCGACCCACCGGGAACCAGTATAGGACAGGATCCAAAATTTTGGACTTGCGTTCAGCTCACAAAAAACGAGTTGAGAAATGGAGCTCAGGGGCACAGCAATTCACAAACTGGCAGAGTGATAAAGGACAACTATCGTCCAAAAATCTGTTGAGGGAAGTCAACGAGGCGGACTTGAAAGCGAGGCAAAATAGCAGGAAACAGATTTCAAGAGGTACCTTGGAATCGCCTGTAAAGCACAGGAAGAGGGGCACAACTTGGACAATGGTGCACTTGGCCAAAAAGGGCGTATGCGTTTTCTCCTGAATATATTCAGGAGAAAACGCATACGCCCTTTTTGGCCAAGCAAGCAAGCGGGCAATGCAAATCTGCACTACAAAGAAGTCTCACTTCCCACTGGTCAAAAGGGACATCCACAAAATGTGTAAAAACCAGAAAGGCAAGACAGGCCCTGGAGAACTGGGAGCCTTGTTATGCTGATGGGCGGGATGTAAATTGCCAACTGCCTCACTGGAGGAGTGCATTGTGTTCCCTAAAACAAGTAAACAACAAAGCTACAGAGCCAAGGCCACTTCCAGTCTAGGGAATATACCTTGGGAAAACTGAAAATCAATAAGAAAGAGCCACCTCCAAATTTAGGGCTGCACTGACTACAAGAACCTCAACTTGGGTACACCTTAAATATCCCAGGAAATATAAAAATGGTTCAAAACATTGTGGTACTTACGTACGATGGAATATCCCTCAGCCATGAAATCAATGTCATAAGACCAGTAGCAGCAAAGTGAGTGGATTCAGGTACGATGATTCTAAGTGAAATAAGTCACACAGAAAAAGAAACTTATCATAAGATATCACTTAGGAAGATCCTGTAAACATGGCTACACGTGAACTGAGTTAGGAAAGAGAACAGAGTCTCACATTTAGAAAACACTCTTATGCCTGCATAAAGGGGAAGGAGAGGTGGGGTGATGCATAAAACCAGAGTTTGATATAAGCACAGGGACCGTTTCAAAAACCAACTTTGGAATTGACAAGACCGACACCTTCCTCAGTGAAAGAGACTCAAAACCCCATATTTCCCACAGAGGAATATATCTGACTAGTAAGAATCTTAAAACCTATGTATTGATATGTCTCCATAAGGGAATCAAGTGTGTCTAGAGTGGCATAAACATGGCAGCGAGAATCAGCTCAAACCCACTATAAAAAGGAATTTCAAAAGCAAAACCAAAAAACAGGGAAATTCTTTACAATTCCTTCAGGGTGTCTGAGGAAACCTGGAAAGACCCTATCTACAATGACAGCTGGATGTGGCATAAGGCTGGACACTTGGGACTGAGAGAATTGGTGAGATTGGGTGAGCAAATGCAGACCCTTTCAAGCAATAATGCATGGCCCCCATTCCATGGGTCCCAACTCTCCAGGTTCAAGGGAATATTACTACAGCTATAACATGTACAGGAAACCTAGAGAATGGACACACTGTGAATACGAAAGGTTTCTAAAACTCAACGAATAGTCCCTCTCCTGGTGCTCCAGTTTGACTTTCCAACTGCCTTACTATCAATCTCCCAACTTGGACAGACAGGCCCTTTAACCTCCTGGTTTGCACAGGTTCCCAATTTGGCAGAGGATGGAAGGGACGAGGGAGAACCCATGAGAGAGTAGCTGTTAGGCATTTGGACGGGCACATGTCACTCTAATTTCCCGGCAGGAAGAAGAATTAACCAAAGTCTCAGCCACCCACCGGGAACCAGTATAGGACATGATCCAAAATTTTGGACTTGCGTTCAGCTCACAAAAAACGAGTTGAGAAATGGAGCTCAGGGGCACAGCAATTCACAAACTGGCAGAGTGATAAAGGACAACTATCGTCCAAAAATCTGTTGAGGGAAGTCAACGAGGCGGACTTGAAAGCGAGGAAAAATAGCAGGAAACAGATTTCAAGAGGTACCTTGGAATCGCCTGTAAAGCACAGGAAGAGGGGCACAACTTGGACAATGGTGCACTTGCCCAAAAAGGGCGTATGCGTTTTCTCCTGAATATATTCAGGAGAAAACGCATACGCCCTTTTTGGCCAAGCAAGCAAGCGGGCAATGCAAATCTGCACTACAAAGAAGTATCACTTCCCACCGATCAAAAGGGACATCCACAAAATGTGTAAAAACCAGAAAGGCAAGACAGGCCCTGGAGAACTGGGAGCCTTGTTATGCTGATGGGCGGGATGTAAATTGCCAACTGCCTCACTGGAGGAGTGCATTGTGTTCCCTAAAACAAGTAAACAACAGAGCTACAGAGCCAAGGCCACTTCCAGTCTAGGGAATATACCTTGGGAAAACTGAAAATCAATAAGAAAGAGCCACCTCTAAATTTAGGGCTGCACTGACTACAAGAACCTCAACTTGGGTACACCTTAAATATCCCAGGAAATATAAAAATGGTTCAAAACATTGTGGTACTTACGTACGATGGAATATCCCTCAGCCATGAAATCAATGTCATAAGACCAGTAGCAGCAAAGTGAGTGGATTCAGGTACGATGATTCTAAGTGAAATAAGTCACACAGAAAAAGGAACTTATCATAAGATATCACTTATGAAGATCCTGTAAACATGGCTACACGTGAACTGAGTTAGGAAAGAGAACCGAGTCTCACATTTAGAAAACACTCTTATGCCTGCATAAAGGGGATGGAGAGGTGGGGTGATGCATAAAACCAGAGTTTGATATAAGCACAGGGACCGTTCCAAAAACCAACTTTGGAATAGACAAGACCTACACCTTCCTCAGTGAAAGAGACTCAAAATCCCATATTTCCCGCAGAGGAATATATCTGACTAGTAAGAATCTTAAAACCTATGTATTGATATGACTCCATAAGGGAATCAAGTGTGTCTAGAGTGGCATAAACATGGCAGCGAGAATCAGCTCAAACCCACTATAAAAAGGAATTTCAAAAGCAAAACCAAAAAACAGGGAAATTCTTTACAATTCCTTCAGGGTGTCTGAGGAAACCTGGAAAGACCCCATCTACAATGACAGCTGGATGTGGCATAAGGCTGGACACTTGGGACTGAGAGGATTGGTGAGATTGGGTGAGCAAATGCAGACCCTTTCAAGCAATAATGCATGGCCCCCATTCCATGGGTCCCAACTCTCCAGGTTCAAGGGAATATTACTACAGCTATAACATGTACAGGAAACCTAGAGAATGGACACACTGTGAATACGAAAGGTTTATAAAACTCAACGAATAGTCCCTCTCCTGGTGCTCCAGTTTGACTTTCCAACTGCCTTACTATCAATCTCCCAACTTGGAGAGACAGGCCCTTTAACCTCCTGGTTTGCACAGGTTCCCAATTTGGCAGAGGATGGAAGGGACGAGGGAGAACCCATGAGAGAGTAGCTGTTAGGCATTTGGACGGGCACATGTCACTCTAATTTCCCGGGAGGAAGAAGAATTAACCAAAGTCTCAGCCACCCACCGGGAACCAGTATAGGACAGGATCCAAAATTTTGGACTTGCGTTCAGCTCACAAAAAACGAGTTGAGAAATGGAGCTCAGGGGCACAGCAATTCACAAACTGGCAGAGTGATAAAGGACATCTATCGTCCAAATATCTGTTGAGGGAAGTCAACGAGGCAGACTTGAATGCGAGGCAAAATAGCAGGAAACAGATTTCAAGAGGTACCTGGGAATCGCATGTAAAGCACAGGAAGAGGGGAACAACTTGGACAATGGTGCACTTGGCCAAAAAGGGCGTATGCCTTTTCTCCTGAATATATTCAGGAGAAAACGCATACGCCCTTTTTGGCCAAGCAAGCAAGCGGGCAATGCAAATCTGCACTACAAAGAAGTATCACTTCCCACCGGTCAAAAGGGACATCCACAAAATGTGTAAAAACCAGAAAGGCAAGACAGGCCCTGGAGAACAGGGAGCCTTGTTATGCTGATGGGCGGGATGTAAATTGCCAACTGCCTCACTGGAGGAGTGCATTGTGTTCCCTAAAACAAGTAAACAACAGAGCTACAGAGCCAAGGCCACTTCCAGTCTAGGGAATATACCTTGGGAAAACTGAAAATCAATAAGAAAGAGCCACCTCCAAATTTAGGGCTGCACTGACTACAAGAACCTCAACTTGGGTACACCTTAAATATCCCAGGAAATATAAAAATGGTTCAAAACATTGTGGTACTTACGTACGATGGAATATCCCTCAGCCATGAAATCAATGTCATAAGACCAGTAGCAGCAAAGTGAGTGGATTCAGGTACGATGATTCTAAGTGAAATAAGTCACACAGAAAAAGAAACTTATCATAAGATATCACTTAGGAAGATCCTGTAAACATGGCTACACGTGAACTGAGTTAGGAAAGAGAACAGAGTCTCACATTTAGAAAACACTCTTATGCCTGCATAAAGGGGAAGGAGTGGTGGGGTGATGCATAAAACCAGAGTTTGATATAAGCACAGGGACCGTTTCAAAAACCAACTTTGGAATTGACAAGACCGACACCTTCCTCAGTGAAAGAGACTCAAAACCCCATATTTCCCACAGAGGAATATATCTGACTAGTAAGAATCTTAAAACCTATGTATTGATATGTCTCCATAAGGGAATCAAGTGTGTCTAGAGTGGCATAAACATGGCAGCGAGAATCAGCTCAAACCCACTATAAAAAGGAATTTCAAAAGCAAAACCAAAAAACAGGGAAATTCTTTACAATTCCTTCAGGGTGTCTGAGGAAACCTGGAAAGACCCTATCTACAATGACAGCTGGATGTGGCATAAGGATGGACACTTGGGACTGAGAGGATTGGTGAGATTGGGTGAGCAAATGCAGACCCTTTCAAGCAATAATGCATGGCCCCCATTCCATGGGTCCCAACTCTCCATGTTCAAGGGAATATTACTACAGCTATAACATGTACAGGAAACCTAGAGAATGGACACACTGTGAATACGAAAGGTTTCTAAAACTCAACGAATAGTCCCTCTCCTGGTGCTCCAGTTTGACTTTCCAACTGCCTTACTATCAATCTCCCAACTTGGAGAGACAGGCCCTTTAACCTCCTGGTTTGCACAGGTTCCCAATTTGGCAGAGGATGGAAGGGACGAGGGAGAACCCATGAGAGAGTAGCTGTTAGGCATTTGGACGGGCACATGTCACTCTAATTTCCCGGCAGGAAGAAGAATTAACCAAAGTCTCAGCGACCCACCGGGAACCAGTATAGGACAGGATCCAAAATTTTGGACTTGCGTTCAGCTCACAAAAAACGAGTTGAGAAATGGAGCTCAGGGGCACAGCAATTCACAAACTGGCAGAGTGATAAAGGACAACTATCGTCCAAAAATCTGTTGAGGGAAGTCAACGAGGCGGACTTGAAAGCGAGGCAAAATAGCAGGAAACAGATTTCAAGAGGTACCTTGGAATCGCCTGTAAAGCACAGGAAGAGGGGCACAACTTGGACAATGGTGCACTTGGCCAAAAAGGGCGTATGCGTTTTCTCCTGAATATATTCAGGAGAAAACGCATACGCCCTTTTTGGCCAAGCAAGCAAGCGGGCAATGCAAATCTGCACTACAAAGAAGTCTCACTTCCCACTGGTCAAAAGGGACATCCACAAAATGTGTAAAAACCAGAAAGGCAAGACAGGCCCTGGAGAACTGGGAGCCTTGTTATGCTGATGGGCGGGATGTAAATTGCCAACTGCCTCACTGGAGGAGTGCATTGTGTTCCCTAAAACAAGTAAACAACAAAGCTACAGAGCCAAGGCCACTTCCAGTCTAGGGAATATACCTTGGGAAAACTGAAAATCAATAAGAAAGAGCCACCTCCAAATTTAGGGCTGCACTGACTACAAGAACCTCAACTTGGGTACACCTTAAATATCCCAGGAAATATAAAAATGGTTCAAAACATTGTGGTACTTACGTACGATGGAATATCCCTCAGCCATGAAATCAATGTCATAAGACCAGTAGCAGCAAAGTGAGTGGATTCAGGTACGATGATTCTAAGTGAAATAAGTCACACAGAAAAAGAAACTTATCATAAGATATCACTTAGGAAGATCCTGTAAACATGGCTACATGT
The DNA here is from genome assembly GCF_025265405.1 of Mesoplodon densirostris. Classification (NCBI taxonomy): domain Eukaryota; kingdom Metazoa; phylum Chordata; class Mammalia; order Artiodactyla; family Ziphiidae; genus Mesoplodon; species Mesoplodon densirostris. The sequence continues at coordinate 3,589,968 of NW_026778200.1, read as the reverse complement.
GAACTGAGTTAGGAAAGAGAACAGAGTCTCACATTTAGAAAACACTCTTATGCCTGCATAAAGGGGAAGGAGAGGTGGGGTGATGCATAAAACCAGAGTTTGATATAAGCACAGGGACCGTTTCAAAAACCAACTTTGGAATTGACAAGACCGACACCTTCCTCAGTGAAAGAGACTCAAAACCCCATATTTCCCACAGAGGAATATATCTGACTAGTAAGAATCTTAAAACCTATGTATTGATATGTCTCCATAAGGGAATCAAGTGTGTCTAGAGTGGCATAAACATGGCAGCGAGAATCAGCTCAAACCCACTATAAAAAGGAATTTCAAAAGCAAAACCAAAAAACAGGGAAATTCTTTACAATTCCTTCAGGGTGTCTGAGGAAACCTGGAAAGACCCTATCTACAATGACAGCTGGATGTGGCATAAGGCTGGACACTTGGGACTGAGAGAATTGGTGAGATTGGGTGAGCAAATGCAGACCCTTTCAAGCAATAATGCATGGCCCCCATTCCATGGGTCCCAACTCTCCAGGTTCAAGGGAATATTACTACAGCTATAACATGTACAGGAAACCTAGAGAATGGACACACTGTGAATACGAAAGGTTTCTAAAACTCAACGAATAGTCCCTCTCCTGGTGCTCCAGTTTGACTTTCCAACTGCCTTACTATCAATCTCCCAACTTGGACAGACAGGCCCTTTAACCTCCTGGTTTGCACAGGTTCCCAATTTGGCAGAGGATGGAAGGGACGAGGGAGAACCCATGAGAGAGTAGCTGTTAGGCATTTGGACGGGCACATGTCACTCTAACTTCCCGGCAGGAAGAAGAATTAACCAAAGTCTCAGCCACCCACCGGGAACCAGTATAGGACATGATCCAAAATTTTGGACTTGCGTTCAGCTCACAAAAAACGAGTTGAGAAATGGAGCTCAGGGGCACAGCAATTCACAAACTGGCAGAGTGATAAAGGACAACTATCGTCCAAAAATCTGTTGAGGGAAGTCAACGAGGCGGACTTGAAAGCGAGGCAAAATAGCAGGAAACAGATTTCAAGAGGTACCTTGGAATCGCCTGTAAAGCACAGGAAGAGGGTCACAACTTCGACAATGGTGCACTTGCCCAAAAAGGGCGTATGCGTTTTCTCCTGAATATATTCAGGAGAAAACGCATACGCCCTTTTTGGCCAAGCAAGCAAGCGGGCAATGCAAATCTGCACTACAAAGAAGTATCACTTCCCACCGATCAAAAGGGACATCCACAAAATGTGTAAAAACCAGAAAGGCAAGACAGGCCCTGGAGAACTGGGAGCCTTGTTATGCTGATGGGCGGGATGTAAATTGCCAACTGCCTCACTGGAGGAGTGCATTGTGTTCCCTAAAACAAGTAAACAACAGAGCTACAGAGCCAAGGCCACTTCCAGTCTAGGGAATATACCTTGGGAAAACTGAAAATCAATAAGAAAGAGCCACCTCTAAATTTAGGGCTGCACTGACTACAAGAACCTCAACTTGGGTACACCTTAAATATCCCAGGAAATATAAAAATGGTTCAAAACATTGTGGTACTTACGTACGATGGAATATCCCTCAGCCATGAAATCAATGTCATAAGACCAGTAGCAGCAAAGTGAGTGGATTCAGGTACGATGATTCTAAGTGAAATAAGTCACACAGAAAAAGGAACTTATCATAAGATATCACTTATGAAGATCCTGTAAACATGGCTACACGTGAACTGAGTTAGGAAAGAGAACCGAGTCTCACATTTAGAAAACACTCTTATGCCTGCATAAAGGGGATGGAGAGGTGGGGTGATGCATAAAACCAGAGTTTGATATAAGCACAGGGACCGTTCCAAAAACCAACTTTGGAATAGACAAGACCTACAACTTCCTCAGTGAAAGAGACTCAAAATCCCATATTTCCCGCAGAGGAATATATCTGACTAGTAAGAATCTTAAAACCTATGTATTGATATGACTCCATAAGGGAATCAAGTGTGTCTAGAGTGGCATAAACATGGCAGCGAGAATCAGCTCAAACCCACTATAAAAAGGAATTTCAAAAGCAAAACCAAAAAACAGGGAAATTCTTTACAATTCCTTCAGGGTGTCTGAGGAAACCTGGAAAGACCCCATCTACAATGACAGCTGGATGTGGCATAAGGCTGGACACTTGGGACTGAGAGGATTGGTGAGATTGGGTGAGCAAATGCAGACCCTTTCAAGCAATAATGCATGGCCCCCATTCCATGGGTCCCAACTCTCCAGGTTCAAGGGAATATTACTACAGCTATAACATGTACAGGAAACCTAGAGAATGGACACACTGTGAATACGAAAGGTTTATAAAACTCAACGAATAGTCCCTCTCCTGGTGCTCCAGTTTGACTTTCCAACTGCCTTACTATCAATCTCCCAACTTGGAGAGACAGGCCCTTTAACCTCCTGGTTTGCACAGGTTCCCAATTTGGCAGAGGATGGAAGGGACGAGGGAGAACCCATGAGAGAGTAGCTGTTAGGCATTTGGACGGGCACATGTCACTCTAATTTCCCGGCAGGAAGAAGAATTAACCAAAGTCTCAGCCACCCACCGGGAACCAGTATAGGACAGGATCCAAAATTTTGGACTTGCGTTCAGCTCACAAAAAACGAGTTGAGAAATGGAGCTCAGGGGCACAGCAATTCACAAACTGGCAGAGTGATAAAGGACAACTATCATCCAAATATCTGTTGAGGGAAGTCAACTGGGCAGACTTGAAAGCGAGGCAAAATAGCAGGAAACAGATTTCAAGAGGTACCTGGGAATCGCATGTAAAGCACAGGAAGAGGGGCACAACTTGGACAATGGTGCACTTGGCCAAAAAGGGCATATGCGTTTTCTCCTGAATATATTCAGGAGAAAACGCATATGCCCTTTTAGGCCAAGCAAGCAAGCGGGCAATGCAAATCTGCACTACAAAGAAGTATCACTTCCCACCGGTCAAAAGGGACATCCACAAAATGTGTAAAAACCAGAAAGGCAAGACAGGCCCTGGAGAACTGGGAGCCTTGTTATGCTGATGGGCGGGATGTAAATTGCCAACTGCCTCACTGGAGGAGTGCATTGTGTTCCCTAAAACAAGTAAACAACAGAGCTACAGAGCCAAGGCCACTTCCAGTCTAGGGAATATACCTTGGGAAAACTGAAAATCAATAAGAAAGAGCCACCTCCAAATTTAGGGCTGCACTGACTACAAGAACCTCAACTTGGGTACACCTTAAATATCCCAGGAAATATAAAAATGGTTCAAAACATTGTGGTACTTACATACGATGGAATATCCCTCAGCCATGAAATCAATGTCATAAGACCAGTAGCAGCAAAGTGAGTGGATTCAGGTACGATGATTCTAAGTGAAATAAGTCACACAGAAAAAGAAACTTATCATAAGATATCACTTAGGAAGATCCTGTAAACATGGCTACACGTGAACTGAGTTAGGAAAGAGAACAGAGTCTCACATTTAGAAAACACTCTTATGCCTGCATAAAGGGGAGGAGAGGTGGGGTGATGCATAAAACCAGAGTTTGATATAAGCACAGGGACCGTTCCAAAAACCAACTTTGGAATAGACAAGACCTACACCTTCCTCAGTGAAAGAGACTCAAAATCCCATATTTCCCGCAGAGGAATATATCTGACTAGTAAGAATCTTAAAACCTATGTATTGATATGACTCCATAAGGGAATCAAGTGTGTCTAGAGTGGCATAAACATGGCAGCGAGAATCAGCTCAAACCCACTATAAAAAGGAATTTCAAAAGCAAAAAAAAAAAACAGGGAAATTCTTTACAATTCCTTCAGGGTGTCTGAGGAAACCTGGAAAGACCCCATCTACAATGACAGCTGGATGTGGCATAAGGCTGGACACTTGGGACTGAGAGGATTGGTGAGATTGGGTGAGCAAATGCAGACCCTTTCAAGCAATAATGCATGGCCCCCATTCCATGGGTCCCAACTCTCCAGGTTCAAGGGAATATTACTACAGCTATAACATGTACAGGAAACCTAGAGAATGGACACACTGTGAATACGAAAGGTTTCTAAAACTCAACGAATAGTCCCTCTCCTGGTGCCCCAGTTTGACTTTCCAACTGCCTTACTATCAATCTCCCAACTTGGAGAGACAGGCCCTTTAACCTCCTGGTTTGCACAGGTTCCCAATTTGGCAGAGGATGGAAGGGACGAGGGAGAACCCATGAGAGAGTAGCTGTTAGGCATTTGGACGGGCACATGTCACTCTAATTTCCCGGCAGGAAGAAGAATTAACCAAAGTCTCAGCCACCCACCGGGAACCAGTATAGGACAGGATCCAAAATTTTGGACTTGCGTTCAGCTCACAAAAAACGAGTTGAGAAATGGAGCTCAGGGGCACAGCAATTCACAAACTGGCAGAGTGATAAAGGACAACTATCGTCCAAAAATCTGTTGAGGGAAGTCAACGAGGCGGACTTGAAAGCGAGGCAAAATAGCAGGAAACAGATTTCAAGAGGTACCTTGGAATCGCCTGTAAAGCACAGGAAGAGGGGCACAACTTGGACAATGGTGCACTTGGCCAAAAAGGGCGTATGCGTTTTCTCCTGAATATATTCAGGAGAAAACGCATACGCCCTTTTTGGCCAAGCAAGCAAGCGGGCAATGCAAATCTGCACTACAAAGAAGTATCACTTCCCACCGGTCAAAAGGGACATCCACAAAATGTGTAAAAACCAGAAAGGCAAGACAGGCCCTGGAGAACAGGGAGCCTTGTTATGCTGATGGGCGGGATGTAAATTGCCAACTGCCTCACTGGAGGAGTCCATTGTGTTCCCTAAAACAAGTAAACAACAGAGCTACAGAGCCAAGGCCACTTCCAGTCTAGGGAATATACCTTGGGAAAACTGAAAATCAATAAGAAAGAGCCACCTCTAAATTTAGGGCTGCACTGACTACAAGAACCTCAACTTGGGTACACCTTAAATATCCCAGGAAATATAAAAATGGTTCAAAACATTGTGGTACTTACGTACGATGGAATATCCCTCAGCCATGAAATCAATGTCATAAGACCAGTAGCAGCAAAGTGAGTGGATTCAGGTACGATGATTCTAAGTGAAATAAGTCACACAGAAAAAGGAACTTATCATAAGATATCACTTATGAAGATCCTGTAAACATGGCTACACGTGAACTGAGTTAGGAAAGAGAACAGAGTCTCACATTTAGAAAACACTCATATGCCTGCATAAAGGGGATGGAGAGGTGGGGTGATGCATAAAACCAGAGTTTGATATAAGCACAGGGACCGTTCCAAAAACCAACTTTGGAATAGACAAGACCTACACCTTCCTCAGTGAAAGAGACTCAAAACCCCATATTTCCCACAGAGGAATATATCTGACTAGTAAGAATCTTAAAACCTATGTATTGATATGACTCCATAAGGGAATCAAGTGTGTCTAGAGTGGCATAAACATGGCAGCGAGAATCAGCTCAAACCCACTATAAAAAGGAATTTCAAAAGCAAAACCAAAAAGCAGGGAAATTCTTTACAATTCCTTCAGGGTGTCTGAGGAAACCTGGAAATACCCTATCTACAATGACAGCTGGATATGGCATAAGGCTGGACACTTGGGACTGAGAGGATTGGTGAGATTGGGTGAGCAAATGCAGACCCTTTCAAGCAATAATGCATGGCCCCCATTCCATGGGTCCCAACTCTCCAGGTTCAAGGGAATATTACTACAGCTATAACATGTACAGGAAACCTAGAGAATGGACACACTGTGAATACGAAAGGTTTCTAAAACTCAACGAATAGTCCCTCTCCTGGTGCTCCAGTTTGACTTTCCAACTGCCTTACTATCAATCTCCCAACTTGGAGAGACAGGCCCTTTAACCTCCTGGTTTGCACAGGTTCCCAATTTGGCAGAGGATGGAAGGGACGAGGGAGAACCCATGAGAGAGTAGCTGTTAGGCATTTGGACGGGCACATGTCACTCTAATTTCCCGGCAGGAAGAAGAATTAACCAAAGTCTCAGCCACCCACCGGGAACCAGTATAGGACATGATCCAAAATTTTGGACTTGCGTTCAGCTCACAAAAAACGAGTTGAGAAATGGAGCTCAGGGACACAGCAATTCACAAACTGGCAGAGTGATAAAGGACAACTATCGTCCAAAAATCTGTTGAGGGAAGTCAACGAGGCAGACTTGAAAGCGAGGCAAAATAGCAGGAAACAGATTTCAAGAGGTACCTTGGAATCGCCTGTAAAGCACAGGAAGAGGGGCACAACTTGGACAATGGTGCACTTGGCCAAAAAGGGCGTATGCGTTTTCTCCTGAATATATTCAGGAGAAAACGCATACGCCCTTTTTGGCCAAGCAAGCAAGCGGGCAATGCAAATCTGCACTACAAAGAAGTATCACTTCCCACCGATCAAAAGGGGCATCCACAAAATGTGTAAAAACCAGAAAGGCAAGACAGGCCCTGGAGAACTGGGAGCCTTGTTATGCTGATGGGTGGGATGTAAATTGCCAACTGCCTCACTGGAGGAGTCCATTGTGTTCCCTAAAACAAGTAAACAACAGAGCTACAGAGCCAAGGCCACTTCCAGTCTAGGGAATATACCTTGGGAAAACTGAAAATCAATAAGAAAGAGCCACCTCTAAATTTAGGGCTGCACTGACTACAAGAACCTCAACTTGGGTACACCTTAAATATCCCAGGAAATATAAAAATGGTTCAAAACATTGTGGTACTTACGTACGATGGAATATCCCTCAGCCATGAAATCAATGTCATAAGACCAGTAGCAGCAAAGTGAGTGGATTCAGGTACGATGATTCTAAGTGAAATAAGTCACACAGAAAAAGAAACTTATCATAAGATATCACTTAGGAAGATCCTGTAAACATGGCTACACGTGAACTGAGTTAGGAAAGAGAACAGAGTCTCACATTTAGAAAACACTCTTATGCCTGCATAAAGGGGAAGGAGAGGTGGGGTGATGCATAAAACCAGAGTTTGATATAAGCACAGGGACCGTTTCAAAAACCAACTTTGGAATTGACAAGACCGACACCTTCCTCAGTGAAAGAGACTCAAAACCCCATATTTCCCACAGAGGAATATATCTGACTAGTAAGAATCTTAAAACCTATGTATTGATATGTCTCCATAAGGGAATCAAGTGTGTCTAGAGTGGCATAAACATGGCAGCGAGTATCAGCTCAAACCCACTATAAAAAGGAATTTCAAAAGCAAAACCAAAAAACAGGGAAAGTCTTTACAATTCCTTCAGGGTGTCTGAGGAAACCTGGAAAGACCCTATGTACAATGACAGCTAGATGTGGCATAAGGCTGGACACTTGGGACTGAGAGGATTGGTGAGAATGGGTGAGCAAATGCAGACCCTTTCAAGCAATAATGCATGGCCCCCATTCCATGGGTCCCAACTCTCCATGTTCAAGGGAATATTACTACAGCTATAACATGTACAGGAAACCTAGAGAATGGACACACTGTGAATACGAAAGGTTTCTAAAACTCAACGAATAGTCCCTCTCCTGGTGCTCCAGTTTGACTTTCCAACTGCCTTACTATCAATCTCCCAACTTGGAGAGACAGGCCCTTTAACCTCCTGGTTTGCACAGGTTCCCAATTTGGCAGAGGATGGAAGGGACGAGGGAGAACCCATGAGAGAGTAGCTGTTAGGCTTTTGGACGGGCACATGTCACTCTAATTTCCCGGCAGGAAGAAGAATTAACCAAACTCTCAGCCACCCACCGGGAACCAGTATAGGACATAATCCAAAATTTTGGACTTGCGTTCAGCTCACAAAAAACGAGTTGAGAAATGGAGCTCAGGGGCACAGCAATTCACAAACTGGCAGAGTGATAAAGGACAACTATCGTCCAAAAATCTGTTGAGGGAAGTCAACGAGGCGGACTTGAAAGTGAGGCAAAATAGCAGGAAACAGATTTCAAGAGGTACGTTGGAATCGCCTGTAAAGCACAGGAAGAGGGGCACAACTTGGACAATGGTGCACTTGGCCAAAAAGGGCGTATGCGTTTTCTCCTGAATATATTCAGGAGAAAACGCATACGCCCTTTTTGGCCAAGCAAGCAAGCGGGCAATGCAAATCTGCACTACAAAGAAGTATCACTTCCCACCGGTCAAAAGGGACATCCACAAAATGTGTAAAAACCAGAAAGGCAAGACAGGCCCTGGAGAACAGGGAGCATTGTTATGCTGATGGGCGGGATGTAAATTGCCAACTGCCTCACTGGAGGAGTGCATTGTGTTCCCTAAAACAAGTAAACAACAGAGCTACAGAGCCAAGGCCACTTCCAGTCTAGGGAATATACCTGGGGAAAACTGAAAATCAATAAGAAAGAGCCACCTCCAAATTTAGGGCTGCACTGGCTACAAGAACCTCAACTTGGGTACACCTTAAATATCCCAGGAAATATAAAAATGGTTCAAAACATTGTGGTACTTACGTACGATGGAATATCCCTCAGCCATGAAATCAATGTCATAAGACCAGTAGCAGCAAAGTGAGTGGATTCAGGTACGATGATTCTAAGTGAAATAAGTCACACAGAAAAAGAAACTTATCATAAGATATCACTTAGGAAGATCCTGTAAACATGGCTACACGTGAACTGAGTTAGGAAAGAGAACAGAGTCTCACATTTAGAAAACACTCTTATGCCTGCATAAAGGGGAGGAGAGGTGGGGTGATGCATAAAACCAGAGTTTGATATAAGCACAGGGACCGTTTCAAAAACCAACTTTGGAATTGACAAGACCGACACCTTCCTCAGTGAAAGAGACTCAAAACCCCATATTTCCCACAGAGGAATATATCTGACTAGTAAGAATCTTAAAACCTATGTATTGATATGTCTCCATAAGGGAATCAAGTGTGTCTAGAGTGGCATAAACATGGCAGCGAGAATCAGCTCAAACCCACTATAAAAAGGAATTTCAAAAGCAAAACCAAAAAACACGGAAATTCTTTACAATTCCTTCAGGGTGTCTGAGGAAACCTGGAAAGACCCTATCTACAATGACAGCTGGATGTGGCATAAGGCTGGACACTTGGGACTGAGAGAATTGGTGAGATTGGGTGAGCAAATGCAGACCCTTTCAAGCAATAATGCATGGCCCCCATTCCATGGGTCCCAACTCTCCAGGTTCAAGGGAATATTACTACAGCTATAACATGTACAGGAAACCTAGAGAATGGACACACTGTGAATACGAAAGGTTTCTAAAACTCAACGAATAGTCCCTCTCCTGGTGCTCCAGTTTGACTTTCCAACTGCCTTACTATCAATCTCCCAACTTGGAGAGACAGGCCCTTTAACCTCCTGGTTTGCACAGGTTCCCAATATGGCAGAGGATGGAAGGGACGAGGGAGAACCCATGAGAGAGTAGCTGTTAGGCATTTGGACGGGCACATGTCACTCTAATTTCCCGGCAGGAAGAAGAATTAACCAAAGTCTCAGCCACCCACCGGGAACCAGTATAGGACATGATCCAAAATTTTGGACTTGCGTTCAGCTCACAAAAAACGAGTTGAGAAATGGAGCTCAGGGGCACAGCAATTCACACACTGGCAGAGTGACTGGCAGAGTGATAAAGGACAACTATCGTCCAAAAATCTGTTGAGGGAAGTCAACGAGGCGGACTTGAAAGTGAGGCAAAATAGCAGGAAACAGAATTCAAGAGGTACGTTGGAATCGCCTGTAAAGCACAGGAAGAGGGGCACAACTTGGACAATGGTGCACTTGGCCAAAAAGGGCGTATGCGTTTTCTCCTGAATATATTCAGGAGAAAACGCATACGCCCTTTTTGGCCAAGCAAGCAAGCGGGCAATGCAAATCTGCACTACAAAGAAGTATCACTTCCCACTGATCAAAAGGGACATCCACAAAATGTGTAAAAACCAGAAAGGCAAGACAGGCCCTGGAGAACTGGGAGCCTTGTTATGCTGATGGGCGGGATGTAAATTGCCAACTGCCTCACTGGAGGAGTCCATTGTGTTCCCTAAAACAAGTAAACAACAGAGCTACAGAGCCAAGGCCACTTCCAGTCTAGGGAATATACCTGGGAAAACTGAAAATCAATAAGAAAGAGCCACCTCTAAATTTAGGGCTGCACTGACTACAAGAACCTCAACTTGGGTACACCTTAAATATCCCAGGAAATATAAAAATGGTTCAAAACATTGTGGTACTTACGTACGATGGAATATCCCTCAGCCATGAAATCAATGTCATAAGACCAGTAGCAGCAAAGTGAGTGGATTCAGGTACGATGATTCTAAGTGAAATAAGTCACACAGAAAAAGGAACTTATCATAAGATATCACTTATGAAGATCCTGTAAACATGGCTACACGTGAACTGAGTTAGGAAAGAGAACAGAGTCTCACATTTAGAAAACACTCTTATGCCTGCATAAAGGGGAGGAGAGGTGGGGTGATGCATAAAACCAGAGTTTGATATAAGCACAGGGACCGTTTCAAAAACCAACTTTGGAATTGACAAGACCGACACCTTCCTCAGTGAAAGAGACTCAAAACCCCATATTTCCCACAGAGGAATATATCTGACTAGTAAGAATCTTAAAACCTATGTATTGATATGTCTCCATAAGGGAATCAAGTGTGTCTAGAGTGGCATAAACATGGCAGCGAGAATCAGCTCAAACCCACTATAAAAAGGAATTTCAAAAGCAAAACCAAAAAACAGGGAAATTCTTTACAATTCCTTCAGGGTGTCTGAGGAAACCTGGAAAGACCCTATCTACAATGACAGCTGGATGTGGCATAAGGCTGGACACTTGGGACTGAGAGGATTGGTGAGATTGGGTGAGCAAATGCAGACCCTTTCAAGCAATAATGCATGGCCCCCATTCCATGGGTCCCAACTCTCCAGGTTCAAGGGAATATTACTACAGCTATAACATGTACAGGAAACCTAGAGAATGGACACACTGTGAATACGAAAGGTTTCTAAAACTCAACGAATAGTCCCTCTCCTGGTGCTCCAGTTTGACTTTCCAACTGCCTTACTATCAATCTCCCAACTTGGACAGACAGGCCCTTTAACCTCCTGGTTTGCACAGGTTCCCAATTTGGCAGAGGATGGAAGGGACGAGGGAGAACCCATGAGAGAGTAGCTGTTAGGCTTTTGGACGGGCACATGTCACTCTAATTTCCCGGCAGGAAGAAGAATTAACCAAAGTCTCAGCCACCCACCGGGAACCAGTATAGGACATAATCCAAAATTTTGGACTTGCGTTCAGCTCACAAAAAACGAGTTGAGAAATGGAGCTCAGGGGCACAGCAATTCACAAACTGGCAGAGTGATAAAGGACAACTATCGTCCAAAAATCTGTTGAGGGAAGTCAACGAGGCGGACTTGAAAGTGAGGCAAAATAGCAGGAAACAGATTTCAAGAGGTACGTTGGAATCACCTGTAAAGCACAGGAAGAGGGGCACAACTTGGACAATGGTGCACTTGGCCAAAAAGGGCGTATGCGTTTTCTCCTGAATATATTCAGGAGAAAACGCATACGCCCTTTTTGGCCAAGCAAGCAAGCGGGCAATGCAAATCTGCACTACAAAGAAGTATCACTTCCCACCGGTCAAAAGGGACATCCACAAAATGTGTAAAAACCAGAAAGGCAAGACAGGCCCTGGAGAACTGGGAGCCTTGTTATGCTGATGGGCGGGATGTAAATTGCCAACTGCCTCACTGGAGGAGTGCATTGTGTTCCCTAAAACAAGTAAACAACAGAGCTACAGAGCCAAGGCCACTTCCAGTCTAGGGAATATACCTGGGGAAAACTGAAAATCAATAAGAAAGAGCCACCTCCAAATTTAGGGCTGCACTGGCTACAAGAACCTCAACTTGGGTACACCTTAAATATCCCAGGAAATATAAAAATGGTTCAAAACATTGTGGTACTTACGTACGATGGAATATCCCTCAGCCATGAAATCAATGTCATAAGACCAGTAGCAGCAAAGTGAGTGGATTCAGGTACGATGATTCTAAGTGAAATAAGTCACACAGAAAAAGAAACTTATCATAAGATATCACTTAGGAAGATCCTGCAAACATGGCTACACGTGAACTGAGTTAGGAAAGAGAACAGAGTCTCACATTTAGAAAACACTCTTATGCCTGCATAAAGGGGAAGGAGAGGTGGGGTGATGCATAAAACCAGAGTTTGATATAAGCACAGGGACCGTTTCAAAAACCAACTTTGGAATTGACAAGACCGACACCTTCCTCAGTGAAAGAGACTCAAAACCCCATATTTCCCACAGAGGAATATATCTGACTAGTAAGAATCTTAAAACCTATGTATTGATATGTCTCCATAAGGGAATCAAGTGTGTCTAGAGTGGCATAAACATGGCAGCGAGAATCAGCTCAAACCCACTATAAAAAGGAATTTCAAAAGCAAAACCAAAAAACAGGGAAATTCTTTACAATTCCTTCAGGGTGTCTGAGGAAACCTGGAAAGACCCTATCTACAATGACAGCTGGATGTGGCATAAGGCTGGACACTTGGGACAGAGAGGATTGGTGAGATTGGGTGAGCAAATGCAGACCCTTTCAAGCAATAATGCATGGCCCCCATTCCATGGGTCCCAACTCTCCATGTTCAAGGGAATATTACTACAGCTATAACATGTACAGGAAACCTAGAGAATGGACACACTGTGAATACGAAAGGTTTCTAAAACTCAACGAATAGTCCCTCTCCTTGTGCTCCAGTTTGACTTTCCAACTGCCTTACTATCAATCTCCCAACTTGGACAGACAGGCCCTTTAACCTCCTGGTTTGCACAGGTTCCCAATTTGGCAGAGGATGGAAGGGACGAGGGAGAACCCATGAGAGAGTAGCTGTTAGGCATTTGGACGGGCACATGTCACTCTAATTTCCCGGCAGGAAGAAGAATTAACCAAAGTCTCAGCCACCCACCAGGAACCAGTATAGGACAGGATCCAAAATTTTGGACTTGCGTTCAGCTCACAAAAAACGAGTTGAGAAATGGAGCTCAGGGGCACAGCAATTCACAAACTGGCAGAGTGATAAAGGACAACTATCGTCCAAAAATCTGTTGAGGGAAGTCAACGAGGCGGACTTGAAAGTGAGGCAAAATAGCACGAAACAGATTTCAAGAGGTACGTTGGAATCGCCTGTAAAGCACAGGAAGAGGGGCACAACTTGGACAATGGTGCACTCGGCCAAAAAGGGCGTATGCGTTTTCTCCTGAATATATTCAGGAGAAAACGCATACGCCCTTTTTGGCCAAGCAAGCAAGCGGGCAATGCAAATCTGCACTACAAAGAAGTATCACTTCCCACCGGTCAAAAGGGACATCCACAAAATGTGTAAAAACCAGAAAGGCAAGACAGGCCCTGGAGAACTGGGAGCCTTGTTATGCTGATGGGCGGGATGTAAATTGCCAACTGCCTCACTGGAGGAGTGCATTGTGTTCCCTAAAACAAGTAAACAACAGAGCTACAGAGCCAAGGCCACTTCCAGTCTAGGGAATATACCTGGGGAATACTGAAAATCAATAAGAAAGAGCCACCTCCAAATTTAGGGCTGCACTGGCTACAAGAACCTCAACTTGGGTACACCTTAAATATCCCAGGAAATATAAAAATGGTTCAAAACATTGTGGTACTTATGTACGATGGAATATCCCTCAGCCATGAAATCAATGTCATAAGACCAGTAGCAGCAAAGTGAGTGGATTCAGGTACGATGATTCTAAGTGAAATAAGTCACACAGAAAAAGAAACTTATCATAAGATATCACTTATGAAGATCCTGTAAACATGGCTACACGTGAACTGAGTTAGGAAAGAGAACAGAGTCTCACATTTAGAAAACACTCTTATGCCTGCATAAAGGGGAAGGAGAGGTGGGGTGATGCATAAAACCAGAGTTTGATATAAGCACAGGGACCGTTTCAAAAACCAACTTTGGAATTGACAAGACCGACACCTTCCTCAGTGAAAGAGACTCAAAACCCCATATTTCCCGCAGAGGAATATATCTGACTAGTAAGAATCTTAAAACCTATGTATTGATATGTCTCCATAAGGGAATCAAGTGTGTCTAGAGTGGCATAAACATGGCAGCGAGAATCAGCTCAAACCCACTATAAAAAGGAATTTCAAAAGCAAAACCAAAAAACAGGGAAATTCTTTACAATTCCTTCAGGGTGTCTGAGGAAACCTGGAAAGACCCTATCTACAATGACAGCTGGATGTGGCATAAGGCTGGACACTTGGGACTGAGAGAATTGGTGAGATTGGGTGAGCAAATGCAGACCCTTTCAAGCAATAATGCATGGCCCCCATTCCATGGGTCCCAACTCTCCATGTTCAAGGGAATATTACTACAGCTATAACATGTACAGGAAACCTAGAGAATGGACACACTGTGAATACGAAAGGTTTCTAAAACTCAACGAATAGTCCCTCTCCTGGTGCTCCAGTTTGAATTTCCAACTGCCTTACTATCAATCTCCCAAGTTGGAGAGACAGGCCCTTTAACCTCCTGGTTTGCACAGGTTCCCAATTTGGCAGAGGATGGAAGGGACGAGGGAGAACCCATGAGAGAGTAGCTGTTAGGCATTTGGACGGGCACATGTCACTCTAATTTCCCGGCAGGAAGAAGAATTAACCAAAGTCTCAGCCACCCACCGGGAACCAGTATAGGACATGATCCAAAATTTTGGACTTGCGTTCAGCTCACAAAAAACGAGTTGAGAAATGGAGCTCAGGGGCACAGCAATTCACACACTGGCAGAGTGACTGGCAGAGTGATAAAGGACAACTATCGTCCAAAAATCTGTTGAGGGAAGTCAACGAGGCGGACTTGAAAGTGAGGCAAAATAGCACGAAACAGATTTCAAGAGGTACGTTGGAATCGCCTGTAAAGCACAGGAAGAGGGGCACAACTTGGACAATGGTGCACTTGGCCAAAAAGGGCGTATGCGTTTTCTCCTGAATATATTCAGGAGAAAACGCATACGCCCTTTTTGGCCAAGCAAGCAAGCGGGCAATGCAAATCTGCACTACAAAGAAGTATCACTTCCCACCGGTCAAAAGGGACATCCACAAAATGTGTAAAAACCAGAAAGGCAAGACAGGCCCTGGAGAACAGGGAGCCTTGTTATGCTGATGGGCGGGATGTAAATTGCCAACTGCCTCACTGGAGGAGTGCATTGTGTTCCCTAAAACAAGTAAACAACAGAGCTACAGAGCCAAGGCCACTTCCAGTCTAGGGAATATACCTGGGGAAAACTGAAAATCAATAAGAAAGAGCCACCTCCAAATTTAGGGCTGCACTGGCTACAAGAACCTCAACTTGGGTACACCTTAAATATCCCAGGAAATATAAAAATGGTTCAAAACATTGTGGTACTTACGTACGATGGAATATCCCTCAGCCATGAAATCAATGTCATAAGACCAGTAGCAGCAAAGTGAGTGGATTCAGGTACGATGATTCTAAGTGAAATAAGTCACACAGAAAAAGAAACTTATCATAAGATATCACTTAGGAAGATCCTGTAAACATGGCTACACGTGAACTGAGTTAGGAAAGAGAACAGAGTCTCACATTTAGAAAACACTCTTATGCCTGCATAAAGGGGAAGGAGAGGTGGGGTGATGCATAAAACCAGAGTTTGATATAAGCACAGGGACCGTTTCAAAAACCAACTTTGGAATTGACAAGACCGACACCTTCCTCAGTGAAAGAGACTCAAAACCCCATATTTCCCACAGAGGAATATATCTGACTAGTAAGAATCTTAAAACCTATGTATTGATATGTCTCCATAAGGGAATCAAGTGTGTCTAGAGTGGCATAAACATGGCAGCGAGAATCAGCTCAAACCCACTATAAAAAGGAATTTCAAAAGCAAAACCAAAAAACAGGGAAATTCTTTACAATTCCTTCAGGGTGTCTGAGGAAACCTGGAAAGACCCTATCTACAATGACAGCTGGATGTGGCATAAGGCTGGACACTTGGGACTGAGAGGATTGGTGAGATTGGGTGAGCAAATGCAGACCCTTTCAAGCAATAATGCATGGCCCCCATTCCATGGGTCCCAACTCTCCAGGTTCAAGGGAATATTACTACAGCTATAACATGTACAGGAAACCTAGAGAATGGACACACTGTGAATACGAAAGGTTTCTAAAACTCAACGAATAGTCCCTCTCCTGGTGCTCCAGTTTGACTTTCCAACTGCCTTACTATCAATCTCCCAACTTGGACAGACAGGCCCTTTAACCTCCTGGTTTGCACAGGTTCCCAATTTGGCAGAGGATGGAAGGGACGAGGGAGAACCCATGAGAGAGTAGCTGTTAGGCTTTTGGACGGGCACATGTCACTCTAATTTCCCGGCAGGAAGAAGAATTAACCAAAGTCTCAGCCACCCACCGGGAACCAGTATAGGACATAATCCAAAATTTTGGACTTGCGTTCAGCTCACAAAAAACGAGTTGAGAAATGGAGCTCAGGGGCACAGCAATTCACAAACTGGCAGAGTGATAAAGGACAACTTTCGTCCAAAAATCTGTTGAGGGAAGTCAACGAGGCGGACTTGAAAGTGAGGCAAAATAGCAGGAAACAGATTTCAAGAGGTACGTTGGAATCGCCTGTAAAGCACAGGAAGAGGGGCACAACTTGGACAATGGTGCACTTGGCCAAAAAGGGCGTATGCGTTTTCTCCTGAATATATTCAGGAGAAAACGCATACGCACTTTTTGGCCAAGCAAGCAAGCGGGCAATGCAAATCTGCACTACAAAGAAGTATCACTTCCCACCGGTCAAAAGGGACATCCACAAAATGTGTAAAAACCAGAAAGGCAAGACAGGCCCTGGAGAACAGGGAGCCTTGTTATGCTGATGGGCGGCATGTAAATTGCCAACTGCCTCACTGGAGGAGTGCATTGTGTTCCCTAAAACAAGTAAACAACAGAGCTACAGAGCCAAGGCCACTTCCAGTCTAGGGAATATACCTGGGGAAAACTGAAAATCAATAAGAAAGAGCCACCTCCAAATTTAGGGCTGCACTGGCTACAAGAACCTCAACTTGGGTACACCTTAAATATCCCAGGAAATATAAAAATGGTTCAAAACATTGTGGTACTTACGTACGATGGAATATCCCTCAGCCATGAAATCAATGTCATAAGACCAGTAGCAGCAAAGTGAGTGGATTCAGGTACGATGATTCTAAGTGAAATAAGTCACACAGAAAAAGAAACTTATCATAAGATATCACTTAGGAAGATCCTGTAAACATGGCTACACGTGAACTGAGTTAGGAAA
Source organism: Mesoplodon densirostris (assembly GCF_025265405.1). NCBI lineage: Eukaryota > Metazoa > Chordata > Mammalia > Artiodactyla > Ziphiidae > Mesoplodon > Mesoplodon densirostris. The sequence goes on along the minus strand of NW_026778200.1, from coordinate 3,572,542 downwards.
GAGAACAGAGTCTCACATTTAGAAAACACTCTTATGCCTGCATAAAGGGGAAGGAGAGGTGGGGTGATGCATAAAACCAGAGTTTGATATAAGCACAGGGACCGTTTCAAAAACCAACTTTGGAATTGACAAGACCGACACCTTCCTCAGTGAAAGAGACTCAAAACCCCATATTTCCCACAGAGGAATATATCTGACTAGTAAGAATCTTAAAACCTATGTATTGATATGACTCCATAAGGGAATCAAGTGTGTCTAGAGTGGCATAAACATGGCAGCGAGAATCAGCTCAAACCCACTATAAAAAGGAATTTCAAAAGCAAAACCAAAAAACAGGGAAATTCTTTACAATTCCTTCAGGGTGTCTGAGGAAACCTGGAAAGACCCCATCTACAATGACAGCTGGATGTGGCATAAGGCTGGACACTTGGGACAGAGAGGATTGGTGAGATTGGGTGAGCAAATGCAGACCCTTTCAAGCAATAATGCATGGCCCCCATTCCATGGGTCCCAACTCTCCATGTTCAAGGGAATATTACTACAGCTATAACATGTACAGGAAACCTAGAGAATGGACACACTGTGAATACGAAAGGTTTCTAAAACTCAACGAATAGTCCCTCTCCTTGTGCTCCAGTTTGACTTTCCAACTGCCTTACTATCAATCTCCCAACTTGGACAGACAGGCCCTTTAACCTCCTGGTTTGCACAGGTTCCCAATTTGGCAGAGGATGGAAGGGACGAGGGAGAACCCATGAGAGAGTAGCTGTTAGGCATTTGGACGGGCACATGTCACTCTAATTTCCCGGCAGGAAGAAGAATTAACCAAAGTCTCAGCCACCCACCAGGAACCAGTATAGGACAGGATCCAAAATTTTGGACTTGCGTTCAGCTCACAAAAAACGAGTTGAGAAATGGAGCTCAGGGGCACAGCAATTCACAAACTGGCAGAGTGATAAAGGACAACTATCGTCCAAAAATCTGTTGAGGGAAGTCAACGAGGCGGACTTGAAAGTGAGGCAAAATAGCACGAAACAGATTTCAAGAGGTACGTTGGAATCGCCTGTAAAGCACAGGAAGAGGGGCACAACTTGGACAATGGTGCACTTGGCCAAAAAGGGCGTATGCGTTTTCTCCTGAATATATTCAGGAGAAAACGCATACGCCCTTTTTGGCCAAGCAAGCAAGCGGGCAATGCAAATCTGCACTACAAAGAAGTATCACTTCCCACCGGTCAAAAGGGACATCCACAAAATGTGTAAAAACCAGAAAGGCAAGACAGGCCCTGGAGAACAGGGAGCCTTGTTATGCTGATGGGCGGGATGTAAATTGCCAACTGCCTCACTGGAGGAGTGCATTGTGTTCCCTAAAACAAGTAAACAACAGAGCTACAGAGCCAAGGCCACTTCCAGTCTAGGGAATATACCTGGGGAAAACTGAAAATCAATAAGAAAGAGCCACCTCCAAATTTAGGGCTGCACTGGCTACAAGAACCTCAACTTGGGTACACCTTAAATATCCCAGGAAATATAAAAATGGTTCAAAACATTGTGGTACTTATGTACGATGGAATATCCCTCAGCCATGAAATCAATGTCATAAGACCAGTAGCAGCAAAGTGAGTGGATTCAGGTACGATGATTCTAAGTGAAATAAGTCACACAGAAAAAGAAACTTATCATAAGATATCACTTAGGAAGATCCTGTAAACATGGCTACACGTGAACTGAGTTAGGAAAGAGAACAGAGTCTCACATTTAGAAAACACTCTTATGCCTGCATAAAGGGGAAGGAGTGGTGGGGTGATGCATAAAACCAGAGTTTGATATAAGCACAGGGACCGTTTCAAAAACCAACTTTGGAATTGACAAGACCGACACCTTCCTCAGTGAAAGAGACTCAAAACCCCATATTTCCCACAGAGGAATATATCTGACTAGTAAGAATCTTAAAACCTATGTATTGATATGTCTCCATAAGGGAATCAAGTGTGTCTAGAGTGGCATAAACATGGCAGCGAGAATCAGCTCAAACCCACTATAAAAAGGAATTTCAAAAGCAAAACCAAAAAACAGGGAAATTCTTTACAATTCCTTCAGGGTGTCTGAGGAAACCTGGAAAGACCCTATCTACAATGACAGCTGGATGTGGCATAAGGCTGGACACTTGGGACTGAGAGGATTGGTGAGATTGGGTGAGCAAATGCAGACCCTTTCAAGCAATAATGCATGGCCCCCATTCCATGGGTCCCAACTCTCCATGTTCAAGGGAATATTACTACAGCTATAACATGTACAGGAAACCTAGAGAATGGACACACTGTGAATACGAAAGGTTTCTAAAACTCAACGAATAGTCCCTCTCCTGGTGCTCCAGTTTGACTTTCCAACTGCCTTACTATCAATCTCCCAACTTGGAGAGACAGGCCCTTTAACCTCCTGGTTTGCACAGGTTCCCAATTTGGCAGAGGATGGAAGGGACGAGGGAGAACCCATGAGAGAGTAGCTGTTAGGCATTTGGACGGGCACATGTCACTCTAATTTCCCGGCAGGAAGAAGAATTAACCAAAGTCTCAGCGACCCACCGGGAACCAGTATAGGACAGGATCCAAAATTTTGGACTTGCGTTCAGCTCACAAAAAACGAGTTGAGAAATGGAGCTCAGGGGCACAGCAATTCACAAACTGGCAGAGTGATAAAGGACAACTATCGTCCAAAAATCTGTTGAGGGAAGTCAACGAGGCGGACTTGAAAGCGAGGCAAAATAGCAGGAAACAGATTTCAAGAGGTACCTTGGAATCGCCTGTAAAGCACAGGAAGAGGGGCACAACTTGGACAATGGTGCACTTGGCCAAAAAGGGCGTATGCGTTTTCTCCTGAATATATTCAGGAGAAAACGCATACGCCCTTTTTGGCCAAGCAAGCAAGCGGGCAATGCAAATCTGCACTACAAAGAAGTCTCACTTCCCACTGGTCAAAAGGGACATCCACAAAATGTGTAAAAACCAGAAAGGCAAGACAGGCCCTGGAGAACTGGGAGCCTTGTTATGCTGATGGGCGGGATGTAAATTGCCAACTGCCTCACTGGAGGAGTGCATTGTGTTCCCTAAAACAAGTAAACAACAAAGCTACAGAGCCAAGGCCACTTCCAGTCTAGGGAATATACCTTGGGAAAACTGAAAATCAATAAGAAAGAGCCACCTCCAAATTTAGGGCTGCACTGACTACAAGAACCTCAACTTGGGTACACCTTAAATATCCCAGGAAATATAAAAATGGTTCAAAACATTGTGGTACTTACGTACGATGGAATATCCCTCAGCCATGAAATCAATGTCATAAGACCAGTAGCAGCAAAGTGAGTGGATTCAGGTACGATGATTCTAAGTGAAATAAGTCACACAGAAAAAGAAACTTATCATAAGATATCACTTAGGAAGATCCTGTAAACATGGCTACACGTGAACTGAGTTAGGAAAGAGAACAGAGTCTCACATTTAGAAAACACTCTTATGCCTGCATAAAGGGGAAGGAGAGGTGGGGTGATGCATAAAACCAGAGTTTGATATAAGCACAGGGACCGTTTCAAAAACCAACTTTGGAATTGACAAGACCGACACCTTCCTCAGTGAAAGAGACTCAAAACCCCATATTTCCCACAGAGGAATATATCTGACTAGTAAGAATCTTAAAACCTATGTATTGATATGTCTCCATAAGGGAATCAAGTGTGTCTAGAGTGGCATAAACATGGCAGCGAGAATCAGCTCAAACCCACTATAAAAAGGAATTTCAAAAGCAAAACCAAAAAACAGGGAAATTCTTTACAATTCCTTCAGGGTGTCTGAGGAAACCTGGAAAGACCCTATCTACAATGACAGCTGGATGTGGCATAAGGCTGGACACTTGGGACTGAGAGAATTGGTGAGATTGGGTGAGCAAATGCAGACCCTTTCAAGCAATAATGCATGGCCCCCATTCCATGGGTCCCAACTCTCCAGGTTCAAGGGAATATTACTACAGCTATAACATGTACAGGAAACCTAGAGAATGGACACACTGTGAATACGAAAGGTTTCTAAAACTCAACGAATAGTCCCTCTCCTGGTGCTCCAGTTTGACTTTCCAACTGCCTTACTATCAATCTCCCAACTTGGACAGACAGGCCCTTTAACCTCCTGGTTTGCACAGGTTCCCAATTTGGCAGAGGATGGAAGGGACGAGGGAGAACCCATGAGAGAGTAGCTGTTAGGCATTTGGACGGGCACATGTCACTCTAATTTCCCGGCAGGAAGAAGAATTAACCAAAGTCTCAGCCACCCACCGGGAACCAGTATAGGACATGATCCAAAATTTTGGACTTGCGTTCAGCTCACAAAAAACGAGTTGAGAAATGGAGCTCAGGGGCACAGCAATTCACAAACTGGCAGAGTGATAAAGGACAACTATCGTCCAAAAATCTGTTGAGGGAAGTCAACGAGGCGGACTTGAAAGCGAGGAAAAATAGCAGGAAACAGATTTCAAGAGGTACCTTGGAATCGCCTGTAAAGCACAGGAAGAGGGGCACAACTTGGACAATGGTGCACTTGCCCAAAAAGGGCGTATGCGTTTTCTCCTGAATATATTCAGGAGAAAACGCATACGCCCTTTTTGGCCAAGCAAGCAAGCGGGCAATGCAAATCTGCACTACAAAGAAGTATCACTTCCCACCGATCAAAAGGGACATCCACAAAATGTGTAAAAACCAGAAAGGCAAGACAGGCCCTGGAGAACTGGGAGCCTTGTTATGCTGATGGGCGGGATGTAAATTGCCAACTGCCTCACTGGAGGAGTGCATTGTGTTCCCTAAAACAAGTAAACAACAGAGCTACAGAGCCAAGGCCACTTCCAGTCTAGGGAATATACCTTGGGAAAACTGAAAATCAATAAGAAAGAGCCACCTCTAAAATTAGGGCTGCACTGACTACAAGAACCTCAACTTGGGTACACCTTAAATATCCCAGGAAATATAAAAATGGTTCAAAACATTGTGGTACTTACGTACGATGGAATATCCCTCAGCCATGAAATCAATGTCATAAGACCAGTAGCAGCAAAGTGAGTGGATTCAGGTACGATGATTCTAAGTGAAATAAGTCACACAGAAAAAGGAACTTATCATAAGATATCACTTATGAAGATCCTGTAAACATGGCTACACGTGAACTGAGTTAGGAAAGAGAACCGAGTCTCACATTTAGAAAACACTCTTATGCCTGCATAAAGGGGATGGAGAGGTGGGGTGATGCATAAAACCAGAGTTTGATATAAGCACAGGGACCGTTCCAAAAACCAACTTTGGAATAGACAAGACCTACACCTTCCTCAGTGAAAGAGACTCAAAATCCCATATTTCCCGCAGAGGAATATATCTGACTAGTAAGAATCTTAAAACCTATGTATTGATATGACTCCATAAGGGAATCAAGTGTGTCTAGAGTGGCATAAACATGGCAGCGAGAATCAGCTCAAACCCACTATAAAAAGGAATTTCAAAAGCAAAACCAAAAAACAGGGAAATTCTTTACAATTCCTTCAGGGTGTCTGAGGAAACCTGGAAAGACCCCATCTACAATGACAGCTGGATGTGGCATAAGGCTGGACACTTGGGACTGAGAGGATTGGTGAGATTGGGTGAGCAAATGCAGACCCTTTCAAGCAATAATGCATGGCCCCCATTCCATGGGTCCCAACTCTCCAGGTTCAAGGGAATATTACTACAGCTATAACATGTACAGGAAACCTAGAGAATGGACACACTGTGAATACGAAAGGTTTATAAAACTCAACGAATAGTCCCTCTCCTGGTGCTCCAGTTTGACTTTCCAACTGCCTTACTATCAATCTCCCAACTTGGAGAGACAGGCCCTTTAACCTCCTGGTTTGCACAGGTTCCCAATTTGGCAGAGGATGGAAGGGACGAGGGAGAACCCATGAGAGAGTAGCTGTTAGGCATTTGGACGGGCACATGTCACTCTAATTTCCCGGGAGGAAGAAGAATTAACCAAAGTCTCAGCCACCCACCGGGAACCAGTATAGGACAGGATCCAAAATTTTGGACTTGCGTTCAGCTCACAAAAAACGAGTTGAGAAATGGAGCTCAGGGGCACAGCAATTCACAAACTGGCAGAGTGATAAAGGACATCTATCGTCCAAATATCTGTTGAGGGAAGTCAACGAGGCAGACTTGAATGCGAGGCAAAATAGCAGGAAACAGATTTCAAGAGGTACCTGGGAATCGCATGTAAAGCACAGGAAGAGGGGAACAACTTGGACAATGGTGCACTTGGCCAAAAAGGGCGTATGCCTTTTCTCCTGAATATATTCAGGAGAAAACGCATACGCCCTTTTTGGCCAAGCAAGCAAGCGGGCAATGCAAATCTGCACTACAAAGAAGTATCACTTCCCACCGGTCAAAAGGGACATCCACAAAATGTGTAAAAACCAGAAAGGCAAGACAGGCCCTGGAGAACAGGGAGCCTTGTTATGCTGATGGGCGGGATGTAAATTGCCAACTGCCTCACTGGAGGAGTGCATTGTGTTCCCTAAAACAAGTAAACAACAGAGCTACAGAGCCAAGGCCACTTCCAGTCTAGGGAATATACCTTGGGAAAACTGAAAATCAATAAGAAAGAGCCACCTCCAAATTTAGGGCTGCACTGACTACAAGAACCTCAACTTGGGTACACCTTAAATATCCCAGGAAATATAAAAATGGTTCAAAACATTGTGGTACTTACGTACGATGGAATATCCCTCAGCCATGAAATCAATGTCATAAGACCAGTAGCAGCAAAGTGAGTGGATTCAGGTACGATGATTCTAAGTGAAATAAGTCACACAGAAAAAGAAACTTATCATAAGATATCACTTAGGAAGATCCTGTAAACATGGCTACACGTGAACTGAGTTAGGAAAGAGAACAGAGTCTCACATTTAGAAAACACTCTTATGCCTGCATAAAGGGGAAGGAGTGGTGGGGTGATGCATAAAACCAGAGTTTGATATAAGCACAGGGACCGTTTCAAAAACCAACTTTGGAATTGACAAGACCGACACCTTCCTCAGTGAAAGAGACTCAAAACCCCATATTTCCCACAGAGGAATATATCTGACTAGTAAGAATCTTAAAACCTATGTATTGATATGTCTCCATAAGGGAATCAAGTGTGTCTAGAGTGGCATAAACATGGCAGCGAGAATCAGCTCAAACCCACTATAAAAAGGAATTTCAAAAGCAAAACCAAAAAACAGGGAAATTCTTTACAATTCCTTCAGGGTGTCTGAGGAAACCTGGAAAGACCCTATCTACAATGACAGCTGGATGTGGCATAAGGATGGACACTTGGGACTGAGAGGATTGGTGAGATTGGGTGAGCAAATGCAGACCCTTTCAAGCAATAATGCATGGCCCCCATTCCATGGGTCCCAACTCTCCATGTTCAAGGGAATATTACTACAGCTATAACATGTACAGGAAACCTAGAGAATGGACACACTGTGAATACGAAAGGTTTCTAAAACTCAACGAATAGTCCCTCTCCTGGTGCTCCAGTTTGACTTTCCAACTGCCTTACTATCAATCTCCCAACTTGGAGAGACAGGCCCTTTAACCTCCTGGTTTGCACAGGTTCCCAATTTGGCAGAGGATGGAAGGGACGAGGGAGAACCCATGAGAGAGTAGCTGTTAGGCATTTGGACGGGCACATGTCACTCTAATTTCCCGGCAGGAAGAAGAATTAACCAAAGTCTCAGCGACCCACCGGGAACCAGTATAGGACAGGATCCAAAATTTTGGACTTGCGTTCAGCTCACAAAAAACGAGTTGAGAAATGGAGCTCAGGGGCACAGCAATTCACAAACTGGCAGAGTGATAAAGGACAACTATCGTCCAAAAATCTGTTGAGGGAAGTCAACGAGGCGGACTTGAAAGCGAGGCAAAATAGCAGGAAACAGATTTCAAGAGGTACCTTGGAATCGCCTGTAAAGCACAGGAAGAGGGGCACAACTTGGACAATGGTGCACTTGGCCAAAAAGGGCGTATGCGTTTTCTCCTGAATATATTCAGGAGAAAACGCATACGCCCTTTTTGGCCAAGCAAGCAAGCGGGCAATGCAAATCTGCACTACAAAGAAGTCTCACTTCCCACTGGTCAAAAGGGACATCCACAAAATGTGTAAAAACCAGAAAGGCAAGACAGGCCCTGGAGAACTGGGAGCCTTGTTATGCTGATGGGCGGGATGTAAATTGCCAACTGCCTCACTGGAGGAGTGCATTGTGTTCCCTAAAACAAGTAAACAACAAAGCTACAGAGCCAAGGCCACTTCCAGTCTAGGGAATATACCTTGGGAAAACTGAAAATCAATAAGAAAGAGCCACCTCCAAATTTAGGGCTGCACTGACTACAAGAACCTCAACTTGGGTACACCTTAAATATCCCAGGAAATATAAAAATGGTTCAAAACATTGTGGTACTTACGTACGATGGAATATCCCTCAGCCATGAAATCAATGTCATAAGACCAGTAGCAGCAAAGTGAGTGGATTCAGGTACGATGATTCTAAGTGAAATAAGTCACACAGAAAAAGAAACTTATCATAAGATATCACTTAGGAAGATCCTGTAAACATGGCTACATGTGAACTGAGTTAGGAAAGAGAACAGAGTCTCACATTTAGAAAACACTCTTATGCCTGCATAAAGGGGAAGGAGAGGTGGGGTGATGCATAAAACCAGAGTTTGATATAAGCACAGGGACCGTTTCAAAAACCAACTTTGGAATTGACAAGACCGACACCTTCCTCAGTGAAAGAGACTCAAAACCCCATATTTCCCACAGAGGAATATATCTGACTAGTAAGAATCTTAAAACCTATGTATTGATATGTCTCCATAAGGGAATCAAGTGTGTCTAGAGTGGCATAAACATGGCAGCGAGAATCAGCTCAAACCCACTATAAAAAGGAATTTCAAAAGCAAAACCAAAAAACAGGGAAATTCTTTACAATTCCTTCAGGGTGTCTGAGGAAACCTGGAAAGACCCTATCTACAATGACAGCTGGATGTGGCATAAGGCTGGACACTTGGGACTGAGAGAATTGGTGAGATTGGGTGAGCAAATGCAGACCCTTTCAAGCAATAATGCATGGCCCCCATTCCATGGGTCCCAACTCTCCAGGTTCAAGGGAATATTACTACAGCTATAACATGTACAGGAAACCTAGAGAATGGACACACTGTGAATACGAAAGGTTTCTAAAACTCAACGAATAGTCCCTCTCCTGGTGCTCCAGTTTGACTTTCCAACTGCCTTACTATCAATCTCCCAACTTGGACAGACAGGCCCTTTAACCTCCTGGTTTGCACAGGTTCCCAATTTGGCAGAGGATGGAAGGGACGAGGGAGAACCCATGAGAGAGTAGCTGTTAGGCATTTGGACGGGCACATGTCACTCTAACTTCCCGGCAGGAAGAAGAATTAACCAAAGTCTCAGCCACCCACCGGGAACCAGTATAGGACATGATCCAAAATTTTGGACTTGCGTTCAGCTCACAAAAAACGAGTTGAGAAATGGAGCTCAGGGGCACAGCAATTCACAAACTGGCAGAGTGATAAAGGACAACTATCGTCCAAAAATCTGTTGAGGGAAGTCAACGAGGCGGACTTGAAAGCGAGGCAAAATAGCAGGAAACAGATTTCAAGAGGTACCTTGGAATCGCCTGTAAAGCACAGGAAGAGGGTCACAACTTCGACAATGGTGCACTTGCCCAAAAAGGGCGTATGCGTTTTCTCCTGAATATATTCAGGAGAAAACGCATACGCCCTTTTTGGCCAAGCAAGCAAGCGGGCAATGCAAATCTGCACTACAAAGAAGTATCACTTCCCACCGATCAAAAGGGACATCCACAAAATGTGTAAAAACCAGAAAGGCAAGACAGGCCCTGGAGAACTGGGAGCCTTGTTATGCTGATGGGCGGGATGTAAATTGCCAACTGCCTCACTGGAGGAGTGCATTGTGTTCCCTAAAACAAGTAAACAACAGAGCTACAGAGCCAAGGCCACTTCCAGTCTAGGGAATATACCTTGGGAAAACTGAAAATCAATAAGAAAGAGCCACCTCTAAATTTAGGGCTGCACTGACTACAAGAACCTCAACTTGGGTACACCTTAAATATCCCAGGAAATATAAAAATGGTTCAAAACATTGTGGTACTTACGTACGATGGAATATCCCTCAGCCATGAAATCAATGTCATAAGACCAGTAGCAGCAAAGTGAGTGGATTCAGGTACGATGATTCTAAGTGAAATAAGTCACACAGAAAAAGGAACTTATCATAAGATATCACTTATGAAGATCCTGTAAACATGGCTACACGTGAACTGAGTTAGGAAAGAGAACCGAGTCTCACATTTAGAAAACACTCTTATGCCTGCATAAAGGGGATGGAGAGGTGGGGTGATGCATAAAACCAGAGTTTGATATAAGCACAGGGACCGTTCCAAAAACCAACTTTGGAATAGACAAGACCTACAACTTCCTCAGTGAAAGAGACTCAAAATCCCATATTTCCCGCAGAGGAATATATCTGACTAGTAAGAATCTTAAAACCTATGTATTGATATGACTCCATAAGGGAATCAAGTGTGTCTAGAGTGGCATAAACATGGCAGCGAGAATCAGCTCAAACCCACTATAAAAAGGAATTTCAAAAGCAAAACCAAAAAACAGGGAAATTCTTTACAATTCCTTCAGGGTGTCTGAGGAAACCTGGAAAGACCCCATCTACAATGACAGCTGGATGTGGCATAAGGCTGGACACTTGGGACTGAGAGGATTGGTGAGATTGGGTGAGCAAATGCAGACCCTTTCAAGCAATAATGCATGGCCCCCATTCCATGGGTCCCAACTCTCCAGGTTCAAGGGAATATTACTACAGCTATAACATGTACAGGAAACCTAGAGAATGGACACACTGTGAATACGAAAGGTTTATAAAACTCAACGAATAGTCCCTCTCCTGGTGCTCCAGTTTGACTTTCCAACTGCCTTACTATCAATCTCCCAACTTGGAGAGACAGGCCCTTTAACCTCCTGGTTTGCACAGGTTCCCAATTTGGCAGAGGATGGAAGGGACGAGGGAGAACCCATGAGAGAGTAGCTGTTAGGCATTTGGACGGGCACATGTCACTCTAATTTCCCGGCAGGAAGAAGAATTAACCAAAGTCTCAGCCACCCACCGGGAACCAGTATAGGACAGGATCCAAAATTTTGGACTTGCGTTCAGCTCACAAAAAACGAGTTGAGAAATGGAGCTCAGGGGCACAGCAATTCACAAACTGGCAGAGTGATAAAGGACAACTATCATCCAAATATCTGTTGAGGGAAGTCAACTGGGCAGACTTGAAAGCGAGGCAAAATAGCAGGAAACAGATTTCAAGAGGTACCTGGGAATCGCATGTAAAGCACAGGAAGAGGGGCACAACTTGGACAATGGTGCACTTGGCCAAAAAGGGCATATGCGTTTTCTCCTGAATATATTCAGGAGAAAACGCATATGCCCTTTTAGGCCAAGCAAGCAAGCGGGCAATGCAAATCTGCACTACAAAGAAGTATCACTTCCCACCGGTCAAAAGGGACATCCACAAAATGTGTAAAAACCAGAAAGGCAAGACAGGCCCTGGAGAACTGGGAGCCTTGTTATGCTGATGGGCGGGATGTAAATTGCCAACTGCCTCACTGGAGGAGTGCATTGTGTTCCCTAAAACAAGTAAACAACAGAGCTACAGAGCCAAGGCCACTTCCAGTCTAGGGAATATACCTTGGGAAAACTGAAAATCAATAAGAAAGAGCCACCTCCAAATTTAGGGCTGCACTGACTACAAGAACCTCAACTTGGGTACACCTTAAATATCCCAGGAAATATAAAAATGGTTCAAAACATTGTGGTACTTACATACGATGGAATATCCCTCAGCCATGAAATCAATGTCATAAGACCAGTAGCAGCAAAGTGAGTGGATTCAGGTACGATGATTCTAAGTGAAATAAGTCACACAGAAAAAGAAACTTATCATAAGATATCACTTAGGAAGATCCTGTAAACATGGCTACACGTGAACTGAGTTAGGAAAGAGAACAGAGTCTCACATTTAGAAAACACTCTTATGCCTGCATAAAGGGGAGGAGAGGTGGGGTGATGCATAAAACCAGAGTTTGATATAAGCACAGGGACCGTTCCAAAAACCAACTTTGGAATAGACAAGACCTACACCTTCCTCAGTGAAAGAGACTCAAAATCCCATATTTCCCGCAGAGGAATATATCTGACTAGTAAGAATCTTAAAACCTATGTATTGATATGACTCCATAAGGGAATCAAGTGTGTCTAGAGTGGCATAAACATGGCAGCGAGAATCAGCTCAAACCCACTATAAAAAGGAATTTCAAAAGCAAAAAAAAAAAACAGGGAAATTCTTTACAATTCCTTCAGGGTGTCTGAGGAAACCTGGAAAGACCCCATCTACAATGACAGCTGGATGTGGCATAAGGCTGGACACTTGGGACTGAGAGGATTGGTGAGATTGGGTGAGCAAATGCAGACCCTTTCAAGCAATAATGCATGGCCCCCATTCCATGGGTCCCAACTCTCCAGGTTCAAGGGAATATTACTACAGCTATAACATGTACAGGAAACCTAGAGAATGGACACACTGTGAATACGAAAGGTTTCTAAAACTCAACGAATAGTCCCTCTCCTGGTGCCCCAGTTTGACTTTCCAACTGCCTTACTATCAATCTCCCAACTTGGAGAGACAGGCCCTTTAACCTCCTGGTTTGCACAGGTTCCCAATTTGGCAGAGGATGGAAGGGACGAGGGAGAACCCATGAGAGAGTAGCTGTTAGGCATTTGGACGGGCACATGTCACTCTAATTTCCCGGCAGGAAGAAGAATTAACCAAAGTCTCAGCCACCCACCGGGAACCAGTATAGGACAGGATCCAAAATTTTGGACTTGCGTTCAGCTCACAAAAAACGAGTTGAGAAATGGAGCTCAGGGGCACAGCAATTCACAAACTGGCAGAGTGATAAAGGACAACTATCGTCCAAAAATCTGTTGAGGGAAGTCAACGAGGCGGACTTGAAAGCGAGGCAAAATAGCAGGAAACAGATTTCAAGAGGTACCTTGGAATCGCCTGTAAAGCACAGGAAGAGGGGCACAACTTGGACAATGGTGCACTTGGCCAAAAAGGGCGTATGCGTTTTCTCCTGAATATATTCAGGAGAAAACGCATACGCCCTTTTTGGCCAAGCAAGCAAGCGGGCAATGCAAATCTGCACTACAAAGAAGTATCACTTCCCACCGGTCAAAAGGGACATCCACAAAATGTGTAAAAACCAGAAAGGCAAGACAGGCCCTGGAGAACAGGGAGCCTTGTTATGCTGATGGGCGGGATGTAAATTGCCAACTGCCTCACTGGAGGAGTCCATTGTGTTCCCTAAAACAAGTAAACAACAGAGCTACAGAGCCAAGGCCACTTCCAGTCTAGGGAATATACCTTGGGAAAACTGAAAATCAATAAGAAAGAGCCACCTCTAAATTTAGGGCTGCACTGACTACAAGAACCTCAACTTGGGTACACCTTAAATATCCCAGGAAATATAAAAATGGTTCAAAACATTGTGGTACTTACGTACGATGGAATATCCCTCAGCCATGAAATCAATGTCATAAGACCAGTAGCAGCAAAGTGAGTGGATTCAGGTACGATGATTCTAAGTGAAATAAGTCACACAGAAAAAGGAACTTATCATAAGATATCACTTATGAAGATCCTGTAAACATGGCTACACGTGAACTGAGTTAGGAAAGAGAACAGAGTCTCACATTTAGAAAACACTCATATGCCTGCATAAAGGGGATGGAGAGGTGGGGTGATGCATAAAACCAGAGTTTGATATAAGCACAGGGACCGTTCCAAAAACCAACTTTGGAATAGACAAGACCTACACCTTCCTCAGTGAAAGAGACTCAAAACCCCATATTTCCCACAGAGGAATATATCTGACTAGTAAGAATCTTAAAACCTATGTATTGATATGACTCCATAAGGGAATCAAGTGTGTCTAGAGTGGCATAAACATGGCAGCGAGAATCAGCTCAAACCCACTATAAAAAGGAATTTCAAAAGCAAAACCAAAAAGCAGGGAAATTCTTTACAATTCCTTCAGGGTGTCTGAGGAAACCTGGAAATACCCTATCTACAATGACAGCTGGATATGGCATAAGGCTGGACACTTGGGACTGAGAGGATTGGTGAGATTGGGTGAGCAAATGCAGACCCTTTCAAGCAATAATGCATGGCCCCCATTCCATGGGTCCCAACTCTCCAGGTTCAAGGGAATATTACTACAGCTATAACATGTACAGGAAACCTAGAGAATGGACACACTGTGAATACGAAAGGTTTCTAAAACTCAACGAATAGTCCCTCTCCTGGTGCTCCAGTTTGACTTTCCAACTGCCTTACTATCAATCTCCCAACTTGGAGAGACAGGCCCTTTAACCTCCTGGTTTGCACAGGTTCCCAATTTGGCAGAGGATGGAAGGGACGAGGGAGAACCCATGAGAGAGTAGCTGTTAGGCATTTGGACGGGCACATGTCACTCTAATTTCCCGGCAGGAAGAAGAATTAACCAAAGTCTCAGCCACCCACCGGGAACCAGTATAGGACATGATCCAAAATTTTGGACTTGCGTTCAGCTCACAAAAAACGAGTTGAGAAATGGAGCTCAGGGACACAGCAATTCACAAACTGGCAGAGTGATAAAGGACAACTATCGTCCAAAAATCTGTTGAGGGAAGTCAACGAGGCAGACTTGAAAGCGAGGCAAAATAGCAGGAAACAGATTTCAAGAGGTACCTTGGAATCGCCTGTAAAGCACAGGAAGAGGGGCACAACTTGGACAATGGTGCACTTGGCCAAAAAGGGCGTATGCGTTTTCTCCTGAATATATTCAGGAGAAAACGCATACGCCCTTTTTGGCCAAGCAAGCAAGCGGGCAATGCAAATCTGCACTACAAAGAAGTATCACTTCCCACCGATCAAAAGGGGCATCCACAAAATGTGTAAAAACCAGAAAGGCAAGACAGGCCCTGGAGAACTGGGAGCCTTGTTATGCTGATGGGTGGGATGTAAATTGCCAACTGCCTCACTGGAGGAGTCCATTGTGTTCCCTAAAACAAGTAAACAACAGAGCTACAGAGCCAAGGCCACTTCCAGTCTAGGGAATATACCTTGGGAAAACTGAAAATCAATAAGAAAGAGCCACCTCTAAATTTAGGGCTGCACTGACTACAAGAACCTCAACTTGGGTACACCTTAAATATCCCAGGAAATATAAAAATGGTTCAAAACATTGTGGTACTTACGTACGATGGAATATCCCTCAGCCATGAAATCAATGTCATAAGACCAGTAGCAGCAAAGTGAGTGGATTCAGGTACGATGATTCTAAGTGAAATAAGTCACACAGAAAAAGAAACTTATCATAAGATATCACTTAGGAAGATCCTGTAAACATGGCTACACGTGAACTGAGTTAGGAAAGAGAACAGAGTCTCACATTTAGAAAACACTCTTATGCCTGCATAAAGGGGAAGGAGAGGTGGGGTGATGCATAAAACCAGAGTTTGATATAAGCACAGGGACCGTTTCAAAAACCAACTTTGGAATTGACAAGACCGACACCTTCCTCAGTGAAAGAGACTCAAAACCCCATATTTCCCACAGAGGAATATATCTGACTAGTAAGAATCTTAAAACCTATGTATTGATATGTCTCCATAAGGGAATCAAGTGTGTCTAGAGTGGCATAAACATGGCAGCGAGTATCAGCTCAAACCCACTATAAAAAGGAATTTCAAAAGCAAAACCAAAAAACAGGGAAAGTCTTTACAATTCCTTCAGGGTGTCTGAGGAAACCTGGAAAGACCCTATGTACAATGACAGCTAGATGTGGCATAAGGCTGGACACTTGGGACTGAGAGGATTGGTGAGAATGGGTGAGCAAATGCAGACCCTTTCAAGCAATAATGCATGGCCCCCATTCCATGGGTCCCAACTCTCCATGTTCAAGGGAATATTACTACAGCTATAACATGTACAGGAAACCTAGAGAATGGACACACTGTGAATACGAAAGGTTTCTAAAACTCAACGAATAGTCCCTCTCCTGGTGCTCCAGTTTGACTTTCCAACTGCCTTACTATCAATCTCCCAACTTGGAGAGACAGGCCCTTTAACCTCCTGGTTTGCACAGGTTCCCAATTTGGCAGAGGATGGAAGGGACGAGGGAGAACCCATGAGAGAGTAGCTGTTAGGCTTTTGGACGGGCACATGTCACTCTAATTTCCCGGCAGGAAGAAGAATTAACCAAACTCTCAGCCACCCACCGGGAACCAGTATAGGACATAATCCAAAATTTTGGACTTGCGTTCAGCTCACAAAAAACGAGTTGAGAAATGGAGCTCAGGGGCACAGCAATTCACAAACTGGCAGAGTGATAAAGGACAACTATCGTCCAAAAATCTGTTGAGGGAAGTCAACGAGGCGGACTTGAAAGTGAGGCAAAATAGCAGGAAACAGATTTCAAGAGGTACGTTGGAATCGCCTGTAAAGCACAGGAAGAGGGGCACAACTTGGACAATGGTGCACTTGGCCAAAAAGGGCGTATGCGTTTTCTCCTGAATATATTCAGGAGAAAACGCATACGCCCTTTTTGGCCAAGCAAGCAAGCGGGCAATGCAAATCTGCACTACAAAGAAGTATCACTTCCCACCGGTCAAAAGGGACATCCACAAAATGTGTAAAAACCAGAAAGGCAAGACAGGCCCTGGAGAACAGGGAGCATTGTTATGCTGATGGGCGGGATGTAAATTGCCAACTGCCTCACTGGAGGAGTGCATTGTGTTCCCTAAAACAAGTAAACAACAGAGCTACAGAGCCAAGGCCACTTCCAGTCTAGGGAATATACCTGGGGAAAACTGAAAATCAATAAGAAAGAGCCACCTCCAAATTTAGGGCTGCACTGGCTACAAGAACCTCAACTTGGGTACACCTTAAATATCCCAGGAAATATAAAAATGGTTCAAAACATTGTGGTACTTACGTACGATGGAATATCCCTCAGCCATGAAATCAATGTCATAAGACCAGTAGCAGCAAAGTGAGTGGATTCAGGTACGATGATTCTAAGTGAAATAAGTCACACAGAAAAAGAAACTTATCATAAGATATCACTTAGGAAGATCCTGTAAACATGGCTACACGTGAACTGAGTTAGGAAAGAGAACAGAGTCTCACATTTAGAAAACACTCTTATGCCTGCATAAAGGGGAGGAGAGGTGGGGTGATGCATAAAACCAGAGTTTGATATAAGCACAGGGACCGTTTCAAAAACCAACTTTGGAATTGACAAGACCGACACCTTCCTCAGTGAAAGAGACTCAAAACCCCATATTTCCCACAGAGGAATATATCTGACTAGTAAGAATCTTAAAACCTATGTATTGATATGTCTCCATAAGGGAATCAAGTGTGTCTAGAGTGGCATAAACATGGCAGCGAGAATCAGCTCAAACCCACTATAAAAAGGAATTTCAAAAGCAAAACCAAAAAACACGGAAATTCTTTACAATTCCTTCAGGGTGTCTGAGGAAACCTGGAAAGACCCTATCTACAATGACAGCTGGATGTGGCATAAGGCTGGACACTTGGGACTGAGAGAATTGGTGAGATTGGGTGAGCAAATGCAGACCCTTTCAAGCAATAATGCATGGCCCCCATTCCATGGGTCCCAACTCTCCAGGTTCAAGGGAATATTACTACAGCTATAACATGTACAGGAAACCTAGAGAATGGACACACTGTGAATACGAAAGGTTTCTAAAACTCAACGAATAGTCCCTCTCCTGGTGCTCCAGTTTGACTTTCCAACTGCCTTACTATCAATCTCCCAACTTGGAGAGACAGGCCCTTTAACCTCCTGGTTTGCACAGGTTCCCAATATGGCAGAGGATGGAAGGGACGAGGGAGAACCCATGAGAGAGTAGCTGTTAGGCATTTGGACGGGCACATGTCACTCTAATTTCCCGGCAGGAAGAAGAATTAACCAAAGTCTCAGCCACCCACCGGGAACCAGTATAGGACATGATCCAAAATTTTGGACTTGCGTTCAGCTCACAAAAAACGAGTTGAGAAATGGAGCTCAGGGGCACAGCAATTCACACACTGGCAGAGTGACTGGCAGAGTGATAAAGGACAACTATCGTCCAAAAATCTGTTGAGGGAAGTCAACGAGGCGGACTTGAAAGTGAGGCAAAATAGCAGGAAACAGAATTCAAGAGGTACGTTGGAATCGCCTGTAAAGCACAGGAAGAGGGGCACAACTTGGACAATGGTGCACTTGGCCAAAAAGGGCGTATGCGTTTTCTCCTGAATATATTCAGGAGAAAACGCATACGCCCTTTTTGGCCAAGCAAGCAAGCGGGCAATGCAAATCTGCACTACAAAGAAGTATCACTTCCCACTGATCAAAAGGGACATCCACAAAATGTGTAAAAACCAGAAAGGCAAGACAGGCCCTGGAGAACTGGGAGCCTTGTTATGCTGATGGGCGGGATGTAAATTGCCAACTGCCTCACTGGAGGAGTCCATTGTGTTCCCTAAAACAAGTAAACAACAGAGCTACAGAGCCAAGGCCACTTCCAGTCTAGGGAATATACCTGGGAAAACTGAAAATCAATAAGAAAGAGCCACCTCTAAATTTAGGGCTGCACTGACTACAAGAACCTCAACTTGGGTACACCTTAAATATCCCAGGAAATATAAAAATGGTTCAAAACATTGTGGTACTTACGTACGATGGAATATCCCTCAGCCATGAAATCAATGTCATAAGACCAGTAGCAGCAAAGTGAGTGGATTCAGGTACGATGATTCTAAGTGAAATAAGTCACACAGAAAAAGGAACTTATCATAAGATATCACTTATGAAGATCCTGTAAACATGGCTACACGTGAACTGAGTTAGGAAAGAGAACAGAGTCTCACATTTAGAAAACACTCTTATGCCTGCATAAAGGGGAGGAGAGGTGGGGTGATGCATAAAACCAGAGTTTGATATAAGCACAGGGACCGTTTCAAAAACCAACTTTGGAATTGACAAGACCGACACCTTCCTCAGTGAAAGAGACTCAAAACCCCATATTTCCCACAGAGGAATATATCTGACTAGTAAGAATCTTAAAACCTATGTATTGATATGTCTCCATAAGGGAATCAAGTGTGTCTAGAGTGGCATAAACATGGCAGCGAGAATCAGCTCAAACCCACTATAAAAAGGAATTTCAAAAGCAAAACCAAAAAACAGGGAAATTCTTTACAATTCCTTCAGGGTGTCTGAGGAAACCTGGAAAGACCCTATCTACAATGACAGCTGGATGTGGCATAAGGCTGGACACTTGGGACTGAGAGGATTGGTGAGATTGGGTGAGCAAATGCAGACCCTTTCAAGCAATAATGCATGGCCCCCATTCCATGGGTCCCAACTCTCCAGGTTCAAGGGAATATTACTACAGCTATAACATGTACAGGAAACCTAGAGAATGGACACACTGTGAATACGAAAGGTTTCTAAAACTCAACGAATAGTCCCTCTCCTGGTGCTCCAGTTTGACTTTCCAACTGCCTTACTATCAATCTCCCAACTTGGACAGACAGGCCCTTTAACCTCCTGGTTTGCACAGGTTCCCAATTTGGCAGAGGATGGAAGGGACGAGGGAGAACCCATGAGAGAGTAGCTGTTAGGCTTTTGGACGGGCACATGTCACTCTAATTTCCCGGCAGGAAGAAGAATTAACCAAAGTCTCAGCCACCCACCGGGAACCAGTATAGGACATAATCCAAAATTTTGGACTTGCGTTCAGCTCACAAAAAACGAGTTGAGAAATGGAGCTCAGGGGCACAGCAATTCACAAACTGGCAGAGTGATAAAGGACAACTATCGTCCAAAAATCTGTTGAGGGAAGTCAACGAGGCGGACTTGAAAGTGAGGCAAAATAGCAGGAAACAGATTTCAAGAGGTACGTTGGAATCACCTGTAAAGCACAGGAAGAGGGGCACAACTTGGACAATGGTGCACTTGGCCAAAAAGGGCGTATGCGTTTTCTCCTGAATATATTCAGGAGAAAACGCATACGCCCTTTTTGGCCAAGCAAGCAAGCGGGCAATGCAAATCTGCACTACAAAGAAGTATCACTTCCCACCGGTCAAAAGGGACATCCACAAAATGTGTAAAAACCAGAAAGGCAAGACAGGCCCTGGAGAACTGGGAGCCTTGTTATGCTGATGGGCGGGATGTAAATTGCCAACTGCCTCACTGGAGGAGTGCATTGTGTTCCCTAAAACAAGTAAACAACAGAGCTACAGAGCCAAGGCCACTTCCAGTCTAGGGAATATACCTGGGGAAAACTGAAAATCAATAAGAAAGAGCCACCTCCAAATTTAGGGCTGCACTGGCTACAAGAACCTCAACTTGGGTACACCTTAAATATCCCAGGAAATATAAAAATGGTTCAAAACATTGTGGTACTTACGTACGATGGAATATCCCTCAGCCATGAAATCAATGTCATAAGACCAGTAGCAGCAAAGTGAGTGGATTCAGGTACGATGATTCTAAGTGAAATAAGTCACACAGAAAAAGAAACTTATCATAAGATATCACTTAGGAAGATCCTGCAAACATGGCTACACGTGAACTGAGTTAGGAAAGAGAACAGAGTCTCACATTTAGAAAACACTCTTATGCCTGCATAAAGGGGAAGGAGAGGTGGGGTGATGCATAAAACCAGAGTTTGATATAAGCACAGGGACCGTTTCAAAAACCAACTTTGGAATTGACAAGACCGACACCTTCCTCAGTGAAAGAGACTCAAAACCCCATATTTCCCACAGAGGAATATATCTGACTAGTAAGAATCTTAAAACCTATGTATTGATATGTCTCCATAAGGGAATCAAGTGTGTCTAGAGTGGCATAAACATGGCAGCGAGAATCAGCTCAAACCCACTATAAAAAGGAATTTCAAAAGCAAAACCAAAAAACAGGGAAATTCTTTACAATTCCTTCAGGGTGTCTGAGGAAACCTGGAAAGACCCTATCTACAATGACAGCTGGATGTGGCATAAGGCTGGACACTTGGGACAGAGAGGATTGGTGAGATTGGGTGAGCAAATGCAGACCCTTTCAAGCAATAATGCATGGCCCCCATTCCATGGGTCCCAACTCTCCATGTTCAAGGGAATATTACTACAGCTATAACATGTACAGGAAACCTAGAGAATGGACACACTGTGAATACGAAAGGTTTCTAAAACTCAACGAATAGTCCCTCTCCTTGTGCTCCAGTTTGACTTTCCAACTGCCTTACTATCAATCTCCCAACTTGGACAGACAGGCCCTTTAACCTCCTGGTTTGCACAGGTTCCCAATTTGGCAGAGGATGGAAGGGACGAGGGAGAACCCATGAGAGAGTAGCTGTTAGGCATTTGGACGGGCACATGTCACTCTAATTTCCCGGCAGGAAGAAGAATTAACCAAAGTCTCAGCCACCCACCAGGAACCAGTATAGGACAGGATCCAAAATTTTGGACTTGCGTTCAGCTCACAAAAAACGAGTTGAGAAATGGAGCTCAGGGGCACAGCAATTCACAAACTGGCAGAGTGATAAAGGACAACTATCGTCCAAAAATCTGTTGAGGGAAGTCAACGAGGCGGACTTGAAAGTGAGGCAAAATAGCACGAAACAGATTTCAAGAGGTACGTTGGAATCACCTGTAAAGCACAGGAAGAGGGGCACAACTTGGACAATGGTGCACTCGGCCAAAAAGGGCGTATGCGTTTTCTCCTGAATATATTCAGGAGAAAACGCATACGCCCTTTTTGGCCAAGCAAGCAAGCGGGCAATGCAAATCTGCACTACAAAGAAGTATCACTTCCCACCGGTCAAAAGGGACATCCACAAAATGTGTAAAAACCAGAAAGGCAAGACAGGCCCTGGAGAACTGGGAGCCTTGTTATGCTGATGGGCGGGATGTAAATTGCCAACTGCCTCACTGGAGGAGTGCATTGTGTTCCCTAAAACAAGTAAACAACAGAGCTACAGAGCCAAGGCCACTTCCAGTCTAGGGAATATACCTGGGGAATACTGAAAATCAATAAGAAAGAGCCACCTCCAAATTTAGGGCTGCACTGGCTACAAGAACCTCAACTTGGGTACACCTTAAATATCCCAGGAAATATAAAAATGGTTCAAAACATTGTGGTACTTATGTACGATGGAATATCCCTCAGCCATGAAATCAATGTCATAAGACCAGTAGCAGCAAAGTGAGTGGATTCAGGTACGATGATTCTAAGTGAAATAAGTCACACAGAAAAAGAAACTTATCATAAGATATCACTTATGAAGATCCTGTAAACATGGCTACACGTGAACTGAGTTAGGAAAGAGAACAGAGTCTCACATTTAGAAAACACTCTTATGCCTGCATAAAGGGGAAGGAGAGGTGGGGTGATGCATAAAACCAGAGTTTGATATAAGCACAGGGACCGTTTCAAAAACCAACTTTGGAATTGACAAGACCGACACCTTCCTCAGTGAAAGAGACTCAAAACCCCATATTTCCCGCAGAGGAATATATCTGACTAGTAAGAATCTTAAAACCTATGTATTGATATGTCTCCATAAGGGAATCAAGTGTGTCTAGAGTGGCATAAACATGGCAGCGAGAATCAGCTCAAACCCACTATAAAAAGGAATTTCAAAAGCAAAACCAAAAAACAGGGAAATTCTTTACAATTCCTTCAGGGTGTCTGAGGAAACCTGGAAAGACCCTATCTACAATGACAGCTGGATGTGGCATAAGGCTGGACACTTGGGACTGAGAGAATTGGTGAGATTGGGTGAGCAAATGCAGACCCTTTCAAGCAATAATGCATGGCCCCCATTCCATGGGTCCCAACTCTCCATGTTCAAGGGAATATTACTACAGCTATAACATGTACAGGAAACCTAGAGAATGGACACACTGTGAATACGAAAGGTTTCTAAAACTCAACGAATAGTCCCTCTCCTGGTGCTCCAGTTTGAATTTCCAACTGCCTTACTATCAATCTCCCAAGTTGGAGAGACAGGCCCTTTAACCTCCTGGTTTGCACAGGTTCCCAATTTGGCAGAGGATGGAAGGGACGAGGGAGAACCCATGAGAGAGTAGCTGTTAGGCATTTGGACGGGCACATGTCACTCTAATTTCCCGGCAGGAAGAAGAATTAACCAAAGTCTCAGCCACCCACCGGGAACCAGTATAGGACATGATCCAAAATTTTGGACTTGCGTTCAGCTCACAAAAAACGAGTTGAGAAATGGAGCTCAGGGGCACAGCAATTCACACACTGGCAGAGTGACTGGCAGAGTGATAAAGGACAACTATCGTCCAAAAATCTGTTGAGGGAAGTCAACGAGGCGGACTTGAAAGTGAGGCAAAATAGCACGAAACAGATTTCAAGAGGTACGTTGGAATCGCCTGTAAAGCACAGGAAGAGGGGCACAACTTGGACAATGGTGCACTTGGCCAAAAAGGGCGTATGCGTTTTCTCCTGAATATATTCAGGAGAAAACGCATACGCCCTTTTTGGCCAAGCAAGCAAGCGGGCAATGCAAATCTGCACTACAAAGAAGTATCACTTCCCACCGGTCAAAAGGGACATCCACAAAATGTGTAAAAACCAGAAAGGCAAGACAGGCCCTGGAGAACAGGGAGCCTTGTTATGCTGATGGGCGGGATGTAAATTGCCAACTGCCTCACTGGAGGAGTGCATTGTGTTCCCTAAAACAAGTAAACAACAGAGCTACAGAGCCAAGGCCACTTCCAGTCTAGGGAATATACCTGGGGAAAACTGAAAATCAATAAGAAAGAGCCACCTCCAAATTTAGGGCTGCACTGGCTACAAGAACCTCAACTTGGGTACACCTTAAATATCCCAGGAAATATAAAAATGGTTCAAAACATTGTGGTACTTACGTACGATGGAATATCCCTCAGCCATGAAATCAATGTCATAAGACCAGTAGCAGCAAAGTGAGTGGATTCAGGTACGATGATTCTAAGTGAAATAAGTCACACAGAAAAAGAAACTTATCATAAGATATCACTTAGGAAGATCCTGTAAACATGGCTACACGTGAACTGAGTTAGGAAAGAGAACAGAGTCTCACATTTAGAAAACACTCTTATGCCTGCATAAAGGGGAAGGAGAGGTGGGGTGATGCATAAAACCAGAGTTTGATATAAGCACAGGGACCGTTTCAAAAACCAACTTTGGAATTGACAAGACCGACACCTTCCTCAGTGAAAGAGACTCAAAACCCCATATTTCCCACAGAGGAATATATCTGACTAGTAAGAATCTTAAAACCTATGTATTGATATGTCTCCATAAGGGAATCAAGTGTGTCTAGAGTGGCATAAACATGGCAGCGAGAATCAGCTCAAACCCACTATAAAAAGGAATTTCAAAAGCAAAACCAAAAAACAGGGAAATTCTTTACAATTCCTTCAGGGTGTCTGAGGAAACCTGGAAAGACCCTATCTACAATGACAGCTGGATGTGGCATAAGGCTGGACACTTGGGACTGAGAGGATTGGTGAGATTGGGTGAGCAAATGCAGACCCTTTCAAGCAATAATGCATGGCCCCCATTCCATGGGTCCCAACTCTCCAGGTTCAAGGGAATATTACTACAGCTATAACATGTACAGGAAACCTAGAGAATGGACACACTGTGAATACGAAAGGTTTCTAAAACTCAACGAATAGTCCCTCTCCTGGTGCTCCAGTTTGACTTTCCAACTGCCTTACTATCAATCTCCCAACTTGGACAGACAGGCCCTTTAACCTCCTGGTTTGCACAGGTTCCCAATTTGGCAGAGGATGGAAGGGACGAGGGAGAACCCATGAGAGAGTAGCTGTTAGGCTTTTGGACGGGCACATGTCACTCTAATTTCCCGGCAGGAAGAAGAATTAACCAAAGTCTCAGCCACCCACCGGGAACCAGTATAGGACATAATCCAAAATTTTGGACTTGCGTTCAGCTCACAAAAAACGAGTTGAGAAATGGAGCTCAGGGGCACAGCAATTCACAAACTGGCAGAGTGATAAAGGACAACTTTCGTCCAAAAATCTGTTGAGGGAAGTCAACGAGGCGGACTTGAAAGTGAGGCAAAATAGCAGGAAACAGATTTCAAGAGGTACGTTGGAATCGCCTGTAAAGCACAGGAAGAGGGGCACAACTTGGACAATGGTGCACTTGGCCAAAAAGGGCGTATGCGTTTTCTCCTGAATATATTCAGGAGAAAACGCATACGCACTTTTTGGCCAAGCAAGCAAGCGGGCAATGCAAATCTGCACTACAAAGAAGTATCACTTCCCACCGGTCAAAAGGGACATCCACAAAATGTGTAAAAACCAGAAAGGCAAGACAGGCCCTGGAGAACAGGGAGCCTTGTTATGCTGATGGGCGGCATGTAAATTGCCAACTGCCTCACTGGAGGAGTGCATTGTGTTCCCTAAAACAAGTAAACAACAGAGCTACAGAGCCAAGGCCACTTCCAGTCTAGGGAATATACCTGGGGAAAACTGAAAATCAATAAGAAAGAGCCACCTCCAAATTTAGGGCTGCACTGGCTACAAGAACCTCAACTTGGGTACACCTTAAATATCCCAGGAAATATAAAAATGGTTCAAAACATTGTGGTACTTACGTACGATGGAATATCCCTCAGCCATGAAATCAATGTCATAAGACCAGTAGCAGCAAAGTGAGTGGATTCAGGTACGATGATTCTAAGTGAAATAAGTCACACAGAAAAAGAAACTTATCATAAGATATCACTTAGGAAGATCCTGTAAACATGGCTACACGTGAACTGAGTTAGGAAAGAGAACAGAGTCTCACATTTAGAAAACACTCTTATGCCTGCATAAAGGGGAAGGAGAGGTGGGGTGATGCATAAAACCAGAGTTTGATATAAGCACAGGGACCGTTTCAAAAACCAACTTTGGAATTGACAAGACCGACACCTTCCTCAGTGAAAGAGACTCAAAACCCCATATTTCCCACAGAGGAATATATCTGACTAGTAAGAATCTTAAAACCTATGTATTGATATGACTCCATAAGGGAATCAAGTGTGTCTAGAGTGGCATAAACATGGCAGCGAGAATCAGCTCAAACCCACTATAAAAAGGAATTTCAAAAGCAAAACCAAAAAACAGGGAAATTCTTTACAATTCCTTCAGGGTGTCTGAGGAAACCTGGAAAGACCCCATCTACAATGACAGCTGGATGTGGCATAAGGCTGGACACTTGGGACAGAGAGGATTGGTGAGATTGGGTGAGCAAATGCAGACCCTTTCAAGCAATAATGCATGGCCCCCATTCCATGGGTCCCAACTCTCCATGTTCAAGGGAATATTACTACAGCTATAACATGTACAGGAAACCTAGAGAATGGACACACTGTGAATACGAAAGGTTTCTAAAACTCAACGAATAGTCCCTCTCCTTGTGCTCCAGTTTGACTTTCCAACTGCCTTACTATCAATCTCCCAACTTGGACAGACAGGCCCTTTAACCTCCTGGTTTGCACAGGTTCCCAATTTGGCAGAGGATGGAAGGGACGAGGGAGAACCCATGAGAGAGTAGCTGTTAGGCATTTGGACGGGCACATGTCACTCTAATTTCCCGGCAGGAAGAAGAATTAACCAAAGTCTCAGCCACCCACCAGGAACCAGTATAGGACAGGATCCAAAATTTTGGACTTGCGTTCAGCTCACAAAAAACGAGTTGAGAAATGGAGCTCAGGGGCACAGCAATTCACAAACTGGCAGAGTGATAAAGGACAACTATCGTCCAAAAATCTGTTGAGGGAAGTCAACGAGGCGGACTTGAAAGTGAGGCAAAATAGCACGAAACAGATTTCAAGAGGTACGTTGGAATCGCCTGTAAAGCACAGGAAGAGGGGCACAACTTGGACAATGGTGCACTTGGCCAAAAAGGGCGTATGCGTTTTCTCCTGAATATATTCAGGAGAAAACGCATACGCCCTTTTTGGCCAAGCAAGCAAGCGGGCAATGCAAATCTGCACTACAAAGAAGTATCACTTCCCACCGGTCAAAAGGGACATCCACAAAATGTGTAAAAACCAGAAAGGCAAGACAGGCCCTGGAGAACAGGGAGCCTTGTTATGCTGATGGGCGGGATGTAAATTGCCAACTGCCTCACTGGAGGAGTGCATTGTGTTCCCTAAAACAAGTAAACAACAGAGCTACAGAGCCAAGGCCACTTCCAGTCTAGGGAATATACCTGGGGAAAACTGAAAATCAATAAGAAAGAGCCACCTCCAAATTTAGGGCTGCACTGGCTACAAGAACCTCAACTTGGGTACACCTTAAATATCCCAGGAAATATAAAAATGGTTCAAAACATTGTGGTACTTATGTACGATGGAATATCCCTCAGCCATGAAATCAATGTCATAAGACCAGTAGCAGCAAAGTGAGTGGATTCAGGTACGATGATTCTAAGTGAAATAAGTCACACAGAAAAAGAAACTTATCATAAGATATCACTTAGGAAGATCCTGTAAACATGGCTACACGTGAACTGAGTTAGGAAAGAGAACAGAGTCTCACATTTAGAAAACACTCTTATGCCTGCATAAAGGGGAAGGAGAGGTGGGGTGATGCATAAAACCAGAGTTTGATATAAGCACAGGGACCGTTTCAAAAACCAACTTTGGAATTGACAAGACCGACACCTTCCTCAGTGAAAGAGACTCAAAACCCCATATTTCCCACAGAGGAATATATCTGACTAGTAAGAATCTTAAAACCTATGTATTGATATGACTCCATAAGGGAATCAAGTGTGTCTAGAGTGGCATAAACATGGCAGCGAGAATCAGCTCAAACCCACTATAAAAAGGAATTTCAAAAGCAAAACCAAAAAACAGGGAAATTCTTTACAATTCCTTCAGGGTGTCTGAGGAAACCTGGAAAGACCCTATCTACAATGACAGCTGGATGTGGCATAAGGCTGGACACTTGGGACTGAGAGGATTGGTGAGATTGGGTGAGCAAATGCAGACCCTTTCAAGCAATAATGCATGGCCCCCATTCCATGTGTCCCAACTCTCCAGGTTCAAGGGAATATTACTACAGCTATACCATGTACAGGAAACCTAGAGAATGGACACACTGTGAATACGAAAGGTTTCTAAAACTCAACGAATAGTCCCTCTCCTGGTGCTCCAGTTTGACTTTCCAACTGCCTTACTATCAATCTCCCAACTTGGAGAGACAGGCCCTTTAACCTCCTGGTTTGCACAGGTTCCCAATTTGGCAGAGGATGGAAGGGACGAGGGAGAACCCATGAGAGCGTAGCTGTTAGGCATTTGGACGGGTACATGTCACTCTAATTTCCCGGCAGGAAGAAGAATTAACCAAAGTCTCAGCCACCCACCGGGAACCAGTATAGGACATGATCCAAAATTTTGGACTTGCGTTCAGCTCACAAAAAACGAGTTGAGAAATGGAGCTCAGGGGCACAGCAATTCACAAACTGGCAGAGTGATAAAGGACAACTATCGTCCAAAAATCTGTTGAGGGAAGTCAACGAGGCGGACTTGAAAGTGAGGCAAAATAGCAGGAAACAGATTTCAAGAGGTACGTTGGAATCGCCTGTAAAGCACAGGAAGAGGGGCACAACTTGGACAATGGTGCACTTGGCCAAAAAGGGCGTACGCGTTTTCTCCTGAATATATTCAGGAGAAAACGCGTACGCCCTTTTTGGCCAAGCAAGCAAGCGGGCAATGCAAATCTGCACTACAAAGAAGTATCACTTCCCACCGGTCAAAAGGGACATCCACAAAATGTGTAAAAACCAGAAAGGCAAGAGAGGCCCTGGAGAACTGGGAGCCTTGTTATGCTGATGGGCGGGATGTAAATTGCCAACTGCCTCACTGGAGGAGTGCATTGTGTTCCCTAAAACAAGTAAACAACAGAGCTACAGAGCCAAGGCCACTTCCAGTCTAGGGAATATACCTTGGGAAAACTGAAAATCAATAAGAAAGAGCCACCTCCAAATTTAGGGCTGCACTGGCTACAAGAACCTCAACTTGGGTAAACCTTAAATATCCCAGGAAATATAAAAATGGTTCAAAACATTGTGGTACTTACGTACGATGGAATATCCCTCAGCCATGAAATCAATGTCATAAGACCAGTAGCAGCAAAGTGAGTGGATTCAGGTACGATGATTCTAAGTGAAATAAGTCACACAGAAAAAGAAACTTATCATAAGATATCACTTAGGAAGATCCTGTAAACATGGCTACAAGTGAACTGAGTTAGGAAAGAGAACAGAGTCTCACATTTAGAAAACACTCTTATGCCTGCATAAAGGGGAAGGAGAGGTGGGGTGATGCATAAAACCACAGTTTGATATAAGCACAGGGACCGTTTCAAAAACCAACTTTGGAATTGACAAGACCGACACCTTCCTCAGTGAAAGAGACTCAAAACCCCATATTTCCCACAGAGGAATATATCTGACTAGTAAGAATCTTAAAACCTATGTATTGATATGACTCCATAAGGGAATCAAGTGTGTCTAGAGTGGCATAAACATGGCAGCGAGAATCAGCTCAAACCCACTATAAAAAGGAATTTCAAAAGCAAAACCAAAAAACAGGGAAATTCTTTACAATTCCTTCAGGGTGTCTGAGGAAACCTGGAAAGACCCTATCTACAATGACAGCTGGATGTGGCATAAGGCTGGACACTTGGGACTGAGAGGATTGGTGAGATTGGGTGAGCAAATGCAGACCCTTTCAAGCAATAATGCATGGCCCCCATTCCATGGGTCCCAACTCTCCAGGTTCAAGGGAATATTACTACAGCTATAACATGTACAGGAAACCTAGAGAATGGACACACTGTGAATACGAAAGGTTTCTACAACTCAACGAATAGTCCCTCTCCTGGTGCTCCAGTTTGACTTTCCAACTGCCTTACTATCAATCTCCCAACTTGGAGAGACAGGCCCTTTAACCTCCTGGTTTGCACAGGTTCCCAATTTGGCAGAGGATGGAAGGGACGAGGGAGAACCCATGAGAGCGTAGCTGTTAGGCATTTGGACGGGCACATGTCACTCTAATTTCCCGGCAGGAAGAAGAATTAACCAAAGTCTCAGCCACCCACCGGGAACCAGTATAGGACATGATCCAAAATTTTGGACTTGCGTTCAGCTCACAAAAAACGAGTTGAGAAATGGAGCTCAGGGGCACAGCAATTCACAAACTGGCAGAGTGATAAAGGACAACTATCGTCCAAAAATCTGTTGAGGGAAGTCAACGAGGCGGACTTGAAAGTGAGGCAAAATAGCAGGAAACAGATTTCAAGAGGTACGTTGGAATCGCCTGTAAAGCACAGGAAGAGGGGCACAACTTGGACAATGGTGCACTTGGCCAAAAAGGGCGTATGCATTTTCTCCTGAATATATTCAGGAGAAGACGCATACGCCCTTTTTGGCCAAGCAAGCAAGCGGGCAATGCAAATCTGCACTACAAAGAAGTATCACTTCCCACCGGTCAAAAGGGACATCCACAAAATGTGTAAAAACCAGAAAGGCAAGACAGGCCCTGGAGAACTGGGAGCCTTGTTATGCTGATGGGCGGGATGTAAATTGCCAACTGCCTCACTGGAGGAGTGCATTGTGTTCCCTAAAACAAGTAAACAACAGAGCTACAGAGCCAAGGCCACTTCCAGTCTAGGGAATATACCTGGGGAAAACTGAAAATCAATAAGAAAGAGCCACCTCCAAATTTAGGGCTGCACTGGCTACAAGAACCTCAACTTGGGTACACCTTAAATATCCCAGGAAATATAAAAATGGTTCAAAACATTGTGGTACTTACGTACGATGGAATATCCCTCAGCCATGAAATCAATGTCATAAGACCAGTAGCAGCAAAGTGAGTGGATTCAGGTACGATGATTCTAAGTGAAATAAGTCACACAGAAAAAGAAACTTATCATAAGATATCACTTAGGAAGATCCTGTAAACATGGCTACACGTGAACTGAGTTAGGAAAGAGAACAGAGTCTCACATTTAGAAAACACTCTTATGCCTGCATAAAGGGGAAGGAGAGGTGGGGTGATGCATAAAACCAGAGTTTGATATAAGCACAGGGACCGTTCCAAAAACCAACTTTGGAATAGACAAGACCTACACCTTCCTCAGTGAAAGAGACTCAAAACCCCAATTTTCCCGCAGAGGAATATATCTGACTAGTAAGAATCTTAAAACCTATGTATTGATATGACTCCATAAGGGAATCAAGTGTGTCTAGAGTGGCATAAACATGGCAGCGAGAATCAGCTCAAACCCACTATAAAAAGGAATTTCAAAAGCAAAACCAAAAAACAGGGAAATTCTTTACAATTCCTTCAGGTTGTCTGAGGAAACCTGGAAAGACCCTATCTACAATGACAGCTGGATGTGGCATAAGGCTGGACACTTGGGACTGAGAGGATTGGTGAGATTGGGTGAGCAAATGCAGACCCTTTCAAGCAATAATGCATGGCCCCCATTCCATGGGTCCCAACTCTCCAGGTTCAAGGGAATATTACTACAGCTATAACATGTACAGGAAACCTAGAGAATGGGCACACTGTGAATACGAAAGGTTTCTAAAACTCAACGAATAGTCCCTCTCCTGGTGCTCCAGTTTGACTTTCCAACTGCCTTACTATCAATCTCCCAACTTGGAGAGACAGGCCCTTTAACCTCCTGGTTTGCACAGGTTCCCAATTTGGCAGAGGATGGAAGGGACGAGGGAGAACCCATGAGAGAGTAGCTGTTAGGCATTTGGACGGGCACATGTCACTCTAATTTCCCGGCAGGAAGAAGAATTAACCAAAGTCTCAGGCACCCACCGGGAACCAGTATAGGACATGATCCAAAATTTTGGACTTCCGTTCAGCTCACAAAAAACGAGTTGAGAAATGGATCTCAGGGGCACAGCAATTCACAAACTGGCAGAGTGATAAAGGACAACTATCGTCCAAAAATCTGTTGAGGGAAGTCAACGAGGCGGACTTGAAAGTGAGGCAAAATAGCAGGAAACAGATTTCAAGAGGTACCTTGGAATCGCCTGTAAAGCACAGGAAGAGGGGCACAACTTGGACAATGGTGCACTTGGCCAAAAAGGGCGTATGCGTTTTCTCCTGAATATATTCAGGAGAAAACGCATACGCCCTTTTTGGCCAAGCAAGCAAGCGGGCAATGCAAATCTGCACTACAAAGAAGTATCACTTCCCACCGGTCAAAAGGGACATCCACAAAATGTGTAAAAACCAGAAAGGCAAGACAGGCCCTGGAGAACTGGGAGCCTTGTTATGCTGATGGGCGGGATGTAAATTGCCAACTGCCTCACTGGAGGAGTGCATTGTGTTCCCTAAAACAAGTAAACAACAGAGCTACAGAGCCAAGGCCACTTCCAGTCTAGGGAATATACCTTGGGAAAACTGAAAATCAATAAGAAAGAGCCACCTCCAAATTTAGGGCTGCACTGACTACAAGAACCTCAACTTGGGTACACCTTAAATATCCCAGGAAATATAAAAATGGTTCAAAACATTTTGGTACTTACGTACGATGGAATATCCCTCAGCCATGAAATCATGTCATAAGACCAGTAGCAGCAAAGTGAGTGGATTCAGGTACGATGGTTCTAAGTGAAATAAGTCACACAGAAAAAGAAACTTATCATAAGATATCACTTAGGAAGATCCTGTAAACATGGCTACACGTGAACTGAGTTGGGAAAGAGAACAGAGTCTCACATTTAGAAAACACTCTTATGCCTGCATAAAGGGGAAGGAGAGGTGGGGTGATGCATAAAACCAGAGTTTGATATAAGCACAGGTAACGTTCCAAAAACCAACTATGGAATAGACAAGACCTACACCTTCATCAGTGAAAGGGACTCAAATCCCTATATTTCCCACAGAGGTATATATCTCACTAGTAACAATCTTAAAACCTATGTATTGATATGTCTGCATAAGGGAATCAAGTGTGTCTAGACTGGCATAAACATGGCAGCTAGAATCAGCTCAAACCCACTATAAAAAGGAATTTCAAAAACAAAACAAAAAAAACAGGGAATTTCTTTACAATTCCTTCAAGGTCTCTGATGAAACCTGGAATAAGCCTATCTACAATGACAGCTGGATGTGGCATAAGGCTGGACACTTGGGACTGAGCAGATTGGAGAGATTGGTTGAGCAAATGCAGACCCTTTCAAGCAATATTTCATGGCACCCGTTCCATTGCTCCCAACTCTCCAGCTTGAAGGGAATATTACGACAGCTATAACATGTACGGGAAACCTAGAGAATGGACACACTGTGAATACGAATGGTTTCTAAAACTCAACGAATAGTCCCTCTCCTGGATATCCGGTTTGACTTTCCAACTGCTTTACTATTAATCTCCCAACTTGGAGAGACAGCCCCTTTAACCTCCTGGTTCGCACAGGTTGCCAATTTGGCAGAGGATGAAAGGGAAGAGGGAGAACCAATGAGAGAGTAGCTATTAGGCATTTGGACGGGCACATGCCATTTTAAATTCCCGGCAGGAAGAATAATTAATCAAAGTCTCAGCCACCCACCGGGAATCAGTATAGGGCCTGAACTAAAATTTGGGACTTGTGTTCAGCTCACAAATAACGAGTTGAAAAATGGAGCTCAGGGGCACAGCAATTCACAAACTGGCAGAATAATAAAGGACAACTATCGTCCAAAAATCTGTTGAGGGAAGGCAACGAGGCGGACTTGAAAGCGAGGCAGAATAGCAGGAAAATCGATTTCAAGAGGTACGTAGGAATCGCCTTGAGAGAATAGGAAGAGGGCACAACTTTGACACTGATGTACTTGGCCAAAAAGGGTCTATGCGTTTTCTCCTGATTACATTCAGGAGAACATGCATAGGCCCTTTTTGGCCAAGGAAGCAAGCGGGCAATGCAAATCTGCACGACAAAGAAGTATCACTTCCCACCGGTCAAAAGGGACATCCACAAAATGTATAAAAACCAGAAAGGCAAGACAGGCCCTGGAGAATATACGGAGCCTTGTTATGCTGATGGGCCGTATGTAAATTGCCAACTGCCTCTCAGGAGGATTGCATTTTGCTCCCTATAACAAGTAAACAACAGAGCTACTGAGCCAAGTGTGCTTCCAGTCTAGGGAATATACCTTGGGAAAACGGAATATCAATAAGACAGAGCCACACCAAAATTTAGGGCTGCACTGCTTACAGGAACCTCAACTGGGTTACACCTTAAATATCCCACGAAATATAAAAATGGTTCAAAACATTGTGGTACTTACGTACGATGGAATATCCCTGAGCCATGAAATCAATGTCATAAGACCAGGAGCACCAAAATGAGTGGATTCAGGTCCGATGATTCTAAGTGAAATATGTCACACAGAAAAAGAAACTTATCATAAGATGTCACTTATGAAGATCCTGTAAACATGGCTACACATGAGCTGAGTTAGGAAAGAGAACAGAGTCTCACATTTAGAAAACACACTTATGCCTGCTTCAGGGGGAAGGAGAGGTGGGGTGATGCATAAAACCAGAGTTCGATATAAGCACAGGTACCATTAAAAGAAACCTACTATGGAATAGACAAGACCTACAACTTCCTCAGTGAAAGAGACTCAAAACCCCATATTTCCCGCAGAGGAATATATCTGACTAGTAAGAATCTTAAAACCTATGTATTGATATGACTCCATAAGGGAATCAAGTGTGTCTAGAGTGGCATAAACATGGCAGCGAGAATCAGCTCAAACCCACTATAAAAAGGAATTTCAAAAGCAAAACGAAAAAACAGGGAAATTCTTTACAATTCCTTCAGGGTGTCTGAGGAAACCTGGAAAGACCCTATCTACAATGACAGCTGGATGTGGCATAAGGCAGGACACTTGGGACTGAGAGGATTGGTGAGATTGGGTGAGCAAATGCAGACCCTTTCAAGCAATAATGCATGGCCCCCATTCCATGGGTCCCAACTCTCCAGGTTCAAGGGAATATTACTACAGCTATAACATGTACAGGAAACCTAGAGAATGGACACACTGTGAATACAAAAGGTTTCTAAAACTCAACGAATAGTCCCTCTCCTGGTGCTCCAGTTTGACTTTCCAACTGCCTTACTATCAATCTCCCAACTTGGAGAGACAGGCCCTTTAACCTCCTGGTTTGCACAGGTTCCCAATTTGGCAGAGGATGGAAGGGACGAGGGAGAACCCATGAGAGAGTAGCTGTTAGGCAATTGGATGGGCACATGTCACTCTAATTTCCCGGCAGGAAGAAGAATTAACCAAAGTCTCAGGCACCCACCGGGAACCAGTATAGGACATGATCCAAAATTTTGGACTTGCGTTCTGCTCACAAAAAACGAGTTGAGAAATGGAGCTCAGGGGCACAGCAATTCACAAACTGGCAGAGTGATAAAGGACAACTATCGTCCAAAAATCTGTTGAGGGAAGTCAACGAGGCGGACTTGAATGCGAGGCAAAATAGCAGGAAACAGATTTCAAGAGGTACCTTGGAATCGCCTGTAAAGCACAGGAAGAGGGGCACAACTTGGACAATGGTGCACTTGGCCAAAAAGGGCGTATGCGTTTTCTCCTGAATATATTCAGGAGAAAACGCATACGCCCTTTTTGGCCAAGCAAGCAAGCGGGCAATGCAAATCTGCACTACAAAGAAGTATCACTTCCCACCGGTCAAAAGGGACATCCACAAAATGTGTAAAAACCAGAAAGGCAAGACAGGCCCTGGAGAACTGGGAGCCTTGTTATGCTGATGGGCGGGATGTAAATTGCCAACTGCCTCACTGGAGGAGTGCATTGTGTTCCCTAAAACAAGTAAACAACAGAGCTACAGAGCCAAGGCCACTTCCAGTCTAGGGAATATACCTTGGGAAAACTGAAAATCAATAAGAAAGAGCCACCTCCAAATTTAGGGCTGCACTGGCTACAAGAACCTCAACTTGGGTACACCTTAAATATCCCAGGAAATATAAAAATGGTTCAAAACATTGTGGTACTTACGTACGATGGAATATCCCTTAGCGATGAAATCAATGTCATAAAACCAGTAGCAGCAAAGTGAGTGGATTCAGGTACGATGATTGTAAGTGAAATAAGTCACACAGAAAAAGGAACTTATCATAAGATATCACTTATGAAGATCCTGTAAACATGGCTACACGTGAACTGAGTTAGGAAAGAGAACAGAGTCTCACATTTAGAAAACACTCTTATGCCTGCATAAAGGGGATGGAGAGGTGGGGTGATGCATAAAACCAGAGTTTGATATAAGCACAGGGACCGTTCCAAAAACCAACTTTGGAATAGACAAGACCTACACCTTCCTCAGTGAAAGAGACTCAAAACCCCATATTTCCCGCAGAGGAATATATCTGACTAGTAAGAATCTTAAAACCTATGTATTGATATGACTCCATAAGGGAATCAAGTGTGTCTAGAGTGGCATAAACATGGCAGCGAGAATCAGCTCAAACCCACTATAAAAAGGAATTTCAAAAGCAAAACCAAAAAACAGGGAAATTCTTTACAATTCCTTCAGGGTGTCTGAGGAAACCTAGAAAGACCCTATCTACAATGACAGCTGGATGTGGCATAAGGCAGGACACTTGGGACTGAGAGGATTGGTGAGATTGGGTGAGCAAATGCAGACCCTTTCAAGCAATAATGCATGGCCCCCATTCCATGGGTCCCAACTCTCCAGGTTCAAGGGAATATTACTACAGCTATAACATGTACAGGAAACCTAGAGAATGGACACACTGTGAATACAAAAGGTTTCTAAAACTCAACGAATAGTCCCTCTCCTGGTGCTCCAGTTTGACTTTCCAACTGCCTTACTATCAATCTCCCAACTTGGAGAGACAGGCCCTTTAACCTCCTGGTTTGCACAGGTTCCCAATTTGGCAGAGGATGGAAGGGACGAGGGAGAACCCATGAGAGAGTAGCTGTTAGGCAATTGGATGGGCACATGTCACTCTAATTTCCCGGCAGGAAGAAGAATTAACCAAAGTCTCAGGCACCCACCGGGAACCAGTATAGGACAAGATCCAAAATTTTGGACTTGCGTTCTGCTCACAAAAAACGAGTTGAGAAATGGAGCTCAGGGGCACAGCAATTCACAAACTGGCAGAGTGATAAAGGACAACTATCGTCCAAAAATCTGTTGAGGGAAGTCAACGAGGCGGACTTGAATGCGAGGCAAAATAGCAGGAAACAGATTTCAAGAGGTACCTTGGAATCGCCTGTAAAGCACAGGAAGAGGGGCACAACTTGGACAATGGTGCACTTGGCCAAAAAGGGCGTATGCGTTTTCTCCTGAATATATTCAGGAGAAAACGCATATGCCCTTTTAAGCCAAGCAAGCAAGCGGGCAATGCAAATCTGCACTACAAAGAAGTATCACTTCCCACCGGTCAAAAGGGACATCCACAAA
The DNA here is from genome assembly GCF_025265405.1 of Mesoplodon densirostris. Lineage (NCBI taxonomy): Eukaryota > Metazoa > Chordata > Mammalia > Artiodactyla > Ziphiidae > Mesoplodon > Mesoplodon densirostris. The sequence goes on along the minus strand of NW_026778200.1, from coordinate 3,534,746 downwards.
ATGTGTAAAAACCAGAAAGGCAAGACAGGCCCTGGAGAACTGGGAGCCTTGTTATGCTGATGGGCGGGATGTAAATTGCCAACTGCCTCACTGGAGGAGTGCATTGTGTTCCCTAAAACAAGTAAACAACAGAGCTACAGAGCCAAGGCCACTTCCAGTCTAGGGAATATACCTTGGGAAAACTGAAAATCAATAAGAAAGAGCCACCTCCAAATTTAGGGCTGCACTGACTACAAGAACCTCAACTTGGGTACACCTTAAATATCCCAGGAAATATAAAAATGGTTCAAAACATTGTGGTACTTACATACGATGGAATATCCCTCAGCCATGAAATCAATGTCATAAGACCAGTAGCAGCAAAGTGAGTGGATTCAGGTACGATGATTCTAAGTGAAATAAGTCACACAGAAAAAGAAACTTATCATAAGATATCACTTAGGAAGATCCTGTAAACATGGCTACACGTGAACTGAGTTAGGAAAGAGAACAGAGTCTCACATTTAGAAAACACTCTTATGCCTGCATAAAGGGGAAGGAGAGGTGGGGTGATGCATAAAACCAGAGTTTGATATAAGCACAGGGACCGTTCCAAAAACCAACTTTGGAATAGACAAGACCTACACCTTCCTCAGTGAAAGAGACTCAAAATCCCATATTTCCCGCAGAGGAATATATCTGACTAGTAAGAATCTTAAAACCTATGTATTGATATGACTCCATAAGGGAATCAAGTGTGTCTAGAGTGGCATAAACATGGCAGCGAGAATCAGCTCAAACCCACTATAAAAAGGAATTTCAAAAGCAAAACCAAAAAACAGGGAAATTCTTTACAATTCCTTCAGGGTGTCTGAGGAAACCTGGAAAGACCCCATCTACAATGACAGCTGGATGTGGCATAAGGCTGGACACTTGGGACTGAGAGGATTGGTGAGATTGGGTGAGCAAATGCAGACCCTTTCAAGCAATAATGCATGGCCCCCATTCCATGGGTCCCAACTCTCCAGGTTCAAGGGAATATTACTACAGCTATAACATGTACAGGAAACCTAGAGAATGGACACACTGTGAATACGAAAGGTTTCTAAAACTCAACGAATAGTCCCTCTCCTGGTGCACCAGTTTGACTTTCCAACTGCCTTACTATCAATCTCCCAACTTGGAGAGACAGGCCCTTTAACCTCCTGGTTTGCACAGGTTCCCAATTTGGCAGAGGATGGAAGGGACGAGGGAGAACCCATGAGAGAGTAGCTGTTAGGCATTTGGACGGGCACATGTCACTCTAATTTCCCGGCAGGAAGAAGAATTAACCAAAGTCTCAGCCACCCACCGGGAACCAGTATAGGACAGGATCCAAAATTTTGGACTTGCGTTCAGCTCACAAAAAACGAGTTGAGAAATGGAGCTCAGGGGCACAGCAATTCACAAACTGGCAGAGTGATAAAGGACAACTATCGTCCAAAAATCTGTTGAGGGAAGTCAACGAGGCGGACTTGAAAGCGAGGCAAAATAGCAGGAAACAGATTTCAAGAGGTACCTTGGAATCGCCTGTAAAGCACAGGAAGAGGGGCACAACTTGGACAATGGTGCACTTGGCCAAAAAGGGCGTATGCGTTTTCTCCTGAATATATTCAGGAGAAAACGCATACGCCCTTTTTGGCCAAGCAAGCAAGCGGGCAATGCAAATCTGCACTACAAAGAAGTATCACTTCCCACCGGTCAAAAGGGACATCCACAAAATGTGTAAAAACCAGAAAGGCAAGACAGGCCCTGGAGAACAGGGAGCCTTGTTATGCTGATGGGCGGGATGTAAATTGCCAACTGCCTCACTGGAGGAGTCCATTGTGTTCCCTAAAACAAGTAAACAACAGAGCTACAGAGCCAAGGCCACTTCCAGTCTAGGGAATATACCTTGGGAAAACTGAAAATCAATAAGAAAGAGCCACCTCTAAATTTAGGGCTGCACTGACTACAAGAACCTCAACTTGGGTACACCTTAAATATCCCAGGAAATATAAAAATGGTTCAAAACATTGTGGTACTTACGTACGTTGGAATATCCCTCAGCCATGAAATCAATGTCATAAGACCAGTAGCAGCAAAGTGAGTGGATTCAGGTACGATGATTCTAAGTGAAATAAGTCACACAGAAAAAGGAACTTATCATAAGATATCACTTATGAAGATCCTGTAAACATGGCTACACGTGAACTGAGTTAGGAAAGAGAACAGAGTCTCACATTTAGAAAACACTCTTATGCCTGCATAAAGGGGATGGAGAGGTGGGGTGATGCATAAAACCAGAGTTTGATATAAGCACAGGGACCGTTCCAAAAACCAACTTTGGAATAGACAAGACCTACACCTTCCTCAGTGAAAGAGACTCAAAACCCCATATTTCCCACAGAGGAATATATCTGACTAGTAAGAATCTTAAAACCTATGTATTGATATGACTCCATAAGGGAATCAAGTGTGTCTAGAGTGGCATAAACATGGCAGCGAGAATCAGCTCAAACCCACTATAAAAAGGAATTTCAAAAGCAAAACCAAAAAGCAGGGAAATTCTTTACAATTCCTTCAGGGTGTCTGAGGAAACCTGGAAAGACCCTATCTACAATGACAGCTGGATATGGCATAAGGCTGGACACTTGGGACTGAGAGGATTGGTGAGATTGGGTGAGCAAATGCAGACCCTTTCAAGCAATAATGCATGGCCCCCATTCCATGGGTCCCAACTCTCCAGGTTCAAGGGAATATTACTACAGCTATAACATGTACAGGAAACCTAGAGAATGGACACACTGTGAATACGAAAGGTTTCTAAAACTCAACGAATAGTCCCTCTCCTGGTGCTCCAGTTTGACTTTCCAACTGCCTTACTATCAATCTCCCAACTTGGAGAGACAGGCCCTTTAACCTCCTGGTTTGCACAGGTTCCCAATTTGGCAGAGGATGGAAGGGACGAGGGAGAACCCATGAGAGAGTAGCTGTTAGGCATTTGGACGGGCACATGTCACTCTAATTTCCCGGCAGGAAGAAGAATTAACCAAAGTCTCAGCCACCCACCGGGAACCAGTATAGGACATGATCCAAAATTTTGGACTTGCGTTCAGCTCACAAAAAACGAGTTGAGAAATGGAGCTCAGGGGCACAGCAATTCACACACTGGCAGAGTGACTGGCAGAGTGATAAAGGACAACTATCGTCCAAAAATCTGTTGAGGGAAGTCAACGAGGCGGACTTGAAAGTGAGGCAAAATAGCAGGAAACAGAATTCAAGAGGTACGTTGGAATCGCCTGTAAAGCACAGGAAGAGGGGCACAACTTGGACAATGGTGCACTTGGCCAAAAAGGGCGTATGCGTTTTCTCCTGAATATATTCAGGAGAAAACGCATACGCCCTTTTTGGCCAAGCAAGCAAGCGGGCAATGCAAATCTGCACTACAAAGAAGTATCACTTCCCACCGATCAAAAGGGACATCCACAAAATGTGTAAAAACCAGAAAGGCAAGACAAGCCCTGGAGAACTGGGAGCCTTGTTATGCTGATGGGCGGGATGTAAATTGCCAACTGCCTCACTGGAGGAGTCCATTGTGTTCCCTAAAACAAGTAAACAACAGAGCTACAGAGCCAAGGCCACTTCCAGTCTAGGGAATATACCTTGGGAAAACTGAAAATCAATAAGAAAGAGCCACCTCTAAATTTAGGGCTGCACTGACTACAAGAACCTCAACTTGGGTACACCTTAAATATCCCAGGAAATATAAAAATGGTTCAAAACATTGTGGTACTTACGTACGATGGAATATCCCTCAGCCATGAAATCAATGTCATAAGACCAGTAGCAGCAAAGTGAGTGGATTCAGGTACGATGATTCTAAGTGAAATAAGTCACACAGAAAAAGGAACTTATCATAAGATATCACTTAGGAAGATCCTGTAAACATGGCTACACGTGAACTGAGTTAGGAAAGAGAACAGAGTCTCACATTTAGAAAACACTCTTATGCCTGCATAAAGGGGAGGAGAGGTGGGGTGATGCATAAAACCAGAGTTTGATATAAGCACAGGGACCGTTTCAAAAACCAACTTTGGAATTGACAAGACCGACACCTTCCTCAGTGAAAGAGACTCAAAACCCCATATTTCCCACAGAGGAATATATCTGACTAGTAAGAATCTTAAAACCTATGTATTGATATGTCTCCATAAGGGAATCAAGTGTGTCTAGAGTGGCATAAACATGGCAGCGAGAATCAGCTCAAACCCACTATAAAAAGGAATTTCAAAAGCAAAACCAAAAAACAGGGAAATTCTTTACAATTCCTTCAGGGTGTCTGAGGAAACCTGGAAAGACCCTATCTACAATGACAGCTGGATGTGGCATAAGGCTGGACACTTGGGACTGAGAGGATTGGTGAGATTGGGTGAGCAAATGCAGACCCTTTCAAGCAATAATGCATGGCCCCCATTCCATGGGTCCCAACTCTCCAGGTTCAAGGGAATATTACTACAGCTATAACATGTACAGGAAACCTAGAGAATGGACACACTGTGAATACGAAAGGTTTCTAAAACTCAACGAATAGTCCCTCTCCTGGTGCTCCAGTTTGACTTTCCAACTGCCTTACTATCAATCTCCCAACTTGGACAGACAGGCCCTTTAACCTCCTGGTTTGCACAGGTTCCCAATTTGGCAGAGGATGGAAGGGACGAGGGAGAACCCATGAGAGAGTAGCTGTTAGGCTTTTGGACGGGCACATGTCACTCTAATTTCCCGGCAGGAAGAAGAATTAACCAAAGTCTCAGCCACCCACCGGGAACCAGTATAGGACATAATCCAAAATTTTGGACTTGCGTTCAGCTCACAAAAAACGAGTTGAGAAATGGAGCTCAGGGGCACAGCAATTCACAAACTGGCAGAGTGATAAAGGACAACTATCGTCCAAAAATCTGTTGAGGGAAGTCAACGAGGCGGACTTGAAAGTGAGGCAAAATAGCAGGAAACAGATTTCAAGAGGTACGTTGGAATCGCCTGTAAAGCACAGGAAGAGGGGCACAACTTGGACAATGGTGCACTTGGCCAAAAAGGGCGTATGCGTTTTCTCCTGAATATATTCAGGAGAAAACGCATACGCCCTTTTTGGCCAAGCAAGCAAGCGGGCAATGCAAATCTGCACTACAAAGAAGTATCACTTCCCACCGGTCAAAAGGGACATCCACAAAATGTGTAAAAACCAGAAAGGCAAGACAGGCCCTGGAGAACAGGGAGCCTTGTTATGCTGATGGGCGGGATGTAAATTGCCAACTGCCTCACTGGAGGAGTGCATTGTGTTCCCTAAAACAAGTAAACAACAGAGCTACAGAGCCAAGCCCACTTCCAGTCTAGGGAATATACCTGGGGAAAACTGAAAATCAATAAGAAAGAGCCACCTCCAAATTTAGGGCTGCACTGGCTACAAGAACCTCAACTTGGGTACACCTTAAATATCCCAGGAAATATAAAAATGGTTCAAAACATTGTGGTACTTACGTACGATGGAATATCCCTCAGCCATGAAATCAATGTCATAAGACCAGTAGCAGCAAAGTGAGTGGATTCAGGTACGATGATTCTAAGTGAAATAAGTCACACAGAAAAAGAAACTTATCATAAGATATCACTTAGGAAGATCCTGCAAACATGGCTACACGTGAACTGAGTTAGGAAAGAGAACAGAGTCTCACATTTAGAAAACACTCTTATGCCTGCATAAAGGGGAAGGAGAGGTGGGGTGATGCATAAAACCAGAGTTTGATATAAGCACAGGGACCGTTTCAAAAACCAACTTTGGAATTGACAAGACCGACACCTTCCTCAGTGAAAGAGACTCAAAACCCCATATTTCCCACAGAGGAATATATCTGACTAGTAAGAATCTTAAAACCTATGTATTGATATGTCTCCATAAGGGAATCAAGTGTGTCTAGAGTGGCATAAACATGGCAGCGAGAATCAGCTCAAACCCACTATAAAAAGGAATTTCAAAAGCAAAACCAAAAAACAGGGAAATTCTTTACAATTCCTTCAGGGTGTCTGAGGAAACCTGGAAAGACCCTATCTACAATGACAGCTGGATGTGGCATAAGGCTGGACACTTGGGACAGAGAGGATTGGTGAGATTGGGTGAGCAAATGCAGACCCTTTCAAGCAATAATGCATGGCCCCCATTCCATGGGTCCCAACTCTCCATGTTCAAGGGAATATTACTACAGCTATAACATGTACAGGAAACCTAGAGAATGGACACACTGTGAATACGAAAGGTTTCTAAAACTCAACGAATAGTCCCTCTCCTTGTGCTCCAGTTTGACTTTCCAACTGCCTTACTATCAATCTCCCAACTTGGACAGACAGGCCCTTTAACCTCCTGGTTTGCACAGGTTCCCAATTTGGCAGAGGATGGAAGGGACGAGGGAGAACCCATGAGAGAGTAGCTGTTAGGCATTTGGACGGGCACATGTCACTCTAATTTCCCGGCAGGAAGAAGAATTAACCAAAGTCTCAGCCACCCACCAGGAACCAGTATAGGACAGGATCCAAAATTTTGGACTTGCGTTCAGCTCACAAAAAACGAGTTGAGAAATGGAGCTCAGGGGCACAGCAATTCACAAACTGGCAGAGTGATAAAGGACAACTATCGTCCAAAAATCTGTTGAGGGAAGTCAACGAGGCGGACTTGAAAGTGAGGCAAAATAGCACGAAACAGATTTCAAGAGGTACGTTGGAATCGCCTGTAAAGCACAGGAAGAGGGGCACAACTTGGACAATGGTGCACTTGGCCAAAAAGGGCGTATGCGTTTTCTCCTGAATATATTCAGGAGAAAACGCATACGCCCTTTTTGGCCAAGCAAGCAAGCGGGCAATGCAAATCTGCACTACAAAGAAGTATCACTTCCCACCGGTCAAAAGGGACATCCACAAAATGTGTAAAAACCAGAAAGGCAAGACAGGCCCTGGAGAACTGGGAGCCTTGTTATGCTGATGGGCGGGATGTAAATTGCCAACTGCCTCACTGGAGGAGTGCATTGTGTTCCCTAAAACAAGTAAACAACAGAGCTACAGAGCCAAGGCCACTTCCAGTCTAGGGAATATACCTGGGGAATACTGAAAATCAATAAGAAAGAGCCACCTCCAAATTTAGGGCTGCACTGGCTACAAGAACCTCAACTTGGGTACACCTTAAATATCCCAGGAAATATAAAAATGGTTCAAAACATTGTGGTACTTATGTACGATGGAATATCCCTCAGCCATGAAATCAATGTCATAAGACCAGTAGCAGCAAAGTGAGTGGATTCAGGTACGATGATTCTAAGTGAAATAAGTCACACAGAAAAAGAAACTTATCATAAGATATCACTTATGAAGATCCTGTAAACATGGCTACACGTGAACTGAGTTAGGAAAGAGAACAGAGTCTCACATTTAGAAAACACTCTTATGCCTGCATAAAGGGGAAGGAGAGGTGGGGTGATGCATAAAACCAGAGTTTGATATAAGCACAGGGACCGTTTCAAAAACCAACTTTGGAATTGACAAGACCGACACCTTCCTCAGTGAAAGAGACTCAAAACCCCATATTTCCCGCAGAGGAATATATCTGACTAGTAAGAATCTTAAAACCTATGTATTGATATGTCTCCATAAGGGAATCAAGTGTGTCTAGAGTGGCATAAACATGGCAGCGAGAATCAGCTCAAACCCACTATAAAAAGGAATTTCAAAAGCAAAACCAAAAAACAGGGAAATTCTTTACAATTCCTTCAGGGTGTCTGAGGAAACCTGGAAAGACCCTATCTACAATGACAGCTGGATGTGGCATAAGGCTGGACACTTGGGACTGAGAGAATTGGTGAGATTGGGTGAGCAAATGCAGACCCTTTCAAGCAATAATGCATGGCCCCCATTCCATGGGTCCCAACTCTCCATGTTCAAGGGAATATTACTACAGCTATAACATGTACTGGAAACCTAGAGAATGGACACACTGTGAATACGAAAGGTTTCTAAAACTCAACGAATAGTCCCTCTCCTGGTGCTCCAGTTTGAATTTCCAACTGCCTTACTATCAATCTCCCAAGTTGGAGAGACAGGCCCTTTAACCTCCTGGTTTGCACAGGTTCCCAATTTGGCAGAGGATGGAAGGGACGAGGGAGAACCCATGAGAGAGTAGCTGTTAGGCATTTGGACGGGCACATGTCACTCTAATTTCCCGGCAGGAAGAAGAATTAACCAAAGTCTCAGCCACCCACCGGGAACCAGTATAGGACATGATCCAAAATTTTGGACTTGCGTTCAGCTCACAAAAAACGAGTTGAGAAATGGAGCTCAGGGGCACAGCAATTCACACACTGGCAGAGTGACTGGCAGAGTGATAAAGGACAACTATCGTCCAAAAATCTGTTGAGGGAAGTCAACGAGGCGGACTTGAAAGTGAGGCAAAATAGCACGAAACAGATTTCAAGAGGTACGTTGGAATCGCCTGTAAAGCACAGGAAGAGGGGCACAACTTGGACAATGGTGCACTTGGCCAAAAAGGGCGTATGCGTTTTCTCCTGAATATATTCAGGAGAAAACGCATACGCCCTTTTTGGCCAAGCAAGCAAGCGGGCAATGCAAATCTGCACTACAAAGAAGTATCACTTCCCACCGGTCAAAAGGGACATCCACAAAATGTGTAAAAACCAGAAAGGCAAGACAGGCCCTGGAGAACAGGGAGCCTTGTTATGCTGATGGGCGGGATGTAAATTGCCAACTGCCTCACTGGAGGAGTGCATTGTGTTCCCTAAAACAAGTAAACAACAGAGCTACAGAGCCAAGGCCACTTCCAGTCTAGGGAATATACCTGGGGAAAACTGAAAATCAATAAGAAAGAGCCACCTCCAAATTTAGGGCTGCACTGGCTACAAGAACCTCAACTTGGGTACACCTTAAATATCCCAGGAAATATAAAAATGGTTCAAAACATTGTGGTACTTACGTACGATGGAATATCCCTCAGCCATGAAATCAATGTCATAAGACCAGTAGCAGCAAAGTGAGTGGATTCAGGTACGATGATTCTAAGTGAAATAAGTCACACAGAAAAAGAAACTTATCATAAGATATCACTTAGGAAGATCCTGTAAACATGGCTACACGTGAACTGAGTTAGGAAAGAGAACAGAGTCTCACATTTAGAAAACACTCTTATGCCTGCATAAAGGGGAAGGAGAGGTGGGGTGATGCATAAAACCAGAGTTTGATATAAGCACAGGGACCGTTTCAAAAACCAACTTTGGAATTGACAAGACCGACACCTTCCTCAGTGAAAGAGACTCAAAACCCCATATTTCCCACAGAGGAATATATCTGACTAGTAAGAATCTTAAAACCTATGTATTGATATGTCTCCATAAGGGAATCAAGTGTGTCTAGAGTGGCATAAACATGGCAGCGAGAATCAGCACAAACCCACTATAAAAAGGAATTTCAAAAGCAAAACCAAAAAACAGGGAAATTCTTTACAATTCCTTCAGGGTGTCTGAGGAAACCTGGAAAGACCCTATCTACAATGACAGCTGGATGTGGCATAAGGCTGGACACTTGGGACTGAGAGGATTGGTGAGATTGGGTGAGCAAATGCAGACCCTTTCAAGCAATAATGCATGGCCCCCATTCCATGGGTCCCAACTCTCCATGTTCAAGGGAATATTACTACAGCTATAACATGTACAGGAAACCTAGAGAATGGACACACTGTGAATACGAAAGGTTTCTAAAACTCAACGAATAGTCCCTCTCCTGGTGCTCCAGTTTGACTTTCCAACTGCCTTACTATCAATCTCCCAACTTGGACAGACAGGCCCTTTAACCTCCTGGTTTGCACAGGTTCCCAATTTGGCAGAGGATGGAAGGGACGAGGGAGAACCCATGAGAGAGTAGCTGTTAGGCTTTTGGACGGGCACATGTCACTCTAATTTCCCGGCAGGAAGAAGAATTAACCAAAGTCTCAGCCACCCACCGGGAACCAGTATAGGACATAATCCAAAATTTTGGACTTGCGTTCAGCTCACAAAAAACGAGTTGAGAAATGGAGCTCAGGGGCACAGCAATTCACAAACTGGCAGAGTGATAAAGGACAACTATCGTCCAAAAATCTGTTGAGGGAAGTCAACGAGGCGGACTTGAAAGTGAGGCAAAATAGCAGGAAACAGATTTCAAGAGGTACGTTGGAATCGCCTGTAAAGCACAGGAAGAGGGGCACAACTTGGACAATGGTGCACTTGGCCAAAAAGGGCGTATGCGTTTTCTCCTGAATATATTCAGGAGAAAACGCATACGCCCTTTTTGGCCAAGCAAGCAAGCGGGCAATGCAAATCTGCACTACAAAGAAGTATCACTTCCCACCGGTCAAAAGGGACATCCACAAAATGTGTAAAAACCAGAAAGGCAAGACAGGCCCTGGAGAACAGGGAGCCTTGTTATGCTGATGGGCGGCATGTAAATTGCCAACTGCCTCACTGGAGGAGTGCATTGTGTTCCCTAAAACAAGTAAACAACAGAGCTACAGAGCCAAGGCCACTTCCAGTCTAGGGAATATACCTGGGGAAAACTGAAAATCAATAAGAAAGAGCCACCTCCAAATTTAGGGCTGCACTGGCTACAAGAACCTCAACTTGGGTACACCTTAAATATCCCAGGAAATATAAAAATGGTTCAAAACATTGTGGTACTTACGTACGATGGAATATCCCTCAGCCATGAAATCAATGTCATAAGACCAGTAGCAGCAAAGTGAGTGGATTCAGGTACGATGATTCTAAGTGAAATAAGTCACACAGAAAAAGAAACTTATCATAAGATATCACTTAGGAAGATCCTGTAAACATGGCTACACGTGAACTGAGTTAGGAAAGAGAACAGAGTCTCACATTTAGAAAACACTCTTATGCCTGCATAAAGGGGAAGGAGAGGTGGGGTGATGCATAAAACCAGAGTTTGATATAAGCACAGGGACCGTTTCAAAAACCAACTTTGGAATTGACAAGACCGACACCTTCCTCAGTGAAAGAGACTCAAAACCCCATATTTCCCACAGAGGAATATATCTGACTAGTAAGAATCTTAAAACCTATGTATTGATATGACTCCATAAGGGAATCAAGTGTGTCTAGAGTGGCATAAACATGGCAGCGAGAATCAGCTCAAACCCACTATAAAAAGGAATTTCAAAAGCAAAACCAAAAAACAGGGAAATTCTTTACAATTCCTTCAGGGTGTCTGAGGAAACCTGGAAAGACCCTATCTACAATGACAGCTGGATGTGGCATAAGGCTGGACACTTGGGACAGAGAGGATTGGTGAGATTGGGTGAGCAAATGCAGACCCTTTCAAGCAATAATGCATGGCCCCCATTCCATGGGTCCCAACTCTCCATGTTCAAGGGAATATTACTACAGCTATAACATGTACAGGAAACCTAGAGAATGGACACACTGTGAATACGAAAGGTTTCTAAAACTCAACGAATAGTCCCTCTCCTTGTGCTCCAGTTTGACTTTCCAACTGCCTTACTATCAATCTCCCAACTTGGACAGACAGGCCCTTTAACCTCCTGGTTTGCACAGGTTCCCAATTTGGCAGAGGATGGAAGGGACGAGGGAGAACCCATGAGAGAGTAGCTGTTAGGCATTTGGACGGGCACATGTCACTCTAATTTCCCGGCAGGAAGAAGAATTAACCAAAGTCTCAGCCACCCACCAGGAACCAGTATAGGACAGGATCCAAAATTTTGGACTTGCGTTCAGCTCACAAAAAACGAGTTGAGAAATGGAGCTCAGGGGCACAGCAATTCACAAACTGGCAGAGTGATAAAGGACAACTATCGTCCAAAAATCTGTTGAGGGAAGTCAACGAGGCGGACTTGAAAGTGAGGCAAAATAGCACGAAACAGATTTCAAGAGGTACGTTGGAATCGCCTGTAAAGCACAGGAAGAGGGGCACAACTTGGACAATGGTGCACTTGGCCAAAAAGGGCGTATGCGTTTTCTCCTGAATATATTCAGGAGAAAACGCATACGCCCTTTTTGGCCAAGCAAGCAAGCGGGCAATGCAAATCTGCACGACAAAGAAGTATCACTTCCCACCGGTCAAAAGGGACATCCACAAAATGTGTAAAAACCAGAAAGGCAAGACAGGCCCTGGAGAACTGGGAGCCTTGTTATGCTGATGGGCGGGATGTAAATTGCCAACTGCCTCACTGGAGGAGTGCATTGTGTTCCCTAAAACAAGTAAACAACAGAGCTACAGAGCCAAGGCCACTTCCAGTCTAGGGAATATACCTGGGGAAAACTGAAAATCAATAAGAAAGAGCCACCTCCAAATTTAGGGCTGCACTGGCTACAAGAACCTCAACTTGGGTACACCTTAAATATCCCAGGAAATATAAAAATGGTTCAAAACATTGTGGTACTTATGTACGATGGAATATCCCTCAGGCATGAAATCAATGTCATAAGACCAGTAGCAGCAAAGTGAGTGGATTCAGGTACGATGATTCTAAGTGAAATAAGTCACACAGAAAAAGAAACTTATCATAAGATATCACTTAGGAAGATCCTGTAAACATGGCTACACGTGAACTGAGTTAGGAAAGAGAACAGAGTCTCACATTTAGAAAACACTCTTATGCCTGCATAAAGGGGAAGGAGAGGTGGGGTGATGCATAAAACCAGAGTTTGATATAAGCACAGGGACCGTTTCAAAAACCAACTTTGGAATTGACAAGACCGACACCTTCCTCAGTGAAAGAGACTCAAAACCCCATATTTCCCACAGAGGAATATATCTGACTAGTAAGAATCTTAAAACCTATGTATTGATATGACTCCATAAGGGAATCAAGTGTGTCTAGAGTGGCATAAACATGGCAGCGAGAATCAGCTCAAACCCACTATAAAAAGGAATTTCAAAAGCAAAACCAAAAAACAGGGAAATTCTTTACAATTCCTTCAGGGTGTCTGAGGAAACCTGGAAAGACCCTATCTACAATGACAGCTGGATGTGGCATAAGGCTGGACACTTGGGACTGAGAGGATTGGTGAGATTGGGTGAGCAAATGCAGACCCTTTCAAGCAATAATGCATGGCCCCCATTCCATGTGTCCCAACTCTCCAGGTTCAAGGGAATATTACTACAGCTATAACATGTACAGGAAACCTAGAGAATGGACACACTGTGAATACGAAAGGTTTCTAAAACTCAACGAATAGTCCCTCTCCTGGTGCTCCAGTTTGACTTTCCAACTGCCTTACTATCAATCTCCCAACTTGGAGAGACAGGCCCTTTAACCTCCTGGTTTGCACAGGTTCCCAATTTGGCAGAGGATGGAAGGGACGAGGGAGAACCCATGAGAGCGTAGCTGTTAGGCATTTGGACGGGCACATGTCACTCTAATTTCCCGGCAGGAAGAAGAATTAACCAAAGTCTCAGCCACCCACCGGGAACCAGTATAGGACATGATCCAAAATTTTGGACTTGCGTTCAGCTCACAAAAAACGAGTTGAGAAATGGAGCTCAGGGGCACAGCAATTCACAAACTGGCAGAGTGATAAAGGACAACTATCGTCCAAAAATCTGTTGAGGGAAGTCAACGAGGCGGACTTGAAAGTGAGGCAAAATAGCAGGAAACAGATTTCAAGAGGTACGTTGGAATCGCCTGTAAAGCACAGGAAGAGGGGCACAACTTGGACAATGGTGCACTTGGCCAAAAAGGGCGTACGCGTTTTCTCCTGAATATATTCAGGAGAAAACGCGTACGCCCTTTTTGGCCAAGCAAGCAAGCGGGCAATGCAAATCTGCACTACAAAGAAGTATCACTTCCCACCGGTCAAAAGGGACATCCACAAAATGTGTAAAAACCAGAAAGGCAAGACAGGCCCTGGAGAACTGGGAGCCTTGTTATGCTGATGGGCGGGATGTAAATTGCCAACTGCCTCACTGGAGGAGTGCATTGTGTTCCCTAAAACAAGTAAACAACAGAGCTACAGAGCCAAGGCCACTTCCAGTCTAGGGAATATACCTTGGGAAAACTGAAAATCAATAAGAAAGAGCCACCTCCAAATTTAGGGCTGCACTGGCTACAAGAACCTCAACTTGGGTACACCTTAAATATCCCAGGAAATATAAAAATGGTTCAAAACATTGTGGTACTTACGTACGATGGAATATCCCTCAGCCATGAAATCAATGTCATAAGACCAGTAGCAGCAAAGTGAGTGGATTCAGGTACGATGATTCTAAGTGAAATAAGTCACACAGAAAAAGAAACTTATCATAAGATATCACTTAGGAAGATCCTGTAAACATGGCTACAAGTGAACTGAGTTAGGAAAGAGAACAGAGTCTCACATTTAGAAAACACTCTTATGCCTGCATAAAGGGGAAGGAGAGGTGGGGTGATGCATAAAACCAGAGTTTGATATAAGCACAGGGACCGTTTCAAAAACCAACTTTGGAATTGACAAGACCGACACCTTCCTCAGTGAAAGAGACTCAAAACCCCATATTTCCCACAGAGGAATATATCTGACTAGTAAGAATCTTAAAACCTATGTATTGATATGACTCCATAAGGGAATCAAGTGTGTCTAGAGTGGCATAAACATGGCAGCGAGAATCAGCTCAAACCCAATATAAAAAGGAATTTCAAAAGCAAAACCAAAAAACAGGGAAATTCTTTACAATTCCTTCAGGGTGTCTGAGGAAACCTGGAAAGACCCTATCTACAATGACAGCTGGATGTGGCATAAGGCTGGACACTTGGGACTGAGAGGATTGGTGAGATTGGGTGAGCAAATGCAGACCCTTTCAAGCAATAATGCATGGCCCCCATTCCATGGGTCCCAACTCTCCAGGTTCAAGGGAATATTACTACAGCTATAACATGTACAGGAAACCTAGAGAATGGACACACTGTGAATACGAAAGGTTTCTAAAACTCAACGAATAGTCCCTCTCCTGGTGCTCCAGTTTGACTTTCCAACTGCCTTACTATCAATCTCCCAACTTGGAGAGACAGGCCCTTTAACCTCCTGGTTTGCAAAGGTTCCCAATTTGGCAGAGGATGGAAGGGACGAGGGAGAACCCATGAGAGCGTAGCTGTTAGGCATTTGGACGGGCACATGTCACTCTAATTTCCCGGCAGGAAGAAGAATTAACCAAAGTCTCAGCCACCCACCGGGAACCAGTATAGGACATGATCCAAAATTTTGGACTTGCGTTCAGCTCACAAAAAACGAGTTGAGAAATGGAGCTCAGGGGCACAGCAATTCACAAACTGGCAGAGTGATAAAGGACAACTATCGTCCAAAAATCTGTTGAGGGAAGTCAACGAGGCGGACTTGAAAGTGAGGCAAAATAGCAGGAAACAGATTTCAAGAGGTACGTTGGAATCGCCTGTAAAGCACAGGAAGAGGGGCACAACTTGGACAATGGTGCACTTGGCCAAAAAGGGCGTATGCATTTTCTCCTGAATATATTCAGGAGAAGACGCATACGCCCTTTTTGGCCAAGCAAGCAAGCGGGCAATGCAAATCTGCACTACAAAGAAGTATCACTTCCCACCGGTCAAAAGGGACATCCACAAAATGTGTAAAAACCAGAAAGGCAAGACAGGCCCTGGAGAACTGGGAGCCTTGTTATGCTGATGGGCGGGATGTAAATTGCCAACTGCCTCACTGGAGGAGTGCATTGTGTTCCCTAAAACAAGTAAACAACAGAGCTACAGAGCCAAGGCCACTTCCAGTCTAGGGAATATACCTGGGGAAAACTGAAAATCAATAAGAAAGAGCCACCTCCAAATTTAGGGCTGCACTGGCTACAAGAACCTCAACTTGGGTACACCTTAAATATCCCAGGAAATATAAAAATGGTTCAAAACATTGTGGTACTTACGTACGATGGAATATCCCTCAGCCATGAAATCAATGTCATAAGACCAGTAGCAGCAAAGTGAGTGGATTCAGGTACGATGATTCTAAGTGAAATAAGTCACACAGAAAAAGAAACTTATCATAAGATATCACTTAGGAAGATCCTGTAAACATGGCTACACGTGAACTGAGTTAGGAAAGAGAACAGAGTCTCACATTTAGAAAACACTCTTATGCCTGCATAAAGGGGAAGGAGAGGTGGGGTGATGCATAAAACCAGAGTTTGATATAAGCACAGGGACCGTTCCAAAAACCAACTTTGGAATAGACAAGACCTACACCTTCCTCAGTGAAAGAGACTCAAAACCCCAATTTTCCCGCAGAGGAATATATCTGACTAGTAAGAATCTTAAAACCTATGTATTGATATGACTCCATAAGGGAATCAAGTGTGTCTAGAGTGGCATAAACATGGCAGCGAGAATCAGCTCAAACCCACTATAAAAAGGAATTTCAAAAGCAAAACCAAAAAACAGGGAAATTCTTTACAATTCCTTCAGGTTGTCTGAGGAAACCTGGAAAGACCCTATCTACAATGACAGCTGGATGTGGCATAAGGCTGGACACTTGGGACTGAGAGGATTGGTGAGATTGGGTGAGCAAATGCAGACCCTTTCAAGCAATAATGCATGGCCCCCATTCCATGGGTCCCAACTCTCCAGGTTCAAGGGAATATTACTACAGCTATAACATGTACAGGAAACCTAGAGAATGGGCACACTGTGAATACGAAAGGTTTCTAAAACTCAACGAATAGTCCCTCTCCTGGTGCTCCAGTTTGACTTTCCAACTGCCTTACTATCAATCTCCCAACTTGGAGAGACAGGCCCTTTAACCTCCTGGTTTGCACAGGTTCCCAATTTGGCAGAGGATGGAAGGGACGAGGGAGAACCCATGAGAGAGTAGCTGTTAGGCATTTGGACGGGCACATGTCACTCTAATTTCCCGGCAGGAAGAAGAATTAACCAAAGTCTCAGGCACCCACCGGGAACCAGTATAGGACATGATCCAAAATTTTGGACTTCCGTTCAGCTCACAAAAAACGAGTTGAGAAATGGATCTCAGGGGCACAGCAATTCACAAACTGGCAGAGTGATAAAGGACAACTATCGTCCAAAAATCTGTTGAGGGAAGTCAACGAGGCGGACTTGAAAGTGAGGCAAAATAGCAGGAAACAGATTTCAAGAGGTACCTTGGAATCGCCTGTAAAGCACAGGAAGAGGGGCACAACTTGGACAATGGTGCACTTGGCCAAAAAGGGCGTATGCGTTTTCTCCTGAATATATTCAGGAGAAAACGCATACGCCCTTTTTGGCCAAGCAAGCAAGCGGGCAATGCAAATCTGCACTACAAAGAAGTATCACTTCCCACCGGTCAAAAGGGACATCCACAAAATGTGTAAAAACCAGAAAGGCAAGACAGGCCCTGGAGAACTGGGAGCCTTGTTATGCTGATGGGCGGGATGTAAATTGCCAACTGCCTCACTGGAGGAGTGCATTGTGTTCCCTAAAACAAGTAAACAACAGAGCTACAGAGCCAAGGCCACTTCCAGTCTAGGGAATATACCTTGGGAAAACTGAAAATCAATAAGAAAGAGCCACCTCCAAATTTAGGGCTGCACTGACTACAAGAACCTCAACTTGGGTACACCTTAAATATCCCAGGAAATATAAAAATGGTTCAAAACATTTTGGTACTTACGTACGATGGAATATCCCTCAGCCATGAAATCATGTCATAAGACCAGTAGCAGCAAAGTGAGTGGATTCAGGTACGATGGTTCTAAGTGAAATAAGTCACACAGAAAAAGAAACTTATCATAAGATATCACTTAGGAAGATCCTGTAAACATGGCTACACGTGAACTGAGTTGGGAAAGAGAACAGAGTCTCACATTTAGAAAACACTCTTATGCCTGCATAAAGGGGAAGGAGAGGTGGGGTGATGCATAAAACCAGAGTTTGATATAAGCACAGGTAACGTTCCAAAAACCAACTATGGAATAGACAAGACCTACACCTTCATCAGTGAAAGGGACTCAAATCCCTATATTTCCCACAGAGGTATATATCTCACTAGTAACAATCTTAAAACCTATGTATTGATATGTCTGCATAAGGGAATCAAGTGTGTCTAGACTGGCATAAACATGGCAGCTAGAATCAGCTCAAACCCACTATAAAAAGGAATTTCAAAAACAAAACAAAAAAAACAGGGAATTTCTTTACAATTCCTTCAAGGTCTCTGATGAAACCTGGAATAAGCCTATCTACAATGACAGCTGGATGTGGCATAAGGCTGGACACTTGGGACTCAGCAGATTGGAGAGATTGGTTGAGCAAATGCAGACCCTTTCAAGCAATATTTCATGGCACCCGTTCCATTGCTCCCAACTCTCCAGCTTGAAGGGAATATTACGACAGCTATAACATGTACGGGAAACCTAGAGAATGGACACACTGTGAATACGAATGGTTTCTAAAACTCAACGAATAGTCCCTCTCCTGGATATCCGGTTTGACTTTCCAACTGCTTTACTATCAATCTCCCAACTTGGAGAGACAGCCCCTTTAACCTCCTGGTTCGCACAGGTTGCCAATTTGGCAGAGGATGAAAGGGAAGAGGGAGAACCAATGAGAGAGTAGCTATTAGGCATTTGGACGGGCACATGCCATTTTAAATTCCCGGCAGGAAGAATAATTAATCAAAGTCTCAGCCACCCACCTGGAATCAGTATAGGGCCTGAACTAAAATTTGGGACTTGTGTTCAGCTCACAAATAACGAGTTGAAAAATGGAGCTCAGGGGCACAGCAATTCACAAACTGGCAGAATAATAAAGGACAACTATCGTCCAAAAATCTGTTGAGGGAAGGCAACGAGGCGGACTTGAAAGCGAGGCAGAATAGCAGGAAAATCGATTTCAAGAGGTACGTAGGAATCGCCTTGAGAGAATAGGAAGAGGGCACAACTTTGACACTCATGTACTTGGCCAAAAAGGGTCTATGCGTTTTCTCCTGATTACATTCAGGAGAACATGCATAGGCCCTTTTTGGCCAAGGAAGCAAGCGGGCAATGCAAATCTGCACGACAAAGAAGTATCACTTCCCACCGGTCAAAAGGGACATCCACAAAATGTATAAAAACCAGAAAGGCAAGACAGGCCCTGGAGAATATACGGAGCCTTGTTATGCTGATGGGCCGTATGTAAATTGCCAACTGCCTCTCAGGAGGATTGCATTTTGCTCCCTATAACAAGTAAACAACAGAGCTACTGAGCCAAGTGTGCTTCCAGTCTAGGGAATATACCTTGGGAAAACGGAATATCAATAAGACAGAGCCACACCAAAATTTAGGGCTGCACTGCTTACAGGAACCTCAACTGGGTTACACCTTAAATATCCCACGAAATATAAAAATGGTTCAAAACATTGTGGTACTTACGTACGATGGAATATCCCTGAGCCATGAAATCAATGTCATAAGACCAGGAGCACCAAAATGAGTGGATTCAGGTCCGATGATTCTAAGTGAAATATGTCACACAGAAAAAGAAACTTATCATAAGATGTCACTTATGAAGATCCTGTAAACATGGCTACACATGAGCTGAGTTAGGAAAGAGAACAGAGTCTCACATTTAGAAAACACACTTATGCCTGCTTCAGGGGGAAGGAGAGGTGGGGTGATGCATAAAACCAGAGTTCGATATAAGCACAGGTACCATTAAAAAAAACCTACTATGGAATAGACAAGACCTACAACTTCCTCAGTGAAAGAGACTCAAAACCCCATATTTCCCGCAGAGGAATATATCTGACTAGTAAGAATCTTAAAACCTATGTATTGATATGACTCCATAAGGGAATCAAGTGTGTCTAGAGTGGCATAAACATGGCAGCGAGAATCAGCTCAAACCCACTATAAAAAGGAATTTCAAAAGCAAAACGAAAAAACAGGGAAATTCTTTACAATTCCTTCAGGGTGTCTGAGGAAACCTGGAAAGACCCTATCTACAATGACAGCTGGATGTGGCATAAGGCAGGACACTTGGGACTGAGAGGATTGGTGAGATTGGGTGAGCAAATGCAGACCCTTTCAAGCAATAATGCATGGCCCCCATTCCATGGGTCCCAACTCTCCAGGTTCAAGGGAATATTACTACAGCTATAACATGTACAGGAAACCTAGAGAATGGACACACTGTGAATACAAAAGGTTTCTAAAACTCAACGAATAGTCCCTCTCCTGGTGCTCCAGTTTGACTTTCCAACTGCCTTACTATCAATCTCCCAACTTGGAGAGACAGGCCCTTTAACCTCCTGGTTTGCACAGGTTCCCAATTTGGCAGAGGATGGAAGGGACGAGGGAGAACCCATGAGAGAGTAGCTGTTAGGCAATTGGATGGGCACATGTCACTCTAATTTCCCGGCAGGAAGAAGAATTAACCAAAGTCTCAGGCACCCACCGGGAACCAGTATAGGACATGATCCAAAATTTTGGACTTGCGTTCTGCTCACAAAAAACGAGTTGAGAAATGGAGCTCAGGGGCACAGCAATTCACAAACTGGCAGAGTGATAAAGGACAACTATCGTCCAAAAATCTGTTGAGGGAAGTCAACGAGGCGGACTTGAATGCGAGGCAAAATAGCAGGAAACAGATTTCAAGAGGTACCTTGGAATCGCCTGTAAAGCACAGGAAGAGGGGCACAACTTGGACAATGGTGCACTTGGCCAAAAAGGGCGTATGCGTTTTCTCCTGAATATATTCAGGAGAAAACGCATACGCCCTTTTTGGCCAAGCAAGCAAGCGGGCAATGCAAATCTGCACTACAAAGAAGTATCACTTCCCACCGGTCAAAAGGGACATCCACAAAATGTGTAAAAACCAGAAAGGCAAGACAGGCCCTGGAGAACTGGGAGCCTTGTTATGCTGATGGGCGGGATGTAAATTGCCAACTGCCTCACTGGAGGAGTGCATTGTGTTCCCTAAAACAAGTAAACAACAGAGCTACAGAGCCAAGGCCACTTCCAGTCTAGGGAATATACCTTGGGAAAACTGAAAATCAATAAGAAAGAGCCACCTCCAAATTTAGGGCTGCACTGGCTACAAGAACCTCAACTTGGGTACACCTTAAATATCCCAGGAAATATAAAAATGGTTCAAAACATTGTGGTACTTACGTACGATGGAATATCCCTTAGCGATGAAATCAATGTCATAAAACCAGTAGCAGCAAAGTGAGTGGATTCAGGTACGATGATTGTAAGTGAAATAAGTCACACAGAAAAAGGAACTTATCATAAGATATCACTTATGAAGATCCTGTAAACATGGCTACACGTGAACTGAGTTAGGAAAGAGAACAGAGTCTCACATTTAGAAAACACTCTTATGCCTGCATAAAGGGGATGGAGAGGTGGGGTGATGCATAAAACCAGAGTTTGATATAAGCACAGGGACCGTTCCAAAAACCAACTTTGGAATAGACAAGACCTACACCTTCCTCAGTGAAAGAGACTCAAAACCCCATATTTCCCGCAGAGGAATATATCTGACTAGTAAGAATCTTAAAACCTATGTATTGATATGACTCCATAAGGGAATCAAGTGTGTCTAGAGTGGCATAAACATGGCAGCGAGAATCAGCTCAAACCCACTATAAAAAGGAATTTCAAAAGCAAAACCAAAAAACAGGGAAATTCTTTACAATTCCTTCAGGGTGTCTGAGGAAACCTAGAAAGACCCTATCTACAATGACAGCTGGATGTGGCATAAGGCAGGACACTTGGGACTGAGAGGATTGGTGAGATTGGGTGAGCAAATGCAGACCCTTTCAAGCAATAATGCATGGCCCCCATTCCATGGGTCCCAACTCTCCAGGTTCAAGGGAATATTACTACAGCTATAACATGTACAGGAAACCTAGAGAATGGACACACTGTGAATACAAAAGGTTTCTAAAACTCAACGAATAGTCCCTCTCCTGGTGCTCCAGTTTGACTTTCCAACTGCCTTACTATCAATCTCCCAACTTGGAGAGACAGGCCCTTTAACCTCCTGGTTTGCACAGGTTCCCAATTTGGCAGAGGATGGAAGGGACGAGGGAGAACCCATGAGAGAGTAGCTGTTAGGCAATTGGATGGGCACATGTCACTCTAATTTCCCGGCAGGAAGAAGAATTAACCAAAGTCTCAGGCACCCACCGGGAACCAGTATAGGACAAGATCCAAAATTTTGGACTTGCGTTCTGCTCACAAAAAACGAGTTGAGAAATGGAGCTCAGGGGCACAGCAATTCACAAACTGGCAGAGTGATAAAGGACAACTATCGTCCAAAAATCTGTTGAGGGAAGTCAACGAGGCGGACTTGAATGCGAGGCAAAATAGCAGGAAACAGATTTCAAGAGGTACCTTGGAATCGCCTGTAAAGCACAGGAAGAGGGGCACAACTTGGACAATGGTGCACTTGGCCAAAAAGGGCGTATGCGTTTTCTCCTGAATATATTCAGGAGAAAACGCATACGCCCTTTTTGGCCAAGCAAGCAAGCGGGCAATGCAAATCTGCACTACAAAGAAGTATCACTTCCCACCGGTCAAAAGGGACATCCACAAAATGTGTAAAAACCAGAAAGGCAAGACAGGCCCTGGAGAACTGGGAGCCTTGTTATGCTGATGGGCGGGATGTAAATTGCCAACTGCCTCACTGGAGGAGTGCATTGTGTTCCCTAAAACAAGTAAACAACAGAGCTACAGAGCCAAGGCCACTTCCAGTCTAGGGAATATACCTTGGGAAAACTGAAAATCAATAAGAAAGAGCCACCTCCAAATTTAGGGCTGCACTGGCTACAAGAACCTCAACTTGGGTACACCTTAAATATCCCAGGAAATATAAAAATGGTTCAAAACATTGTGGTACTTACGTACGATGGAATATCCCTTAGCGATGAAATCAATGTCATAAAACCAGTAGCAGCAAAGTGAGTGGATTCAGGTACGATGATTGTAAGTGAAATAAGTCACACAGAAAAAGGAACTTATCATAAGATATCACTTATGAAGATCCTGTAAACATGGCTACACGTGAACTGAGTTAGGAAAGAGAACAGAGTCTCACATTTAGAAAACACTCTTATGCCTGCATAAAGGGGATGGAGAGGTGGGGTGATGCATAAAACCAGAGTTTGATATAAGCACAGGGACCGTTCCAAAAACCAACTTTGGAATAGACAAGACCTACACCTTCCTCAGTGAAAGAGACTCAAAACCCCATATTTCCCGCAGAGGAATATATCTGACTAGTAAGAATCTTAAAACCTATGTATTGATATGACTCCATAAGGGAATCAAGTGTGTCTAGAGTGGCATAAACATGGCAGCGAGAATCAGCTCAAACCCACTATAAAAAGGAATTTCAAAAGCAAAACCAAAAAACAGGGAAATTCTTTACAATTCCTTCAGGGTGTCTGAGGAAACCTAGAAAGACCCTATCTACAATGACAGCTGGATGTGGCATAAGGCTGGACACTTGGGACTGAGAGGATTGGTGAGATTGGGTGAGCAAATGCAGACCCTTTCAAGCAATAATGCATGGCCCCCATTCCATGGGTCCCAACTCTCCAGGTTCAAGGGAATATTACTACAGCTATAACATGTACAGGAAACCTAGAGAATGGACACACTGTGAATACGAAAGGTTTCTAAAACTCAACGAATAGTCCCTCTCCTGGTGCTCCAGTTTGACTTTCCAACTGCCTTACTATCAATCTCCCAACTTGGAGAGACAGGCCCTTTAACCTCCTGGTTTGCACAGGTTCCCAATTTGGCAGAGGATGGAAGGGACGAGGGAGAACCCATGAGAGAGTAGCTGTTAGGCATTTGGACGGGCACATGTCACTCTAATTTCCCGGCAGGAAGAAGAATTAACCAAAGTCTCAGCGACCCACCGGGAACCAGTATAGGACATGATCCAAAATTTTGGACTTGCGTTCAGCTCACAAAAAACGAGTTGAGAAATGGAGCTCAGGGGCACAGCAATTCACAAACTGGCAGAGTGATAAAGGACAACTATCGTCCAAAAATCTGTTGAGGGAAGTCAACGAGGCGGACTTGAAAGCGAGGCAAAATAGCAGGAAACAGATTTCAAGATGTACGTTGGAATCGCCTGTAAAGCACAGGAAGAGGGGCACAACTTGGACAATGGTGCACTAGGCCAAAAAGGGCGTATGCGTTTTCTCCTGAATATATTCAGGAGAAAACGCATACGCCCTTTTTGGCCAAGCAAGGAAGCGGGCAATGCAAATCTGCACTACAAAGAAGTATCACTTCCCACTGGTCAAAAGGGACATCCAAAAAATATGTAAAAACCAGAAAGGCAAGACAGGCCCTGGAGAACTGGGAGCCTTGTTATGCTGATGGGCGGGATGTAAATTGCCAACTGCCTCACTGGAGGAGTGCATTGTGTTCCCTAAAACAAGTAAACAACAGAGCTACAGAGCCAAGGCCACTTCCAGTCTAGGGAATATACCTTGGGAAAACTGAAAATCAATAAGAAAGAGCCACCTACAAATTTAGGGCTGCACTGACTACAAGAACCTCAACTTGGGTACACCTTAATATCCCAGGAAATATAAAAATGGTTCAAAACATTGTGGTACTTACATACGATGGAATATCCCTCAGCCATGAAATCAATGTCATAAGACCAGTAGCAGCAAAGTGAGTGGATTCAGGTACGATGATTCTAAGTGAAATAAGTCACACAGAAAAAGAAACTTATCATAAGATATCACTTAGGAACATCCTGTAAACATGGCTTCACGTATACTGAGTTAGGAAAGAGAACAGAGTCTCACATTTAGAAAACACTCTTATGCCTGCATAAAGGGGAAGGAGAGGTGGGGTGATGCATAAAACCAGAGTTTGATATAAGCAGAGGGACCGTTTCAAAAACCAACTTTGGAATTGACAAGACCGACACCTTCCTCAGTGAAAGAGACTCAAAACCCCATATTTCCCACAGAGGAATATATCTGACTAGTAAGAATCTTAAAACCTATGTATTGATATGTCTCCATAAGGGAATCAAGTGTGTCTAGAGTGGCATAAACATGGCAGCGAGAATCAGCTCAAACCCACTATAAAAAGGAATTTCAAAAGCAAAACCAAAAAACAGGGAAATTCTTTACAATTCCTTCAGGGTGTCTGAGGAAACCTGGAAAGACCCTATCTACAATGACAGCTGGATGTGGCATAAGGCTGGACAGTTGGGACTGAGAGGATTGGTGAGATTGGGTGAGCAAATGCAGACCCTTTCAAGCAATAATGCATGGCCCCCATTCCATGGGTCCCAACTCTCCAGGTTCAAGGGAATATTACTACAGCTATAACATGTACAGGAAACCTAGAGAATGGACACACTGTGAATACGAAAGGTTTCTAAAACTCAACGAATAGTCCCTCTCCTGGTGCTCCAGTTTGACTTTCCAACTGCCTTACTATCAATCTCCCAACTTGGACAGACAGGCCCTTTAACCTCCTGGTTTGCACAGGTTCCCAATTTGGCAGAGGATGGAAGGGACGAGGGAGAACCCATGAGAGAGTAGCTGTTAGGCTTTTGGACGGGCACATGTCACTCTAATTTCCCGGCAGGAAGAAGAATTAACCAAAGTCTCAGCCACCCACCGGGAACCAGTATAGGACATAATCCAAAATTTTGGACTTGCGTTCAGCTCACAAAAAACGAGTTGAGAAATGGAGCTCAGGGGCACAGCAATTCACAAACTGGCAGAGTGATAAAGGACAACTATCGTCCAAAAATCTGTTGAGGGAAGTCAACGAGGCGGACTTGAAAGTGAGGCAAAATAGCAGGAAACAGATTTCAAGAGGTACGTTGGAATCGCCTGTAAAGCACAGGAAGAGGGGCACAACTTGGACAATGGTGCACTTGGCCAAAAAGGGCGTATGCGTTTTCTCCTGAATATATTCAAGAGAAAACGCATACGCCCTTTTTGGCCAAGCAAGCAAGCGGGCAATGCAAATCTGCACTACAAAGAAGTATCACTTCCCACCGATCAAAAGGGACATCCACAAAATGTGTAAAAACCAGAAAGGCAAGACAGGCCCTGGAGAACTGGGAGCCTTGTTATGCTGATGGGCGGGATGTAAATTGCCCACTGCCTCACTGGAGGAGTCCATTGTGTTCCCTAAAACAAGTAAACAACAGAGCTACAGAGCCAAGGCCACTTCCAGTCTAGGGAATATACCTTGGGAAAACTGAAAATCAATAAGAAAGAGCCACCTCTAAATTTAGGGCTGCACTGACTACAAGAACCTCAACTTGGGTACACCTTAAATATCCCAGGAAATATAAAAATGGTTCAAAACATTGTGGTACTTACGTACGATGGAATATCCCTCAGCCATGAAATCAATGTCATAAGACCAGTAGCAGCAAAGTGAGTGGATTCAGGTACGATGATTCTAAGTGAAATAAGTCACACAGAAAAAGAAACTTATCATAAGATATCACTTAGGAAGATCCTGTAAACATGGCTACACGTGAACTGAGTTAGGAAAGAGAACAGAGTCTCACATTTAGAAAACACTCTTATGCCTGCATAAAGGGGAAGGAGTGGTGGGGTGATGCATAAAACCAGAGTTTGATATAAGCACAGGGACCGTTTCAAAAACCAACTTTGGAATTGACAAGACCGACACCTTCCTCAGTGAAAGAGACTCAAAACCCCATATTTCCCACAGAGGAATATATCTGACTAGTAAGAATCTTAAAACCTATGTATTGATATGACTCCATAAGGGAACCAAGTGTGTCTATAGTGGCATAAACATGGCAGCGAGAATCAGCTCAAACCCACTATAAAAAGGAATTTCAAAAGCAAAACCAAAAAACAGGGAAATTCTTTACAATTCCTTCAGGGTGTCTGAGGAAACCTGGAAAGACCCTATCTACAATGACAGCTGGATGTGGCATAAGGCTGGACACTTGGGACTGAGAGGATTGGTGAGATTGGGTGAGCGAATGCAGACCCATTCAAGCAATAATGCATGGCCCCCATTCCATGGGTCCCAACTCTCCAGGTTCAAGGGAATATTACTACAGCTATAACATGTACAGGAAACCTAGAGAATGGACACACTGTGAATACGAAAGGTTTCTAAAACTCAACGAATAGTCCCTCTCCTGGTGCTCCAGTTTGACTTTCCAACTGCCTTACTATCAATCTCCCAACTTGGAGAGACAGGCCCTTTAACCTCCTGGTTTGCACAGGTTCCCAATTTGGCAGAGGATGGAAGGGACGAGGGAGAACCCATGAGAGAGTAGCTGTTAGGCATTTGGACGGGCACATGTCACTCTAATTTCCCGGCAGGAAGAAGAATTAACCAAAGTCTCAGCCACCCACCGGGAACCAGTATAGGACAGGATCCAAAATTTTGGACTTGCGTTCAGCTCACAAAAAACGAGTTGAGAAATGGAGCTCAGGGGCACAGCAATTCACAAACTGGCAGAGTGATAAAGGACAACTATCGTCCAAAAATCTGTTGAGGGAAGTCAACGAGGCAGACTTGAAAGCGAGGCAAAATAGCAGGAAACAGATTTCAAGAGGTACCTTGGAATCGCCTGTAAAGCACAGGAAGAGGGGCACAACTTGGACAATGGTGCACTTGGCCAAAAAGGGCGTATGCGTTTTCTCCTGAATATATTCAGGAGAAAACGCATACGCCCTTTTTGGCCAAGCAAGCAAGCGGGCAATGCAAATCTGCACTACAAAGAAGTATCACTTCCCACCAGTCAAAAGGGACATCCACAAAATGTGTAAAAACCAGAAAGGCAAGACAGGCCCTGGAGAACTGGGAGCCTTGTTATGCTGATGGGCGGGATGTAAATTGCCAACTGCCTCACTGGAGGAGTGCATTGTGTTCCCTAAAACAAGTAAACAACAGAGCTACAGAGCCAAGGCCACTTCCAGTCTAGGGAATATACCTTGGGAAAACTGAAAATCAATAAGAAAGAGCCACCTCCAAATTTAGGGCTGCACTGACTACAAGAACCTCAACTTGGGTACACCTTAAATATCCCAGGAAATATAAAAATGGTTCAAAACATTGTGGTACTTACGTACGATGGAATATCCCTCAGCCATGAAATCAATGTCATAAGACCAGTAGCAGCAAAGTGAGTGGATTCAGGTACGATGATTCTAAGTGAAATAAGTCACACAGAAAAAGAAACTTATCATAAGATATCACTTAGGAAGATCCTGTAAACATGGCTACACGTGAACTGAGTTAGGAAAGAGAACAGAGTCTCACATTTAGAAAACACTCTTATGCCTGCATAAAGGGGAAGGAGAGGTGGGGTGATGCATAAAACCAGAGTTTGATATAAGCACAGGGACCGTTTCAAAAACCAACTTTGGAATTGACAAGACCGACACCTTCCTCAGTGAAAGAGACTCAAAACCCCATATTTCCCACAGAGGAATATATCTGACTAGTAAGAATCTTAAAACCTATGTATTGATATGACTCCATAAGGGAATCAAGTGTGTCTAGAGTGGCATAAACATGGCAGCGAGAATCAGCTCAAACCCACTATAAAAAGGAATTTCAAAAGCAAAACCAAAAAACAGGGAAATTTTTTACAATTCCTTCAGGGTGTCTGAGGAAACCTGGAAAGACCCTATCTACAATGACAGCTGGATGTGGCATAAGGCTGGACACTTGGGACTGAGCAGATTGGAGAGATTGGTTGAGCAAATGCAGACCCTTTCAAGCAATATTTCATGGCACCCGTTCCATTGCTCCCAACTCTCCAGCTTGAAGGGAATATTACGACAGGTATAACATGTACGGGAAACCTAGAGAATGCACACACTGTGAATACGAATGGTTTCTAAAACTCAACGAATAGTCCCTCTCCTGGATATCCGGTTTGACTTTCCAACTGCTTTACTATCAATCTCCCAACTTGGACAGACAGGCCCTTTAACCTCCTGGTTTGCACAGGTTCCCAATTTGGCAGAGGATGGAAGGGACGAGGGAGAACCCATGAGAGAGTAGCTGTTAGGCATTTGGACGGGCACATGTCACTCTAATTTCCCGGCAGGAAGAAGAATTAACCAAAGTCTCAGCCACCCACCGGGAACCAGTATAGGACATGATCCAAAATTTTGGACTTGCGTTCAGCTCACAAAAAACGAGTTGAGAAATGGAGCTCAGGGGCACAGCAATTCACAAACTGGCAGAGTGATAAAGGACAACTATCGTCCAAAAATCTGTTGAGGGAAGTCTACGAGGCGGACTTGAAAGCGAGGCAAAATAGCAGGAAACAGATTTCAAGAGGTACCTTGGAATCGCCTGTAAAGCACAGGAAGAGGGGCACAACTTGGACAATGGTGCACTTGGCCAAAAAGGGCGTATGCGTTTTCTCCTGAATATATTCAGGAGAAAACGCATACGCCCTTTTTGGCCAAGCAAGCAAGCGGGCAATGCAAATCTGCACTACAAAGAAGTATCACTTCCCACCGATCAAAAGGGACATCCACAAAATGTGTAAAAACCAGAAAGGCAAGACAGGCCCTGGAGAACTGGGAGCTTTGTTATGCTGATGGGCGGGATGTAAACTGCCAACTGCCTCACTGGAGGAGTGCATTGTGTTCCCTAAAACAAGTAAACAACAGAGCTACAGAGCCAAGGCCACTTCCAGTCTAGGGAATATACCTTGGGAAAACTGAAAATCAATAAGAAAGAGCCACCTCCATATTTAGGGCTGCACTGGCTACAAGAACCTCAACTTGTGTACACCTTAAATATCCCAGGAAATATAAAAATGGTTCAAAACATTGTGGTACTTACGTACGATGGAATATCCCTCAGCGATGAAATCAATGTCATAAGACCAGTAGCAGCAAAGTGAGTGGATTCAGGTACGATGATTCTAAGTGAAATAAGTCACACAGAAAAAGGAACTTATCATAAGATATCACTTATGAAGATCCTATAAACGTGGCTACACGTGAACTGAGTTAGGAAAGAGAACAGAGTCTCACATTTAGAAAACACTCTTATGCCTGCATAAAGGGAATGGAGAGGTGGGGTGATGCATAAAACCAGAGTTTGATATAAGCACAGGGACCGTTCCAAAAACCAACTTTGGAATAGACAAGACCGACACCTTCCTCAGTGAAAGAGACTCAAAACCCCATATTTCCCGCAGAGGAATATATCTGACTAGTAAGAATCTTAAAACCTATGTATTGATATGTCTCCATAAGGGAATCAATTGGGTCTAGAGTGGCATACACATGGCAGCGAGAATCAGCTCAAACCCACTATAAAAAGGAATTTCAAAAGCAAAACCAAAAAACAGGGAAATTCTTTACAATTCCTTCAGGGTGTCTGAGGAAACCTGGAAAGACCCTATCTACAATGACAGCTGGATGTGGCATAAGGCTGGACACTTGGGACTGAGAGGATTGGTGAGATTGCGTGAGCAAATGCAGACCCTTTCAAGAAATAATGCATGGCCCCCATTCCATGGGTCCCAACTCCCCATGTTTAAGGGACTATTACTACAGCTATAACATGTACAGGAAACCTAGAGAATGGACACACTGTGAATACGAAAGGTTTCTAAAACTCAACGAATAGTCCCTCTCCTGGTGCTCCAGTTTGACTTTCCAACTGCCTTACTATCAATCTCCCAACTTGGAGAGACAGGCCCTTTAACCTCCTGGTTTGCACAGGTTCCCAATTTGGCAGAGGATGGAAGGGACGAGGGAGAACCCATGAGAGAGTAGCTGTTAGGCATTTGGACGGGCACATGTCACTCTAATTTCCCGGCAGGAAGAAGAATTAACCAAAGTCTCAGCCACCCACCGGGAACCAGTATAGGACATGATCCAAAATTTTGGACTTGCGTTCAGCTCACAAAAAACGAGTTGAGAAATGGAGCTCAGGGGCACAGCAATTCACAAACTGGCAGAGTGATAAAGGACAACTATCGTCCAAAAATCTGTTGAGGGAAGTCAACGAGGCGGACTTGAAAGCGAGGCAAAATAGCAGGAAACAGATTTCAAGAGGTACCTTGGAATCGCCTGTAAAGCACAGGAAGAGGGGCACAACTTGGACAATGGTGCACTTGGCCAAAAAGGGCGTATGCGTTTTCTCCTGAATATATTCAGGAGAAAACGCATACGCCCTTTTTGGCCAAGCAAGCAAGCGGGCAATGCAAATCTGCACTACAAAGAAGTATCACTTCCCACCGGTCAAAAGGGACATCCACAAAATGTGTAAAAACCAGAAAGGCAACACAGGCCCTGGAGAACAGGGAGCTTTGTCATGCTGATGGGCGGGATGTAAATTGCCAACTGCCTCACTGGAGGAGTGCATTGTGTTCCCTAAAACAAGTAAACAACAGAGCTACAGAGCCAAGGCCACATCCAGTCTAGGGAATATACCTTGGGAAAACTGAAAATCAATAAGAGCCACCTCCAAATTTAGGGCTGCACTGGCTACAAGAACCTCAACTTGTGTACACCTTAAATATCCCAGGAAATATAAAAATGGTTCAAAACATTGTGGTACATACGTACGATGGAATATCCCTCAGCGATGAAATCAATGTCATAAAACCAGTAGCAGCAAACTGAGTAGATTCAGGTACGATGATTCTAAGTGAAATAAGTCACACAGAAAAAGGAACTTATCATAAGATATCACTTATGAAGATCCTGTAAACATGGCTACACGTGAACTGAGTTAGGAAAGAGAACAGAGTCTCACATTTAGAAAACACTCTTATGCCTGCATAAAGGGGATGGAGAGGTGGGGTGATGCATAAAACCAGAGTTTGATATAAGCACAGGGACCGTTCCAAAAACCAACTTTGGAATAGACAAGACCTACACCTTCCTCAGTGAAAGAGACTCAAAACCCCATATTTCCCGCAGAGGAATATATCTGACTAGTAAGAATCTTAAAACCTATGTATTGATATGTCTCCATAAGGGAATCAAGTGTGTCTAGAGTGGCATAAACATGGCAGCGAGAATCAGCTCAAACCCACTATAAAAAGGAATTTCAAAAGCAAAACCAACAAACAGGGAAATTCTTTACAATTCCTTCAGGGTGTCTGAGGAAACCTGGAAAGACCCTATCTACAATGACAGCTGGATGTGGCATAAGGCTGGACACTTGGGACTGAGAGGATTGGTGAGATTGGGTGAGCAAATGCAGACCCTTTCAAGCAATAATGCATGGCCCCCATTCCATGGGTCCCAACTCTCCAGGTTCAAGGGAATATTACTACAGCTATAACATGTACAGGAAACCTAGAGAATGGACACACTGTGAATACGAAAGGTTTCTAAAACTCAACGAATAGTCCCTCTCCTGGTGCTCCAGTTTGACTTTCCAACTGCCTTACTATCAATCTCCCAACTTGGAGAGACAGGCCCTTTAACCTCCTGGTTTGCACAGGTTCCCAATTTGGCAGAGGATGGAAGGGACGAGGGAGAACCCATGAGAGAGTAGCTGTTAGGCATTTGGACGGGCACATGTCACTCTAATTTCCCGGCAGGAAGAAGAATTAACCAAAGTCTCAGCCACCCACCGGGAACCAGTATAGGACATGATCCAAAATTTTGGACTTGCGTTCAGCTCCCAAAAAACGAGTTGAGAAATGGAGCTCAGGGGCACAGCAATTC
The DNA here is from genome assembly GCF_025265405.1 of Mesoplodon densirostris. Lineage (NCBI taxonomy): Eukaryota > Metazoa > Chordata > Mammalia > Artiodactyla > Ziphiidae > Mesoplodon > Mesoplodon densirostris. The sequence goes on along the minus strand of NW_026778200.1, from coordinate 3,501,999 downwards.
ACAAACTGGCAGAGAGATAAAGGACAACTATCGTCCAAAAATCTGTTGAGGGAAGTCAACGAGGTGGACTTGAAAGTGAGGCAAAATAGCAGGAAACAGATTTCAAGAGGTACGTTGGAATCGCCTGTAAAGCACAGGAAGAGGGGCACAACTTGGACAATGGTGCACTTGGCCAAAAAGGGCGTATGAGTTTTCTCCTGAATATATTCAGGAGAAAACGCATACGCCCTTTTTGGCCAAGCAAGCAAGCGGGCAATGCAAATCTGCACTACAAAGAAGTATCACTTCCCACCGGTCAAAAGGGACATCCACAAAATGTGTAAAAACCAGAAAGGCAACACAGGCCCTGGAGAACAGGGAGCTTTGTCATGCTGATGGGCGGGATGTAAATTGCCAACTGCCTCACTGGAGGAGTGCATTGTGTTCCCTAAAACAAGTAAACAACAGAGCTACAGAGCCAAGGCCACTTCCAGTCTAGGGAATATACCTTGGGAAAACTGAAAATCAATAAGAAAGAGCCACCTCCAAATTTAGGGCTGCACTGGCTACAAGAACCTCAACTTGTGTACACCTTAAATATCCCAGGAAATATAAAAATGGTTCAAAACATTGTGGTACTTACGTACGATGGAATATCCCTCAGCGATGAAATCAATGTCATAAGACCAGTAGCAGCAAAGTGAGTGGATTCAGGTACGATGATTCTAAGTGAAATAAGTCACACAGAAAAAGGAACTTATCATAAGATATCACTTATGAAGATCCTATAAACGTGGCTACACGTGAACTGAGTTAGGAAAGAGAACAGAGTCTCACATTTAGAAAACACTCTTATGCCTGCATAAAGGGAATGGAGAGGTGGGGTGATGCATAAAACCAGAGTTTGATATAAGCACAGGGACCGTTCCAAAAACCAACTTTGGAATAGACAAGACCGACACCTTCCTCAGTGAAAGAGACTCAAAACCCCATATTTCCCGCAGAGGAATATATCTGACTAGTAAGAATCTTAAAACCTATGTATTGATATGTCTCCATAAGGGAATCAATTGGGTCTAGAGTGGCATACACATGGCAGCGAGAATCAGCTCAAACCCACTATAAAAAGGAATTTCAAAAGCAAAACCAAAAAACAGGGAAATACTTTACAATTCCTTCAGGGTGTCTGAGGAAACCTGGAAAGACCCTATCTACAATGACAGCTGGATGTGGCATAAGGCTGGACACTTGGGACTGAGAGGATTGGTGAGATTGCGTGAGCAAATGCAGACCCTTTCAAGAAATAATGCATGGCCCCCATTCCATGGGTCCCAACTCTCCATGTTTAAGGGACTATTACTACAGCTATAACATGTACAGGAAACCTAGAGAATGGACACACTGTGAATACGAAAGGTTTCTAAAACTCAACGAATAGTCCCTCTCCTGGTGCTCCAGTTTGACTTTCCAACTGCCTTACTATCAATCTCCCAACTTGGAGAGACAGGCCCTTTAACCTCCTGGTTTGCACAGGTTCCCAATTTGGCAGAGGATGGAAGGGACGAGGGAGAACCCATGAGAGAGTAGCTGTTAGGCATTTGGACGGGCACATGTCACTCTAATTTCCCGGCAGGAAGAAGAATTAACCAAAGTCTCAGCCACCCACCGGGAACCAGTATAGGACATGATCCAAAATTTTGGACTTGCGTTCAGCTCCCAAAAAACGAGTTGAGAAATGGAGCTCAGGGGCACAGCAATTCACAAACTGGCAGAGTGATAAAGGACAACTATCGTCCAAAAATCTGTTGAGGGAAGTCAACGAGGTGGACTTGAAAGTGAGGCAAAATAGCAGGAAACAGATTTCAAGAGGTACTTTGGAATCGCCTGTAAAGCACAGGAAGAGGGGCACAACTTGGACAATGGTGCACTTGGCCAAAAAGGGCGTATGCGTTTTCTCCTGAATATATTCAGGAGAAAACGCATACGCCCTTTTTGGCCAAGCAAGCAAGCGGGCAATGCAAATCTGCACTACAAAGAAGTATCACTTCCCACCGGTCAAAAGGGACATCCACAAAATGTGTAAAAACCAGAAAGGCAACACAGGCCCTGGAGAACAGGGAGCTTTGTCATGCTGATGGGCGGGATGTAAATTGCCAACTGCCTCACTGGAGGAGTGCATTGTGTTCCCTAAAACAAGTAAACAACAGAGCTACAGAGCCAAGGCCACATCCAGTCTAGGGAATATACCTTGGGAAAACTGAAAATCAATAAGAGCCACCTCCAAATTTAGGGCTGCACTGGCTACAAGAACCTCAACTTGTGTACACCTTAAATATCCCAGGAAATATAAAAATGGTTCAAAACATTGTGGTACATACGTACGATGGAATATCCCTCAGCGATGAAATCAATGTCATAAAACCAGTAGCAGCAAACTGAGTAGATTCAGGTACGATGATTCTAAGTGAAATAAGTCACACAGAAAAAGGAACTTATCATAAGATATCACTTATGAAGATCCTGTAAACATGGCTACACGTGAACTGAGTTAGGAAAGAGAACAGAGTCTCACATTTAGAAAACACTCTTATGCCTGCATAAAGGGGATGGAGAGGTGGGGTGATGCATAAAACCAGAGTTTGATATAAGCACAGGGACCGTTCCAAAAACCAACTTTGGAATAGACAAGACCTACACCTTCCTCAGTGAAAGAGACTCAAAACCCCATATTTCCCGCAGAGGAATATATCTGACTAGTAAGAATCTTAAAACCTATGTATTGATATGTCTCCATAAGGGAATCAAGTGTGTCTAGAGTGGCATAAACATGGCAGCGAGAATCAGCTCAAACCCACTATAAAAAGGAATTTCAAAAGCAAAACCAACAAACAGGGAAATTCTTTACAATTCCTTCAGGGTGTCTGAGGAAACCTGGAAAGACCCTATCTACAATGACAGCTGGATGTGGCATAAGGCTGGACACTTGGGACTGAGAGGATTGGTGAGATTGGGTGAGCAAATGCAGACCCTTTCAAGCAATAATGCATGGCCCCCATTCCATGGGTCCCAACTCTCCAGGTTCAAGGGAATATTACTACAGCTATAACATGTACAGGAAACCTAGAGAATGGACACACTGTGAATACAAAAGGTTTCTAAAACTCAACGAATAGTCCCTCTCCTGGTGCTCCAGTTTGACTTTCCAACTGCCTTACTATCAATCTCCCAACTTGGAGAGACAGGCCCTTTAACCTCCTGGTTTGCACAGGTTCCCAATTTGGCAGAGGATGGAAGGGACGAGGGAGAACCCATGAGAGAGTAGCTGTTAGGCATTTGGACGGGCACATGTCACTCTAATTTCCCGGCAGGAAGAAGAATTAACCAAAGTCTCAGCCACCCACCGGGAACCAGTATAGGACATGATCCAAAATTTTGGACTTGCGTTCAGCTCCCAAAAAACGAGTTGAGAAATGGAGCTCAGGGGCACAGCAATTCACAAACTGGCAGAGAGATAAAGGACAACTATCGTCCAAAAATCTGTTGAGGGAAGTCAACGAGGTGGACTTGAAAGTGAGGCAAAATAGCAGGAAACAGATTTCAAGAGGTACGTTGGAATCGCCTGTAAAGCACAGGAAGAGGGGCACAACTTGGACAATGGTGCACTTGGCCAAAAAGGGCGTATGAGTTTTCTCCTGAATATATTCAGGAGAAAACGCATACGCCCTTTTTGGCCAAGCAAGCAAGCGGGCAATGCAAATCTGCACTACAAAGAAGTATCACTTCCCACCGGTCAAAAGGGACATCCACAAAATGTGTAAAAACCAGAAAGGCAACACAGGCCCTGGAGAACAGGGAGCTTTGTCATGCTGATGGGCGGGATGTAAATTGCCAACTGCCTCACTGGAGGAGTGCATTGTGTTCCCTAAAACAAGTAAACAACAGAGCTACAGAGCCAAGGCCACATCCAGTCTAGGGAATATACCTTGGGAAAACTGAAAATCAATAAGAGCCACCTCCAAATTTAGGGCTGCACTGGCTACAAGAACCTCAACTTGTGTACACCTTAAATATCCCAGGAAATATAAAAATGGTTCAAAACATTGTGGTACATACGTACGATGGAATATCCCTCAGCGATGAAATCAATGTCATAAAACCAGTAGCAGCAAACTGAGTAGATTCAGGTACGATGATTCTAAGTGAAATAAGTCACACAGAAAAAGAAACTTATCATAAGATATCACTTATGAAGATCCTGTAAACATGGCTACACGTGAACTGAGTTAGGAAAGAGAACAGAGTCTCACATTTAGAAAACACTCTTATGCCTGCATAAAGGGGATGGAGAGGTGGGGTGATGCATAAAACCAGAGTTTGATATAAGCACAGGGACCGTTCCAAAAACCAACTTTGGAATAGACAAGACCTACACCTTCCTCAGTGAAAGAGACTCAAAACCCCATATTTCCCGCAGAGGAATATATCTGACTAGTAAGAATCTTAAAACCTATGTATTGATATGTCTCCATAAGGGAATCAAGTGTGTCTAGAGTGGCATAAACATGGCAGCGAGAATCAGCTCAAACCCACTATAAAAAGGAATTTCAAAAGCAAAACCAAAAAACAGGGAAATACTTTACAATTCCTTCAGGGTGTCTGAGGAAACCTGGAAAGACCCTATCTACAATGACAGCTGGATGTGGCATAAGGCTGGACACTTGGGACTGAGAGGATTGGTGAGATTGCGTGAGCAAATGCAGACCCTTTCAAGAAATAATGCATGGCCCCCATTCCATGGGTCCCAACTCTCCATGTTTAAGGGACTATTACTACAGCTATAACATGTACAGGAAACCTAGAGAATGGACACACTGTGAATACGAAAGGTTTCTAAAACTCAACGAATAGTCCCTCTCCTGGTGCTCCAGTTTGACTTTCCAACTGCCTTACTATCAATCTCCCAACTTGGAGAGACAGGCCCTTTAACCTCCTGGTTTGCACAGGTTCCCAATTTGGCAGAGGATGGAAGGGACGAGGGAGAACCCATGAGAGAGTAGCTGTTAGGCATTTGGACGGGCACATGTCACTCTAATTTCCCGGCAGGAAGAAGAATTAACCAAAGTCTCAGCCACCCACCGGGAACCAGTATAGGACATGATCCAAAATTTTGGACTTGCGTTCAGCTCCCAAAAAACGAGTTGAGAAATGGAGCTCAGGGGCACAGCAATTCACAAACTGGCAGAGTGATAAAGGACAACTATCGTCCAAAAATCTGTTGAGGGAAGTCAACGAGGTGGACTTGAAAGTGAGGCAAAATAGCAGGAAACAGATTTCAAGAGGTACTTTGGAATCGCCTGTAAAGCACAGGAAGAGGGGCACAACTTGGACAATGGTGCACTTGGCCAAAAAGGGCGTATGCGTTTTCTCCTGAATATATTCAGGAGAAAACGCATACGCCCTTTTTGGCCAAGCAAGCAAGCGGGCAATGCAAATCTGCACTACAAAGAAGTATCACTTCCCACTGGTCAAAAGGGACATCCACAAAATGTGTAAAAACCAGAAAGGCAACACAGGCCCTGGAGAACAGGGAGCTTTGTCATGCTGATGGGCGGGATGTAAATTGCCAACTGCCTCACTGGAGGAGTGCATTGTGTTCCCTAAAACAAGTAAACAACAGAGCTACAGAGCCAAGGCCACATCCAGTCTAGGGAATATACCTTGGGAAAACTGAAAATCAATAAGAGCCACCTCCAAATTTAGGGCTGCACTGGCTACAAGAACCTCAACTTGTGTACACCTTAAATATCCCAGGAAATATAAAAATGGTTCAAAACATTGTGGTACATACGTACGATGGAATATCCCTCAGCGATGAAATCAATGTCATAAAACCAGTAGCAGCAAACTGAGTAGATTCAGGTACGATGATTCTAAGTGAAATAAGTCACACAGAAAAAGGAACTTATCATAAGATATCACTTATGAAGATCCTGTAAACATGGCTACACGTGAACTGAGTTAGGAAAGAGAACAGAGTCTCACATTTAGAAAACACTCTTATGCCTGCATAAAGGGGATGGAGAGGTGGGGTGATGCATAAAACCAGAGTTTGATATAAGCACAGGGACCGTTCCAAAAACCAACTTTGGAATAGACAAGACCTACACCTTCCTCAGTGAAAGAGACTCAAAACCCCATATTTCCCGCAGAGGAATATATCTGACTAGTAAGAATCTTAAAACCTATGTATTGATATGTCTCCATAAGGGAATCAAGTGTGTCTAGAGTGGCATAAACATGGCAGCGAGAATCAGCTCAAACCCACTATAAAAAGGAATTTCAAAAGCAAAACCAACAAACAGGGAAATTCTTTACAATTCCTTCAGGGTGTCTGAGGAAACCTGGAAAGACCCTATCTACAATGACAGCTGGATGTGGCATAAGGCTGGACACTTGGGACTGAGAGGATTGGTGAGATTGGGTGAGCAAATGCAGACCCTTTCAAGCAATAATGCATGGCCCCCATTCCATGGGTCCCAACTCTCCAGGTTCAAGGGAATATTACTACAGCTATAACATGTACAGGAAACCTAGAGAATGGACACACTGTGAATACAAAAGGTTTCTAAAACTCAACGAATAGTCCCTCTCCTGGTGCTCCAGTTTGACTTTCCAACTGCCTTACTATCAATCTCCCAACTTGGAGAGACAGGCCCTTTAACCTCCTGGTTTGCACAGGTTCCCAATTTGGCAGAGGATGGAAGGGACGAGGGAGAACCCATGAGAGAGTAGCTGTTAGGCATTTGGACGGGCACATGTCACTCTAATTTCCCGGCAGGAAGAAGAATTAACCAAAGTCTCAGCCACCCACCGGGAACCAGTATAGGACATGATCCAAAATTTTGGACTTGCGTTCAGCTCCCAAAAAACGAGTTGAGAAATGGAGCTCAGGGGCACAGCAATTCACAAACTGGCAGAGAGATAAAGGACAACTATCGTCCAAAAATCTGTTGAGGGAAGTCAACGAGGTGGACTTGAAAGTGAGGCAAAATAGCAGGAAACAGATTTCAAGAGGTACGTTGGAATCGCCTGTAAAGCACAGGAAGAGGGGCACAACTTGGACAATGGTGCACTTGGCCAAAAAGGGCGTATGAGTTTTCTCCTGAATATATTCAGGAGAAAACGCATACGCCCTTTTTGGCCAAGCAAGCAAGCGGGCAATGCAAATCTGCACTACAAAGAAGTATCACTTCCCACCGGTCAAAAGGGACATCCACAAAATGTGTAAAAACCAGAAAGGCAACACAGGCCCTGGAGAACAGGGAGCTTTGTCATGCTGATGGGCGGGATGTAAATTGCCAACTGCCTCACTGGAGGAGTGCATTGTGTTCCCTAAAACAAGTAAACAACAGAGCTACAGAGCCAAGGCCACATCCAGTCTAGGGAATATACCTTGGGAAAACTGAAAATCAATAAGAGCCACCTCCAAATTTAGGGCTGCACTGGCTACAAGAACCTCAACTTGTGTACACCTTAAATATCCCAGGAAATATAAAAATGGTTCAAAACATTGTGGTACATACGTACGATGGAATATCCCTCAGCGATGAAATCAATGTCATAAAACCAGTAGCAGCAAACTGAGTAGATTCAGGTACGATGATTCTAAGTGAAATAAGTCACACAGAAAAAGGAACTTATCATAAGATATCACTTATGAAGATCCTGTAAACATGGCTACACGTGAACTGAGTTAGGAAAGAGAACAGAGTCTCACATTTAGAAAACACTCTTATGCCTGCATAAAGGGGATGGAGAGGTGGGGTGATGCATAAAACCAGAGTTTGATATAAGCACAGGGACCGTTCCAAAAACCAACTTTGGAATAGACAAGACCTACACCTTCCTCAGTGAAAGAGACTCAAAACCCCATATTTCCCGCAGAGGAATATATCTGACTAGTAAGAATCTTAAAACCTATGTATTGATATGTCTCCATAAGGGAATCAAGTGTGTCTAGAGTGGCATAAACATGGCAGCGAGAATCAGCTCAAACCCACTATAAAAAGGAATTTCAAAAGCAAAACCAACAAACAGGGAAATTCTTTACAATTCCTTCAGGGTGTCTGAGGAAACCTGGAAAGACCCTATCTACAATGACAGCTGGATGTGGCATAAGGCTGGACACTTGGGACTGAGAGGATTGGTGAGATTGGGTGAGCAAATGCAGACCCTTTCAAGCAATAATGCATGGCCCCCATTCCATGGGTCCCAACTCTCCAGGTTCAAGGGAATATTACTACAGCTATAACATGTACAGGAAACCTAGAGAATGGACACACTGTGAATACGAAAGGTTTCTAAAACTCAACGAATAGTCCCTCTCCTGGTGCTCCAGTTTGACTTTCCAACTGCCTTACTATCAATCTCCCAACTTGGAGAGACAGGCCCTTTAACCTCCTGGTTTGCACAGGTTCCCAATTTGGCAGAGGATGGAAGGGACGAGGGAGAACCCATGAGAGAGTAGCTGTTAGGCATTTGGACGGGCACATGTCACTCTAATTTCCCGGCAGGAAGAAGAATTAACCAAAGTCTCAGCGACCCACCGGGAACCAGTATAGGACATGATCCAAAATTTTGGACTTGCGTTCAGCTCACAAAAAACGACTTGAGAAATGGAGCTCAGGGGCACAGCAATTCACAAACTGGCAGAGTGATAAAGGACAACTATCGTCCAAAAATATGTTGAGGGAAGTCAACGAGGCGGACTTGAAAGCGAGGCAAAATAGCAGGAAACAGATTTCAAGAGGTAACTTGGAATCGCCTGTAAAGCACAGGAAGAGGGGCACAACTTGGACAATGGTGCACTTGGCCAAAAAGGGCGTATGCGTTTTCTCCTGAATATATTCAGGAGAAAACGCATACGCCCTTTTTGGCCAAGCAAGCAAGCGGGCAATGCAAATCTGCACTACAAAGAAGTATCACTTCCCACCGGTCAAAAGGGACATCCACAAAATGTGTAAAAACCAGAAAGGCAAGACAGGCCCTGGAGAACAGGGAGCCTTGTTATGCTGATGGGCGGGATGTAAATTGCCAACTGCCTCACTGGAGGAGTGCATTGTGTTCCCTAAAACAAGTAAACAACAGAGCTACAGAGCCAAGGCCACTTCCAGTCTAAGGAATATACCTTGGGAAAACTGAAAATCAATAAGAAAGAGCCACCTCCAAATTTAGGGCTGCACTGACTACAAGAACCTCAACTTGGGTACACCTTAAATATCACAGGAAATATAAAAATGGTTCAAAACATTGTGGTACTTACGTACGATGGAATATCCCTCAGCGATGAAATCAATGTCATAAAACCAGTAGCAGCAAAGTGAGTGGATTCAGGTACGATGATTCTAAGTGAAATAAGTCACACAGAAAAAGGAACTTATCATAAGATATAACTTATGAAGATCCTGTAAACATGGCTACACGTGAACTGAGTTAGGAAAGAGAACAGAGTCTCACATTTAGAAAACACTCTTATGCCTGCATAAAGGGGATGGAGAGGTGGGGTGATGCATAAAACCAGAGTTTGATATAAGCACAGGGACCGTTCCAAAAACCAACTTTGGAATAGACAAGACCTACACCTTCCTCAGTGAAAGAGACTCAAAACCCCATATTTCCCGCAGAGGAATATATCTGACTAGTAAGAATCTTAAAACCTATGTATTGATATGTCTCCATAAGGGAATCAAGTGTGTCTAGAGTGGCATAAACATGGCAGCGAGAATCAGCTCAAACCCACTATAAAAAGGAATTTCAAAAGCAAAACCAAAAAACAGGGAAATTCTTTACAATTCCTTCAGGGTGTCTGAGGAAACCTGGAAAGACCCTATCTACAATGACAGCTGGATGTGGCATAAGGCTGGACACTTGGGACTGAGAGGATTGGTGAGATTGGGTGAGCAAATGCAGACCCTTTCAAGCAATAATGCATGGCCCCCATTCCATGGGTCCCAACTCTCCAGGTTCAAGGGAATATTACTACAGCTATAACATGTACAGGAAACCTAGAGAATGGACACACTGTGAATACGAAAGGTTTCTAAAACTCAACGAATAGTCCCTCTCCTGGTGCTCCAGTTTGACTTTCCAACTGCCTTACTATCAATCTCCCAACTTGGAGAGACAGGCCCTTTAACCTCCTGGTTTGCACAGGTTCCCAATTTGGCAGAGGATGGAAGGGACGAGGGAGAACCCATGAGAGAGTAGCTGTTAGGCATTTGGACGGGCACATGTCACTCTAATTTCCCGGCAGGAAGAAGAATTAACCAAAGTCTCAGCCACCCACCGGGAACCAGTATAGGACATGATCCAAAATTTTGGACTTGCGTTCAGCTCACAAAAAACGACTTGAGAAATGGAGCTCAGGGGCACAGCAATTCACAAACTGGCAGAGTGATAAAGGACAACTATCGTCCAAAAATATGTTGAGGGAAGTCAACGAGGCGGACTTGAAAGCGAGGCAAAATAGCAGGAAACAGATTTCAAGAGGTAACTTGGAATCGCCTGTAAAGCACAGGAAGAGGGGCACAACTTGGACAATGGTGCACTTGGCCAAAAAGGGCGTATGCGTTTTCTCCTGAATATATTCAGGAGAAAACGCATACGCCCTTTTTGGCCAAGCAAGCAAGCGGGCAATGCAAATCTGCACTACAAAGAAGTATCACTTCCCACCGGTCAAAAGGGACATCCACAAAATGTGTAAAAACCAGAAAGGCAAGACAGGCCCTGGAGAACAGGGAGCCTTGTTATGCTGATGGGCGGGATGTAAATTGCCAACTGCCTCACTGGAGGAGTGCATTGTGTTCCCTAAAACAAGTAAACAACAGAGCTACAGAGCCAAGGCCACTTCCAGTCTAAGGAATATACCTTGGGAAAACTGAAAATCAATAAGAAAGAGCCACCTCCAAATTTAGGGCTGCACTGACTACAAGAACCTCAACTTGGGTACACCTTAAATATCACAGGAAATATAAAAATGGTTCAAAACATTGTGGTACTTACGTACGATGGAATATCCCTCAGCGATGAAATCAATGTCATAAAACCAGTAGCAGCAAAGTGAGTGGATTCAGGTACGATGATTCTAAGTGAAATAAGTCACACAGAAAAAGGAACTTATCATAAGATATAACTTATGAAGATCCTGTAAACATGGCTACACGTGAACTGAGTTAGGAAAGAGAACAGAGTCTCACATTTAGAAAACACTCTTATGCCTGCATAAAGGGGATGGAGAGGTGGGGTGATGCATAAAACCAGAGTTTGATATAAGCACAGGGACCGTTCCAAAAACCAACTTTGGAATAGACAAGACCTACACCTTCCTCAGTGAAAGAGACTCAAAACCCCATATTTCCCGCAGAGGAATATATCTGACTAGTAAGAATCTTAAAACCTATGTATTGATATGTCTCCATAAGGGAATCAAGTGTGTCTAGAGTGGCATAAACATGGCAGCGAGAATCAGCTCAAACCCACTATAAAAAGGAATTTCAAAAGCAAAACCAAAAAACAGGGAAATTCTTTACAATTCCTTCAGGGTGTCTGAGGAAACCTGGAAAGACCCTATCTACAATGACAGCTGGATGTGGCATAAGGCTGGACACTTGGGACTGAGAGGATTGGTGAGATTGGGTGAGCAAATGCAGACCCTTTCAAGCAATAATGCATGGCCCCCATTCCATGGGTCCCAACTCTCCATGTTCAAGGGAATATTACTAAAGCTATAACATGTACAGGAAACCTAGAGAATGGACACACTGTGAATACGAAAGGTTTCTAAAACTCAACGAATAGTCCCTCTCCTGGTGCTCCAGTTTGACTTTCCAACTGCCTTACTATCAATCTCCCAACTTGGACAGACAGGCCCTTTAACCTCCTGGTTTGCACAGGTTCCCAATTTGGCAGAGGATGGAAGGGACGAGGGAGAACCCATGAGAGAGTAGCTGTTAGGCATTTGGACGGGCACATGTCACTCTAATTTCCCGGCAGGAAGAAGAATTAACCAAAGTCTCAGCCACCCACCGGGAACCAGTATAGGACATGATCCAAAATTTTGGACTTGCGTTCAGCTCACAAAAAACGAGTTGAGAAATGGAGCTCAGGGGCACAGCAATTCACAAACTGGCAGAGTGATAAAGGACAACTATCGTCCAAAAATCTGTTGAGGGAAGTCAACGAGGCGGACTTGAAAGTGAGGCAAAATAGCAGGAAACAGATTTCAAGAGGTACCTTGGAATCGCCTGTAAAGCACAGGAAGAGGGGCACAACTTGGACAATGGTGCACTTGGCCAAAAAGGGCGTATGCGTTTTCTCCTGAATATATTCAGGAGAAAACGCATACGCCCTTTTTGGCCAAGCAAGCAAGCGGGCAATGCAAATCTGCACTACAAAGAAGTATCACTTCCCACCGGTCAAAAGGGACATCCACAAAATGTGTAAAAACCAGAAAGGCAAGACAGGCCCTGGAGAACAGGGAGCCTTGTTATGCTGATGGGCGGGATGTAAATTGCCAACTGCCTCACTGGAGGAGTGCATTGTGTTCCCTAAAACAAGTAAACAACAGAGCTACAGAGCCAAGGCCACTTCCAGTCTAGGGAATATACCTTGGGAAAACTGAAAATCAATAAGAAAGAGCAACCTCCAAATTTAGGGCTGCACTGACTACAAGAACCTCAACTTGGGTACACCTTAAATATCCCAGGAAATATAAAAATGGTTCAAAACATTTTGGTACTTACGTACGATGGAATATCCCTCAGCCATGAAATCAATGTCATAAGACCAGTAGCAGCAAAGTGAGTGGATTCAGGTACGATGGTTCTAAGTGAAATAAGTCACACAGAAAAAGAAACTTATCATAAGATATCACTTAGGAAGATCCTGTAAACATGGCTACACGTGAACTGAGTTGGGAAAGAGAACAGAGTCTCACATTTAGAAAACACTCTTATGCCTGCATAAAGGGGAAGGAGAGGTGGGGTGATGCATAAAACCAGAGTTTGATATAAGCACAGGTAACGTTCCAAAAACCAACTATGGAATAGACAAGACCTACACCTTCATCAGTGAAAGGGACTCAAATCCCTATATTTCCCACAGAGGTATATATCTCACTAGTAACAATCTTAAAACCTATGTATTGATATGTCTGCATAAGGGAATCAAGTGTGTCTAGACTGGCATAAACATGGCAGCTAGAATCAGCTCAAACCCACTATAAAAAGGAATTTCAAAAACAAAACAAAAAAAACAGGGAATTTCTTTACAATTCCTTCAAGGTATCTGATGAAACCTGGAATAAGCCTATCTACAATGACAGCTGGATGTGGCATAAGGCTGGACACTTGGGACTCAGCAGATTGGAGAGATTGGTTGAGCAAATGCAGACCCTTTCAAGCAATATTTCATGGCACCCGTTCCATTGCTCCCAACTCTCCAGCTTGAAGGGAATATTACGACAGCTATAACATGTACGGGAAACCTAGAGAATGGACACACTGTGAATACGAATGGTTTCTAAAACTCAACGAATAGTCCCTCTCCTGGATATCCGGTTTGACTTTCCAACTGCTTTACTATCAATCTCCCAACTTGGAGAGACAGCCCCTTTAACCTCCTGGTTCGCACAGGTTGCCAATTTGGCAGAGGATGAAAGGGAAGAGGGAGAACCAATGAGAGAGTAGCTATTAGGCATTTGGACGGGCACATGCCATTTTAAATTCCCGGCAGGAAGAATAATTAATCAAAGTCTCAGCCACCCACCGGGAATCAGTATAGGGCCTGAACTAAAATTTGGGACTTGTGTTCAGCTCACAAATAACGAGTTGAAAAATGGAGCTCAGGGGCACAGCAATTCACAAACTGGCAGAGTAATAATGGACAACTATCGTCCAAAAATCTGTTGAGGGAAGGCAACGAGGCGGACTTGAAAGCGAGGCAGAATAGCAGGAAAATCGATTTCAAGAGGTACGTAGGAATCGCCTTGAGAGAATAGGAAGAGGGGCACAACTTTGACACTGATGCACTTGGCCAAAAAGGGTCTATGCGTTTTCTCCTGATTACATTCAGGAGAACATGCATAGGCCCTTTTTGGCCAAGCAAGCAAACGGGCAATGCAAATCTGCACGACAAAGAAGTATCACTTCCCACCGGTCAAAAGGGACATCCACAAAATGTATAAAAACCAGAAAGGCAAGACAGGCCCTGGAGAATATAGGGAGACTTGTTATGCTGATGGGCCGTATGTAAATTGCCAACTGCCTCTCAGGAGGATTGCATTTTGCTCCCTATAACAAGTAAACAACAGAGCTACTGAGCCAAGTGTGCTTCCAGTCTAGGGAATATACCTTGGGAAAACGGAATATCAATAAGACAGAGCCACACCAAAATTTAGGGCTGCACTGCTTACAGGAACCTCAACTGGGTTACACCTTAAATATCCCACGAAATATAAAAATGGTTCAAAACATTGTGGTACTTACGTACGATGGAATATCCCTGAGCCATGAAATCAATGTCATAAGACCAGGAGCACCAAAATGAGTGGATTCAGGTACGATGATTCTAAGTGAAATATGTCACACAGAAAAAGAAACTTATCATAAGATGTCACTTATGAAGATCCTGTAAACATGGCTACACATGAGCTGAGTTAGGAAAGAGAACAGAGTCTCACATTTAGAAAACACACTTATGCCTGCTTCAGGGGGAAGGAGAGGTGGGGTGATGCATAAAACCAGAGTTCGATATAAGCACAGGTACCATTAAAAAAAACCTACTATAGAATAGACAAGACCTACACCTTCCTCAGTGAAAGAGACTCAAAACCCCATATTTCCCGCAGAGGAATATATCTGACTAGTAAGAATCTTAAAACCTATGTATTGATATGACTCCATAAGGGAATCAAGTGTGTCTAGAGTGGCATAAACATGGCAGCGAGAATCAGCTCAAACCCACTATAAAAAGGAATTTCAAAAGCAAAACCAAAAAACAGGGAAATTCTTTACAATTCCTTCAGGGTGTCTGAGGAAACCTGGAAAGACCCTATCTACAATGACAGCTGGATGTGGCATAAGGCAGGACACTTGGGACTGAGAGGATTGGTGAGATTGGGTGAGCAAATGCAGACCCTTTCAAGCAATAATGCATGGCCCCCATTCCATGGGTCCCAACTCTCCATGTTCAAGGGAATATTACTACAGCTATAACATGTACAGGAAACCTAGAGAATGGACACACTGTGAATACGAAAGGTTTCTAAAACTCAACGAATAGTCCCTCTCCTGGTGCTCCAGTTTGACTTTCCAACTGCCTTACTATCAATCTCCCAACTTGGAGAGACAGGCCCTTTAACCTCCTGGTTTGCACAGGTTCCCAATTTGGCAGAGGATGGAAGGGACGAGGGAGAACCCATGAGAGAGTAGCTGTTAGGCATTTGGATGGGCACATGTCACTCTAATTTCCCGGCAGGAAGAAGAATTAACCAAAGTCTCAGCCACCCACCGGGAACCAGTATAGGACATGATCCAAAATTTTGGACTTGCGTTCTGCTCACAAAAAACGAGTTGAGAAATGGAGCTCAGGGGCACAGCAATTCACAAACTGGCAGAGTGATAAAGGACAACTATCGTCCAAAAATCTGTTGAGGGAAGTCAACGAGGCGGACTTGAAAGCGAGGCAAAATAGCAGGAAACAGATTTCAAGAGGTACATTGGAATCGCCTGTAAAGCACAGGAAGAGGGGCACAACTTGGACAATGGTGCACTTGGCCAAAAAGGGCGTATGCGTTTTCTCCTGAATATATTCAGGAGAAAACGCATACGCCCTTTTTGACCAAGCAAGCAAGCGGGCAATGCAAATCTGCACTACAAAGAAGTATCACTTCCCACCGGTCAAAAGGGACATCCACAAAATGTGTAAAAACCAGAAAGGCAAGACAGGCCCTGGAGAACTGGGAGCCTTGTTATGCTGATGGGCGGGATGTAAATTGCCAACTGCCTCACTGGAGGAGTGCATTGTGTTCCCTAAAACAAGTAAACAACAGAGCTACAGAGCCAAGGCCACTTCCAGTCTAGGGAATATACCTTGGGAAAACTGAAAATCAATAAGAAAGAGCCACCTCCAAATTTAGGGCTGCACTGGCTACAAGAACCTCAACTTGGGTACACCTTAAATATCCCAGGAAATATAAAAATGGTTCAAAACATTGTGGTACTTACGTACGATGGAATATCCCTTAGCGATGAAATCAGTGTCATAAAACCAGTAGCAGCAAAGTGAGTGGATTCAGGTACGATGATTGTAAGTGAAATAAGTCACACAGAAAAAGGAACTTATCATAAGATATCACTTATGAAGATCCTGTAAACATGGCTACACGTGAACTGAGTTAGGAAAGAGAACAGAGTCTCACATTTAGAAAACACTCTTAGGCCTGCATAAAGGGGATGGAGAGGTGGGGTGATGCATAAAACCAGAGTTTGATATAAGCACAGGGACCGTTCCAAAAACCAACTTTGGAATAGACAAGACCTACACCTTCCTCAGTGAAAGAGACTCAAAACCCCATATTTCCCACAGAGGAATATATCTGACTAGTAAGAATCTTAAAACCTATGTATTGATATGACTCCATAAGGGAATCAAGTGTGTCTAGAGTGGCATAAACATGGCAGCGAGAATCAGCTCAAACCCACTATAAAAAGGAATTTCAAAAGCAAAACCAAAAAACAGGGAAATTCTTTACAATTCCTTCAGGGTGTCTGAGGAAACCTGGAAAGACCCTATCTACAATGACAGCTGGATATGGCATAAGGCTGGACACTTGGGACTGAGAGGATTGGTGAGATTGGGTGAGCAAATGCAGACCCTTTCAAGCAATAATGCATGGCCCCCATTTCATGGGTCCCAACTCTCCAGGTTCAAGGGAATATTACTACAGCTATAACATGTACAGGAAACCTAGAGAATGGACACACTGTGAATACGAAAGGTTTCTAAAACTCAACAAATAGTCCCTCTCCTGGTGCTCCAGTTTGACTTTCCAACTGCCTTACTATCAATCTCCCAACTTGGAGAGACAGGCCCTTTAACCTCCTGGTTTGCACAGGTTCCCAATTTGGCAGAGGATGGAAGGGACGAGGGAGAACCCATGAGAGAGTAGCTGTTAGGCATTTGGACGGGCACATGTCACTCTAATTTCCCGGCAGGAAGAAGAATTAACCAAAGTCTCAGCCACCCACCGGGAACCAGTATAGGACAGGATCCAAAATTTTGGACTTGCGTTCAGCTCACAAAAAACGAGTTGAGAAATGGAGCTCAGGGGCACAGCAATTCACAAACTGGCAGAGTGATAAAGGACAACTATCGTCCAAATATCTGTTGAGGGAAGTCAACGAGGCAGACTTGAAAGCGAGGCAAAATAGCAGGAAACAGATTTCAAGAGGTACCTGGGAATCGCATGTAAAGCACAGGAAGAGGGGCACAACTTGGACAATGGTGCACTTGGCCAAAAAGGGCGTATGCGTTTTCTCCTGAATATATTCAGGAGAAAACGCATATGCCCTCTTTGGCCAAGCAAGCAAGCGGGCAATGCAAATCTGCACTACAAAGAAGTATCACTTCCCACCAGTCAAAAGGGACATCCACAAAATGTGTAAAAACCAGAAAGGCAAGACAGGCCCTGGAGAACTGGGAGCCTTGTTATGATGATGGGCGGGATGTAAATTGCCAACTGCCTCACTGGAGGAGTGCATTGTGTTCCCTAAAACAAGTAAACAACAGAGCTACAGAGCCAAGGCCACTTCCAGTCTAGGGAATATACCTTGGGAAAACTGAAAATCAATAAGAAAGAGCCACCTCCAAATTTAGGGCTGCACTGACTACAAGAACCTCATCTTGGGTACACCTTAAATATCCCAGGAAATATAAAAATGGTTCAAAACATTGTGGTACTTACGTACGATGGAATATCCCTCAGCCATGAAATCAATGTCATAAGACCAGTAGCAGCAAAGTGAGTGGATTCAGGTACGATGATTCTAAGTGAAATAAGTCACACAGAAAAAGAAACTTATCATAAGATATCACTTAGGAAGATCCTGTAAACATGGCTACACGTGAACTGAGTTAGGAAAGAGAACAGAGTCTCACATTTAGAAAACACTCTTATGCCTGCATAAAGGGGAGGAGAGGTGGGGTGATGCATAAAACCAGAGTTTGATATAAGCACAGGGACCGTTTCAAAAACCAACTTTGGAATTGACAAGACCGACACCTTCCTCAGTGAAAGAGACTCAAAACCCCATATTTCCCACAGAGGAATATATCTGACTAGTAAGAATCTTAAAACCTATGTATTGATATGTCTCCATAAGGGAATCAAGTGTGTCTAGAGTGGCATAAACATGGCAGCGAGAATCAGCTCAAACCCACTATAAAAAGGAATTTCAAAAGCAAAACCAAAAAACAGGGAAATTCTTTACAATTCCTTCAGGGTGTCTGAGGAAACCTGGAAAGACCCTATCTACAATGACAGCTGGATGTGGCATAAGGCTGGACACTTGGGACTGAGAGGATTGGTGAGATTGGGTGAGCAAATGCAGACCCTTTCAAGCAATAATGCATGGCCCCCATTCCATGGGTCCCAACTCTCCAGGTTCAAGGGAATATTACTACAGCTATAACATGTACAGGAAACCTAGAGAATGGACACACTGTGAATACGAAAGGTTTCTAAAACTCAACGAATAGTCCCTCTCCTGGTGCTCCAGTTTGACTTTCCAACTGCCTTACTATCAATCTCCCAACTTGGAGAGACAGGCCCTTTAACCTCCTGGTTTGCACAGGTTCCCAATTTGGCAGAGGATGGAAGGGACGAGGGAGAACCCATGAGAGAGTAGCTGTTAGGCATTTGGACGGGCACATGTCACTCTAATTTCCCGGCAGGAAGAAGAATTAACCAAAGTCTCAGCGACCCACCGGGAACCAGTATAGGACATGATCCAAAATTTTGGACTTGCGTTCAGCTCACAAAAAACGAGTTGAGAAATGGAGCTCAGGGGCACAGCAATTCACAAACTGGCAGAGTGATAAAGGACAACTATCGTCCAAAAATCTGTTGAGGGAAGTCAACGAGGCAGACTTGAAAGCGAGGCAAAATAGCAGGAAACAGATTTTAAGAGGTACCTTGGAATCGCCTGTAAAGCACAGGAAGAGGGGCACAACTTGGACAATGGTGCACTTGGCCAAAAAGGGCGTATGCGTTTTCTCCTGAATATATTCAGGAGAAAACGCATACGCCCTTTTTGGCCAAGCAAGAACGCGGGCAATGCAAATCTGCACTACAAAGAAGTATCACTTCCCACTGGTCAAAAGGGACATCCACAAAATGTGTAAAAACCAGAAAGGCAAGACAGGCCCTGGAGAACTGGGAGCCTTGTTATGCTGATGGGCGGGATGTAAATTGCCAACTGCCTCACTGGAGGAGTGCATTGTGTTCCCTAAAACAAGTAAACAACAGAGCTACAGAGCCAAGGCCACTTCCAGTCTAGGGAATATACCTTGGGAAAACTGAAAATCAATAAGAAAGAGCCACCTCCAAATTTAGGGCTGCACTGACTACAAGAACCTCATCTTGGGTACACCTTAAATATCCCAGGAAATATAAAAATGGTTCAAAACATTGTGGTACTTACGTACGATGGAATATCCCTCAGCCATGAAATCAATGTCATAAGACCAGTAGCAGGAAAGTGAGTGGATTCAGGTACGATGATTCTAAGTGAAATAAGTCACACAGAAAAAGAAACTTATCATAAGATATCACTTAGGAAGATCCTGTAAACATGGCTACACGTGAACTGAGTTAGGAAAGAGAACAGAGTCTCACATTTAGAAAACACTCTTATGCCTGCATAAAGGGGAGGAGAGGTGGGGTGATGCATAAAACCAGAGTTTGATATAAGCACAGGGACCGTTTCAAAAACCAACTTTGGAATTGACAAGACCGACACCTTCCTCAGTGAAAGAGACTCAAAACCCCATATTTCCCACAGAGGAATATATCTGACTAGTAAGAATCTTAAAACCTATGTATTGATATGTCTCCATAAGGGAATCAAGTGTGTCTAGAGTGGCATAAACATGGCAGCGAGAATCAGCTCAAACCCACTATAAAAAGGAATTTCAAAAGCAAAACCAAAAAACAGGGAAATTCTTTACAATTCCTTCAGGGTGTCTGAGGAAACCTGGAAAGACCCTATCTACAATGACAGCTGGATGTGGCATAAGGCTGGACACTTGGGACTGAGAGGATTGGTGAGATTGGGTGAGCAAATGCAGACCCTTTCAAGCAATAATGCATGGCCCCCATTCCATGGGTCCCAACTCTCCAGGTTCAAGGGAATATTACTACAGCTATAACATGTACAGGAAACCTAGAGAATGGACACACTGTGAATACGAAAGGTTTCTAAAACTCAACGAATAGTCCCTCTCCTGGTGCTCCAGTTTGACTTTCCAACTGCCTTACTATCAATCTCCCAACTTGGAGAGACAGGCCCTTTAACCTCCTGGTTTGCACAGGTTCCCAATTTGGCAGAGGATGGAAGGGACGAGGGAGAACCCATGAGAGAGTAGCTGTTAGGCATTTGGACGGGCACATGTCACTCTAATTTCCCGGCAGGAAGAAGAATTAACCAAAGTCTCAGCCACCCACCGGGAACCAGTATAGGACATGATCCAAAATTTTGGACTTGCGTTCAGCTCACAAAAAACGAGTTGAGAAATGGAGCTCAGGGGCACAGCAATTCACAAACTGGCAGAGTGATAAAGGACAACTATCGTCCAAAAATCTGTTGAGGGAAGTCAACGAGGCGGACTTGAAAGCGAGGTAAAATAGCAGGAAACAGATTTCAAGAGGTACCTTGGAATCGCCTGTAAAGCACAGGAAGAGGGGCACAACTTGGACAATGGTGCACTTGGCCAAAAAGGGCGTATGCGTTTTCTCCTGAATATATTCAGGAGAAAACGCATACGCCCTTTTTGGCCAAGCAAGAACGCGGGCAATGCAAATCTGCACTACAAAGAAGTATCACTTCCCACTGGTCAAAAGGGACATCCACAAAATGTGTAAAAACCAGAAAGGCAAGACAGGCCCTGGAGAACTGGGAGCCTTGTTATGCTGATGGGCGGGATGTAAATTGCCAACTGCCTCACTGGAGGAGTGCATTGTGTTCCCTAAAACAAGTAAACAACAGAGCTACAGAGCCAAGGCCACTTCCAGTCTAGGGAATATACCTTGGGAAAACTGAAAATCAATAAGAAAGAGCCACCTCCAAATTTAGGGCTGCACTGACTACAAGAACCTCAACTTGGGTACACCTTAAATATCCCAGGAAATATAAAAATGGTTCAAAACATTGTGGTACTTACGTACGATGGAATATCCCTCAGCCATGAAATCAATGTCATAAGACCAGTAGCAGCAAAGTGAGTGGATTCAGGTACGATGATTCTAAGTGAAATAAGTCACACAGAAAAAGAAACTTATCATAAGATATCACTTAGGAAGATCCTGTAAACATGGCTACACGTGAACTGAGTTAGGAAAGAGAACAGAGTCTCACATTTAGAAAACACTCTTATGCCTGCATAAAGGGGAAGGAGAGGTGGGGTGATGCATAAAACCAGAGTTTGATATAATCACAGGGACCGTTTCAAAAACCAACTTTGGAATTGACAAGACCAACACCTTACTCAGTGAAAGAGACTCAAAACCCCATATTTCCCACAGAGGAATATATCTGACTAGTAAGAATCTTAAAACCTATGTATTGATATGTCTCCATAAGGGAATCAAGTGTGTCTAGAGTGGCATAAACATGGCAGCGAGAATCAGCTCAAACCCACTATAAAAAGGAATTTCAAAAGCAAAACCAAAAAACAGGGAAATTCTTTACAATTCCTTCAGGGTGTCTGAGGAAACCTGGAAAGACCCTATCTACAATGACAGCTGGATGTGGCATAAGGCTGGACACTTGGGACTGAGAGAATTGGTGAGATTGGGTGAGCAAATGCAGACCCTTTCAAGCAATAATGCATGGCCCCCATTCCATGGGTCCCAACTCTCCATGTTCAAGGGAATAATACTACAGCTATAACATGTACAGGAAACCTAGAGAATGGACACACTGTGAATACGAAAGGTTTCTAAAACTCAACGAATAGTCCCTCTCCTGGTGCTCCAGTTTGACTTTCCAACTGCCTTACTATCAATCTCCCAACTTGGAGAGACAGGCCCTTTAACCTCCTGGTTTGCACAGGTTCCCAATTTGGCAGAGGATGGAAGGGACGAGGGAGAACCCATGAGAGAGTAGCTGTTAGGCATTTGGACGGGCACATGTCACTCTAATTTCCCGGCAGGAAGAAGAATTAACCAAAGTCTCAGCCACCCACCGGGAACCAGTATAGGACATGATCCAAAATTTTGGACTTGCGTTCAGCTCACAAAAAACGAGTTGAGAAATGGAGCTCAGGGGCACAGCAATTCACACACTGGCAGAGTGACTGGCAGAGTGATAAAGGACAACTATCGTCCAAAAATCTGTTGAGGGAAGTCAACGAGGCGGACTAGAAAGTGAGGCAAAATAGCAGGAAACAGAATTCAAGAGGTACGTTGGAATCGCCTGTAAAGCACAGGAAGAGGGGCACAACTTGGACAATGGTGCACTTGGCCAAAAAGGGCGTATGCGTTTTCTCCTGAATATATTCAGGAGAAAACGCATACGCCCTTTTTGGCCAAGCAAGCAAGCGGGCAATGCAAATCTGCACTACAAAGAAGTATCACTTCCCACCGATCAAAAGGGACATCAACAAAATGTGTAAAAACCAGAAAGGCAAGACAGGCCCTGGAGAACTGGGAGCCTTGTTATGCTGATGGGCGGGATGTAAATTGCCAACTGCCTCACTGGAGGAGTGCATTGTGTTCCCTAAAACAAGTAAACAACAGAGCTACAGAGCCAAGGCCACTTCCAGTCTAGGGAATATACCTTGGGAAAACTGAAAATCAATAAGAAAGAGCCACCTCTAAATTTAGGGCTGCACTGACTACAAGAACCTCAACTTGGGTACACCTTAAATATCCCAGGAAATATAAAAATGGTTCAAAACATTGTGGTACTTACGTACGATGGAATATCCCTCAGCCATGAAATCAATGTCATAAGACCAGTAGCAGCAAAGTGAGTGGATTCAGGTACGATGATTCTAAGTGAAATAAGTCACACAGAAAAAGAAACTTATCATAAGATATCACTTAGGAAGATCCTGTAAACATGGCTACACGTGAACTGAGTTAGGAAAGAGAACAGAGTCTCACATTTAGAAAACACTCTTATGCCTGCATAAAGGGGAGGAGAGGTGGGGTGATGCATAAAACCAGAGTTTGATATAAGCACAGGGACCGTTTCAAAAACCAACTTTGGAATTGACAAGACCGACACCTTCCTCAGTGAAAGAGACTCAAAACCCCATATTTCCCACAGAGGAATATATCTGACTAGTAAGAATCTTAAAACCTATGTATTGATATGTCTCCATAAGGGAATCAAGTGTGTCTAGAGTGGCATAAACATGGCAGCGAGAATCAGCTCAAACCCACTATAAAAAGGAATTTCAAAAGCAAAACCAAAAAACAGGGAAATTCTTTACAATTCCTTCAGGGTGTCTGAGGAAACCTGGAAAGACCCTATCTACAATGACAGCTGGATGTGGCATAAGGCTGGACACTTGGGACTGAGAGGATTGGTGAGATTGGGTGAGCAAATGCAGACCCTTTCAAGCAATAATGCATGGCCCCCATTCCATGGGTCCCAACTCTCCAGGTTCAAGGGAATATTACTACAGCTATAACATGTACAGGAAACCTAGAGAATGGACACACTGTGAATACGAAAGGTTTCTAAAACTCAACGAATAGTCCCTCTCCTGGTGCTCCAGTTTGACTTTCCAACTGCCTTACTATCAATCTCCCAACTTGGAGAGACAGGCCCTTTAACCTCCTGGTTTGCACAGGTTCCCAATTTGGCAGAGGATGGAAGGGACGAGGGAGAACCCATGAGAGAGTAGCTGTTAGGCATTTGGACGGGCACATGTCACTCTAATTTCCCGGCAGGAAGAAGAATTAACCAAAGTCTCAGCCACCCACCGGGAACCAGTATAGGACATGATCCAAAATTTTGGACTTGCGTTCAGCTCACAAAAAACGAGTTGAGAAATGGAGCTCAGGGGCACAGCAATTCACAAACTGGCAGAGTGATAAAGGACAACTATCGTCCAAAAATCTGTTGAGGGAAGTCAACGAGGCGGACTTGAAAGCGAGGCAAAATAGCAGGAAACAGATTTTAAGAGGTACCTTGGAATCGCCTGTAAAGCACAGGAAGAGGGGCACAACTTGGACAATGGTGCACTTGGCCAAAAAGGGCGTATGCGTTTTCTCCTGAATATATTCAGGAGAAAACGCATACGCCCTTTTTGGCCAAGCAAGAACGCGGGCAATGCAAATCTGCACTACAAAGAAGTATCACTTCCCACTGGTCAAAAGGGACATCCACAAAATGTGTAAAAACCAGAAAGGCAAGACAGGCCCTGGAGAACTGGGAGCCTTGTTATGCTGATGGGCGGGATGTAAATTGCCAACTGCCTCACTGGAGGAGTGCATTGTGTTCCCTAAAACAAGTAAACAACAGAGCTACAGAGCCAAGGCCACTTCCAGTCTAGGGAATATACCTTGGGAAAACTGAAAATCAATAAGAAAGAGCCACCTCCAAATTTAGGGCTGCACTGACTACAAGAACCTCATCTTGGGTACACCTTAAATATCCCAGGAAATATAAAAATGGTTCAAAACATTGTGGTACTTACGTACGATGGAATATCCCTCAGCCATGAAATCAATGTCATAAGACCAGTAGCAGGAAAGTGAGTGGATTCAGGTACGATGATTCTAAGTGAAATAAGTCACACAGAAAAAGAAACTTATCATAAGATATCACTTAGGAAGATCCTGTAAACATGGCTACACGTGAACTGAGTTAGGAAAGAGAACAGAGTCTCACATTTAGAAAACACTCTTATGCCTGCATAAAGGGGAGGAGAGGTGGGGTGATGCATAAAACCAGAGTTTGATATAAGCACAGGGACCGTTTCAAAAACCAACTTTGGAATTGAAAAGACCGACACCTTCCTCAGTGAAAGAGACTCAAAACCCCATATTTCCCACAGAGGAATATATCTGACTAGTAAGAATCTTAAAACCTATGTATTGATATGTCTCCATAAGGGAATCAAGTGTGTCTAGAGTGGCATAAACATGGCAGCGAGAATCAGCTCAAACCCACTATAAAAAGGAATTTCAAAAGCAAAACCAAAAAACAGGGAAATTCTTTACAATTCCTTCAGGGTGTCTGAGGAAACCTGGAAAGACCCTATCTACAATGACAGCTGGATGTGGCATAAGGCTGGACACTTGGGACTGAGAGGATTGGTGAGATTGGGTGAGCAAATGCAGACCCTTTCAAGCAATAATGCATGGCCCCCATTCCATGGGTCCCAACTCTCCAGGTTCAAGGGAATATTACTACAGCTATAACATGTACAGGAAACCTAGAGAATGGACACACTGTGAATACGAAAGGTTTCTAAAACTCAACGAATAGTCCCTCTCCTGGTGCTCCAGTTTGACTTTCCAACTGCCTTACTATCAATCTCCCAACTTGGAGAGACAGGCCCTTTAACCTCCTGGTTTGCACAGGTTCCCAATTTGGCAGAGGATGGAAGGGACGAGGGAGAACCCATGAGAGAGTAGCTGTTAGGCATTTGGACGGGCATATGTCACTCTAATTTCCCGGCAGGAAGAAGAATTAACCAAAGTCTCAGCGACCCACCGGGAACCAGTATAGGACATGATCCAAAATTTTGGACTTGCGTTCAGCTCACAAAAAACGAGTTGAGAAATGGAGCTCAGGGGCACAGCAATTCACAAACTGGCAGAGTGATAAAGGACAACTATCGTCCAAAAATCTGTTGAGGGAAGTCAACGAGGCGGACTTGAAAGCGAGGCAAAATAGCAGGAAACAGATTTCAAGAGGTACCTTGGAATCGCCTGTAAAGCACAGGAAGAGGGGCACAACTTGGACAATGGTGCACTTGGCCAAAAAGGGCGTATGCGTTTTCTCCTGAATATATTCAGGAGAAAACGCATATGCCCTTTTTGGCCAAGCAAGAACGCGGGCAATGCAAATCTGCACTACAAAGAAGTATCACTTCCCACTGGTCAAAAGGGACATCCACAAAATGTGTAAAAACCAGAAAGGCAAGACAGGCCCTGGAGAACTGGGAGCCTTGTTATGCTGATGGGCGGGATGTAAATTGCCAACTGCCTCACTGGAGGAGTCCATTGTGTTCCCTAAAACAAGTAAACAACAGAGCTACAGAGCCAAGGCCACTTCCAGTCTAGGGAATATACCTTGGGAAAACTGAAAATCAATAAGAAAGAGCCACTTCTAAATTTAGGGCTGCACTGACTACAAGAACCTCAACTTGGGTACACCTTAAATATCCCAGGAAATATAAAAATGGTTCAAAACATTGTGGTACTTACGTACGATGGAATATCCCTCAGCCATGAAATCAATGTCATAAGACCAGTAGCAGCAAAGTGAGTGGATTCAGGTACGATGATTCTAAGTGAAATAAGTCACACAGAAAAAGAAACTTATCATAAGATATCACTTAGGAAGATCCTGTAAACATGGCTACACGTGAACTGAGTTAGGAAAGAGAACAGAGTCTCACATTTAGAAAACACTCTTATGCCTGCATAAAGGGGAAGGAGTGGTGGGGTGATGCATAAAACCAGAGTTTGATATAAGCACAGGGACCGTTTCAAAAACCAACTTTGGAATTGACAAGACCGACACCTTCCTCAGTGAAAGAGACTCAAAACCCCATATTTCCCACAGAGGAATATATCTGACTAGTAAGAATGTTAAAACCTATGTATTGATATGACTCCATAAGGGAATCAAGTGTGTCTAGAGTGGCATAAACATGGCAGCGAGAATCAGCTCAAACCCACTATAAAAAGGAATTTCAAAAGCAAAACCAAAAAACAGGGAAATTCTTTACAATTCCTTCAGGGTGTCTGAGGAAACCTGGAAAGACCCTATCTACAATGACAGCTGGATGTGGCATAAGGCTGGACACTTGGGACTGAGAGGATTGGTGAGATTGGGTGAGCAAATGCAGACCCTTTCAAGCAATAATGCATGGCCCCCATTCCATGGGTCCCAACTCTCCAGGTTCAAGGGAATATTACTACAGCTATAACATGTACAGGAAACCTAGAGAATGGACACACTGTGAATACGAAAGGTTTCTAAAACTCAACGAATAGTCCCTCTCCTGGTGCTCCAGTTTGACTTTCCAACTGCCTTACTATCAATCTCCCAACTTGGAGAGACAGGCCCTTTAACCTCCTGGTTTGCACAGGTTCCCAATTTGGCAGAGGATGGAAGGGACGAGGGAGAACCCATGAGAGAGTAGCTGTTAGGCATTTGGACGGGCACATGTCACTCTAATTTCCCGGCAGGAAGAAGAATTAACCAAAGTCTCAGCCACCCACCGGGAACCAGTATAGGACAGGATCCAAAATTTTGGACTTGCGTTCAGCTCACAAAAAACGAGTTGAGAAATGGAGCTCAGGGGCACAGCAATTCACAAACTGGCAGAGTGATAAAGGACAACTATCGTCCAAAAATCTGTTGAGGGAAGTCAACGAGGCAGACTTGAAAGCGAGGCAAAATAGCAGGAAACAGATTTCAAGAGGTACCTTGGAATCGCCTGTAAAGCACAGGAAGAGGGGCACAACTTGGACAATGGTGCACTTGGCCAAAAAGGGCGTATGCGTTTTCTCCTGAATATATTCAGGAGAAAACGCATACGCCCTTTTTGGCCAAGCAAGCAAGCGGGCAATGCAAATCTGCACTACAAAGAAGTATCACTTCCCACCGATCAAAAGGGACATCCACAAAATGTGTAAAAACCAGAAAGGCAAGACAGGCCCTGGAGAACTGGGAGCCTTGTTATGCTGATGGGCGGGATGTAAATTGCCAACTGCCTCACTGGAGGAGTCCGTTGTGTTCCCTAAAACAAGTAAACAACAGAGCTACAGAGCCAAGGCCACTTCCAGTCTAGGGAATATACCTTGGGAAAACTGAAAATCAATAAGAAAGAGCCACCTCTAAATTTAGGGCTGTACTGACTACAAGAACCTCAACTTGGGTACACCTTAAATATCCCAGGAAATATAAAAATGGTTCAAAACATTGTGGTACTTACGTACGATGGAATATCCCTCAGCCATGAAATCAATGTCATAAGACCAGTAGCAGCAAAGTGAGTGGATTCAGGTACGATGATTCTAAGTGAAATAAGTCACACAGAAAAAGAAACTTATCATAAGATATCACTTAGGAAGATCCTGTAAACATGGCTACACGTGAACTGAGTTAGGAAAGAGAACAGAGTCTCACATTTAGAAAACACTCTTATGCCTGCATAAAGGGGAAGGAGAGGTGGGGTGATGCATAAAACCAGAGTTTGATATAAGCACAGGGACCGTTTCAAAAACCAACTTTGGAATTGACAAGACCGACACCTTCCTCAGTGAAAGAGACTCAAAACCCCATATTTCCCACAGAGGAATATATCTGACTAGTAAGAATCTTAAAACCTATGTATTGATATGTCTCCATAAGGGAATCAAGTGTGTCTAGAGTGGCATAAACATGGCAGCGAGAATCAGCTCAAACCCACTATAAAAAGGAATTTCAAAAGCAAAACCAAAAAACAGGGAAATTCTTTACAATTCCTTCAGGGTGTCTGAGGAAACCTGGAAAGACCCTATCTACAATGACAGCTGGATGTGGCATAAGGCTGGACACTTGGGACTGAGAGGATTGGTGAGATTGGGTGAGCAAATGCAGACCCTTTCAAGCAATAATGCATGGCCCCCATTCCATGGGTCCCAACTCTCCAGGTTCAAGGGAATATTACTACAGCTATAACATGTACAGGAAACCTAGAGAATGGACACACTGTGAATACGAAAGGTTTCTAAAACTCAACGAATAGTCCCTCTCCTGGTGCTCCAGTTTGACTTTCCAACTGCCTTACTATCAATCTCCCAACTTGGAGAGACAGGCCCTTTAACCTCCTGGTTTGCACAGGTTCCCAATTTGGCAGAGGATGGAAGGGACGAGGGAGAACCCATGAGAGAGTAGCTGTTAGGCATTTGGACGGGCACATGTCACTCTAATTTCCCGGCAGGAAGAAGAATTAACCAAAGTCTCAGCCACCCACCGGGAACCAGTATAGGACAGGATCCAAAATTTTGGACTTGCGTTCAGCTCACAAAAAACGAGTTGAGAAATGGAGCTCAGGGGCACAGCAATTCACAAACTGGCAGAGTGATAAAGGACAACTATCGTCCAAAAATCTGTTGAGGGAAGTCAACGAGGCAGACTTGAAAGCGAGGCAAAATAGCAGGAAACAGATTTCAAGAGGTACCTTGGAATCGCCTGTAAAGCACAGGAAGAGGGGCACAACTTGGACAATGGTGCACTTGGCCAAAAAGGGCGTATGCGTTTTCTCCTGAATATATTCAGGAGAAAACGCATACGCCCTTTTTGGCCAAGCAAGCAAGCGGGCAATGCAAATCTGCACTACAAAGAAGTATCACTTCCCACCGATCAAAAGGGACATCCACAAAATGTGTAAAAACCAGAAAGGCAAGACAGGCCCTGGAGAACTGGGAGCCTTGTTATGCTGATGGGCGGGATGTAAATTGCCAACTGCCTCACTGGAGGAGTCCGTTGTGTTTCCTAAAACAAGTAAACAACAGAGCTACAGAGCCAAGGCCACTTCCAGTCTAGGGAATATACCTTGGGAAAACTGAAAATCAATAAGAAAGAGCCACCTCTAAATTTAGGGCTGTACTGACTACAAGAACCTCAACTTGGGTACACCTTAAATATCCCAGGAAATATAAAAATGGTTCAAAACATTGTGGTACTTACGTACGATGGAATATCCCTCAGCCATGAAATCAATGTCATAAGACCAGTAGCAGCAAAGTGAGTGGATTCAGGTACGATGATTCTAAGTGAAATAAGTCACACAGAAAAAGAAACTTATCATAAGATATCACTTAGGAAGATCCTGTAAACATGGCTACACGTGAACTGAGTTAGGAAAGAGAACAGAGTCTCACATTTAGAAAACACTCTTATGCCTGCATAAAGGGGAAGGAGAGGTGGGGTGATGCATAAAACCAGAGTTTGATATAAGCACAGGGACCGTTTCAAAAACCAACTTTGGAATTGACAAGACCGACACCTTCCTCAGTGAAAGAGACTCAAAACCCCATATTTCCCACAGAGGAATATATCTGACTAGTAAGAATCTTAAAACCTATGTATTGATATGTCTCCATAAGGGAATCAAGTGTGTCTAGAGTGGCATAAACATGGCAGCGAGAATCAGCTCAAACCCACTATAAAAAGGAATTTCAAAAGCAAAACCAAAAAACAGGGAAATTCTTTACAATTCCTTCAGGGTGTCTGAGGAAACCTGGAAAGACCCTATCTACAATGACAGCTGGATGTGGCATAAGGCTGGACACTTGGGACTGAGAGGATTGGTGAGATTGGGTGAGCAAATGCAGACCCTTTCAAGCAATAATGCATGGCCCCCATTCCATGGGTCCCAACTCTCCAGGTTCAAGGGAATATTACTACAGCTATAACATGTACAGGAAACCTAGAGAATGGACACACTGTGAATACGAAAGGTTTCTAAAACTCAACGAATAGTCCCTCTCCTGGTGCTCCAGTTTGACTTTCCAACTGCCTTACTATCAATCTCCCAACTTGGACAGACAGGCCCTTTAACCTCCTGGTTTGCACAGGTTCCCAATTTGGCAGAGGATGGAAGGGACGAGGGAGAACCCATGAGAGAGTAGCTGTTAGGCATTTGGACGGGCACATGTCACTCTAATTTCCCGGCAGGAAGAAGAATTAACCAAAGTCTCAGCCACCCACCGGGAACCAGTATAGGACAGGATCCAAAATTTTGGACTTGCGTTCAGCTCACAAAAAACGAGTTGAGAAATGGAGCTCAGGGGCACAGCAATTCACAAACTGGCAGAGTGATAAAGGACAACTATCGTCCAAATATCTGTTGAGGGAAGTCAACGAGGCAGACTTGAAAGCGAGGCAAAATAGCAGGAAACAGATTTCAAGAGGTACCTGGGAATCGCATGTAAAGCACAGGAAGAGGGGCACAACTTGGACAATGGTGCACTTGGCCAAAAAGGGCGTATGCGTTTTCTCCTGAATATATTCAGGAGAAAACGCATATGCCCTCTTTGGCCAAGCAAGCAAGCGGGCAATGCAAATCTGCACTACAAAGAAGTATCACTTCCCACCGGTCAAAAGGGACATCCACAAAATGTGTAAAAACCAGAAAGGCAAGACAGGCCCTGGAGAACTGGGAGCCTTGTTATGATGATGGGCTGGATGTAAATTGCCAACTGCCTCACTGGAGGAGTGCATTGTGTTCCCTAAAACAAGTAAACAACAGAGCTACAGAGCCAAGGCCACTTCCAGTCTAGGGAATATACCTTGGGAAAACTGAAAATCAATAAGAAAGAGCCACCTCCAAATTTAGGGCTGCACTGACTACAAGAACCTCATCTTGGGTACACCTTAAATATCCCAGGAAATATAAAAATGGTTCAAAACATTGTGGTACTTACGTACGATGGAATATCCCTCAGCCATGAAATCAATGTCATAAGACCAGTAGCAGCAAAGTGAGTGGATTCAGGTACGATGATTCTAAGTGAAATAAGTCACACAGAAAAAGAAACTTATCATAAGATATCACTTAGGAAGATCCTGTAAACATGGCTACACGTGAACTGAGTTAGGAAAGAGAACAGAGTCTCACATTTAGAAAACACTCTTATGCCTGCATAAAGGGGAGGAGAGGTGGGGTGATGCATAAAACCAGAGTTTGATATAAGCACAGGGACCGTTTCAAAAACCAACTTTGGAATTGACAAGACCGACACCTTCCTCAGTGAAAGAGACTCAAAACCCCATATTTCCCACAGAGGAATATATCTGACTAGTAAGAATATTAAAACCTATGTATTGATATGTCTCCATAAGGGAATCAAGTGTGTCTAGAGTGGCATAAACATGGCAGCGAGAATCAGCTCAAACCCACTATAAAAAGGAATTTCAAAAGCAAAACCAAAAAACAGGGAAATTCTTTACAATTCCTTCAGGGTGTCTGAGGAAACCTGGAAATACCCTATCTACAATGACAGCTGGATGTGGCATAAGGCTGGACACTTGGGACTGAGAGGATTGGTGAGATTGGGTGAGCAAATGCAGACCCTTTCAAGCAATAATGCATGGCCCCCTTTCCATGGGTCCCAACTCTCCAGGTTCAAGGGAATATTACTACAGCTATAACATGTACAGGAAACCTAGAGAATGGACACACTGTGAATACGAAAGGTTTCTAAAACTCAACGAATAGTCCCTCTCCTGGTGCTCCAGTTTGACTTTCCAACTGCCTTACTATCAATCTCCCAAGTTGGAGAGACAGGCCCTTTAACCTCCTGGTGTGCACAGGTTCCCAATTTGGCAGAGGATGGAAGGGACGAGGGAGAACCCATGAGAGAGTATCTGTTAGGCATTTGGACGGGCACATGTCACTCTAATTTCCCGGCAGGAAGAAGAATTAACCAAAGTCTCAGCGACCCACCGGGAACCAGTATAGGACATGATCCAAAATTTTGGACTTGCGTTCAGCTCACAAAAAACGAGTTGAGAAATGGAGCTCAGGGGCACAGCAATTCACAAACTGGCAGAGTGATAAAGGACAACTATCGTCCAAAAATCTGTTGAGGGAAGTCAACGAGGCGGACTTGAAAGCGAGGCAAAATAGCAGGAAACAGATTTCAAGAGGTACCTTGGAATCGCCTGTAAAGCACAGGAAGAGGGGCACAACTTGGACAATGGTGCACTTGGCCAAAAAGGGCGTATGCGTTTTCTCCTGAATATATTCAGGAGAAAACGCATACGCCCTTTTTGGCCAAGCAAGAACGCGGGCAATGCAAATCTGCACTACAAAGAAGTATCACTTCCCACTGGTCAAAAGGGACATCCACAAAATGTGTAAAAACCAGAAAGGCAAGACAGGCCCTGGAGAACTGGGAGCCTTGTTATGCTGATGGGCGGGATGTAAATTGCCAACTGCCTCACTGGAGGAGTGCATTGTGTTCCCTAAAACAAGTAAACAACAGAGCTACAGAGCCAAGGCCACTTCCAGTCTAGGGAATATACCTTGGGAAAACTGAAAATCAATAAGAAAGAGCCACCTCCAAATTTAGGGCTGCACTGACTACAAGAACCTCAACTTGGGTACACCTTAAATATCCCAGGAAATATAAAAATGGTTCAAAACATTGTGGTACTTACGTACGATGGAATATCCCTCAGCCATGAAATCAATGTCATAAGACCAGTAGCAGCAAAGTGAGTGGATTCAGGTACGATGATTCTAAGTGAAATAAGTCACACAGAAAAAGAAACTTATCATAAGATATCACTTATGAAGATCCTGTAAACATGGCTACACGTGAACTGAGTTAGGAAAGAGAACAGAGTCTCACATTTAGAAAACACTCTTATGCCTGCATAAAGGGGAAGGAGAGGTGTGGTGATGCATAAAACCAGAGTTTGATATAAGCACAGGGACCGTTTCAAAAACCAACTTTGGAATTGACAAGACCGACACCTTCCTCAGTGAAAGAGACTCAAAACCCCATATTTCCCACAGAGGAATATATCTGACTAGTAAGAATCTTAAAACCTATGTATTGATATGTCTCCATAAGGGAATCAAGTGTGTCTAGAGTGGCATAAACATGGCAGCGAAAATCAGCTCAAACCCACTATAAAAAGGAATTTCAAAAGCAAAACCAAAAAACAGGGAAATTCTTTACAATTCCTTCAGGGTGTCTGAGGAAACCTGGAAAGACCCTATCTACAATGACAGCTGGATGTGGCATAAGGCTGGACACTTGGGACTGAGAGAATTGGTGAGATTGGGTGAGCAAATGCAGACCCTTTCAAGCAATAATGCATGGCCCCCATTCCATGGGTCCCAACTCTCCATGTTCAAGGGAATATTACTACAGCTATAACATGTACAGGAAACCTAGAGAATGGACACACTGTGAATACGAAAGGTTTCTAAAACTCAACGAATAGTCCCTCTCCTGGTGCTCCAGTTTGACTTTCCAACTGCCTTACTATCAATCTCCCAACTTGGAGAGACAGGCCCTTTAACCTCCTGGTTTGCACAGGTTCCCAATTTGGCAGAGGATGGAAGGGACGAGGGAGAACCCATGAGAGAGTAGCTGTTAGGCATTTGGACGGGCACATGTCACTCTAATTTCCCGGCAGGAAGAAGAATTAACCAAAGTCTCAGCCACCCACCGGGAACCAGTATAGGACATGATCCAAAATTTTGGACTTGCGTTCAGCTCACAAAAAACGAGTTGAGAAATGGAGCTCAGGGGCACAGCAATTCACAAACTGGCAGAGTGATAAAGGACAACTATCATCCAAAAATCTGTTGAGGGAAGTCAACGAGGCGGACTTGAAAGTGAGGCAAAATAGCAGGAAACAGATTTCAAGAGGTACGTTGGAATTGCCTGTAAAGCACAGGAAGAGGGGCACAACTTGGACAATGGTGCACTTGGCCAAAAAGGGCGTATGCGTTTTCTCCTGAATATATTCAGGAGAAAACGCATATGCCCTTTTTGGCCAAGCAAGCAAGCGGGCAATGCAAATCTGCACTACAAAGATGTATCACTTCCCACCGGTCAAAAGGGACATCCACAAAATGTGTAAAAACCAGAAAGGCAAGACAGGCCCTGGAGAACAGGGAGCCTTGTTATGCTGATGGGCGGGATGTAAATTGCCAACTGCCTCACTGGAGGAGTGCATTGTGTTCCCTAAAACAAGTAAACAACAGAGCTACAGAGCCAAGGCCACTTCCAGTCTAGGGAATATACCTGGGGAAAACTGAAAATCAATAAGAAAGAGCCACCTCCAAATTTAGGGCTGCACTGGCTACAAGAACCTCAACTTGGGTACACCTTAAATATCCCAGGAAATATAAAAATGGTTCAAAACATTGTGGTACTTACGTACGATGGAATATCCCTCAGCCATGAAATCAATGTCATAAGACCAGTAGCAGCAAAGTGAGTGGATTCAGGTACGATGATTCTAAGTGAAATAAGTCACACAGAAAAAGAAACTTATCATAAGATATCACTTAGGAAGATCCTGTAAACATGGCTACACGTGAACTGAGTTAGGAAAGAGAACAGAGTCTCACATTTAGAAAACACTCTTATGCCTGCATAAAGGGGAAGGAGAGGTGGGGTGATGCATAAAACCAGAGTTTGATATAAGCACAGGGACCGTTTCAAAAACCAACTTTGGAATTGACAAGACCGACACCTTCCTCAGTGAAAGAGACTCAAAACCCCATATTTCCCACAGAGGAATATATCTGACTAGTAAGAATCTTAAAACCTATGTATTGATATGTCTCCATAAGGGAATCAAGTGTGTCTAGAGTGGCATAAACATGGCAGCGAGAATCAGCTCAAACCCACTATAAAAAGGAATTTCAAAAGCAAAACCAAAAAACAGGGAAATTCTTTACAATTCCTTCAGGGTGTCTGAGGAAACCTGGAAAGACCCTATCTACAATGACAGCTGGATGTGGCATAAGGCTGGACACTTGGGACTGAGAGGATTGGTGAGATTGGGTGAGCAAATGCAGACCCTTTCAAGCAATAATGCATGGCCCCCATTCCATGGGTCCCAACTCTCCAGGTTCAAGGGAATATTACTACAGCTATAACATGTACAGGAAACCTAGAGAATGGACACACTGTGAATACGAAAGGTTTCTAAAACTCAACGAATAGTCCCTCCCCTGGTGCTCCAGTTTGACTTTCCAACTGCCTTACTATCAATCTCCCAACTTGGACAGACAGGCCCTTTAACCTCCTGGTTTGCACAGGTTCCCAATTTGGCAGAGGATGGAAGGGACGAGGGAGAACCCATGACAGAGTAGCTGTTAGGCATTTGGACGGGCACATGTCACTCTAATTTCCCGGCAGGAAGAAGAATTAACCAAAGTCTCAGCCACCCACCGGGAACCAGTATAGGACAGGATCCAAAATTTTGGACTTGCGTTCAGCTCACAAAAAACGAGTTGAGAAATGGAGCTCAGGGGCACAGCAATTCACAAACTGGCAGAGTGATAAAGGACAACTATCGTCCAAATATCTGTTGAGGGAAGTCAACGAGGCAGACTTGAAAGCGAGGCAAAATAGCAGGAAACAGATTTCAAGAGGTACCTGGGAATCGCATGTAAAGCACAGGAAGAGGGGCACAACTTGGACAATGGTGCACTTGGCCAAAAAGGGCGTATGCGTTTTCTCCTGAATATATTCAGGAGAAAACGCATACGCCCTTTTTGGCCAAGCAAGCAAGCGGGCAATGCAAATCTGCACTACAAAGAAGTATCACTTCCCACCGGTCAAAAGGGACATCCACAAAATGTGTAAAAACCAGAAAGGCAAGACAGGCCCTGGAGAGCTGGGAGCCTTGTTATGATGATGGGCGGGATGTAAATTGCCAACTGCCTCACTGGAGGAGTGCATTGTGTTCCCTAAAACAAGTAAACAACAGAGCTACAGAGCCAAGGCCACTTCCAGTCTAGGGAATATACCTTGGGAAAACTGAAAATCAATAAGAAAGAGCCACCTCCAAATTTAGGGCTGCACTGACTACAAGAACCTCATCTTGGGTACACCTTAAATATCCCAGGAAATATAAAAATGGTTCAAAACATTGTGGTACTTACGTACGATGGAATATCCCTCAGCCATGAAATCAATGTCATAAGACCAGTAGCAGCAAAGTGAGTGGATTCAGGTACGATGATTCTAAGTGAAATAAGTCACACAGAAAAAGAAACTTATCATAAGATATCACTTAGGAAGATCCTGTAAACATGGCTACACGTGAACTGAGTTAGGAAAGAGAACAGAGTCTCACATTTAGAAAACACTCTTATGCCTGCATAAAGGGGAGGAGAGGTGGGGTGATGCATAAAACCAGAGTTTGATATAAGCACAGGGACCGTTTCAAAAACCAACTTTGGAATTGACAAGACCGACACCTTCCTCAGTGAAAGAGACTCAAAACCCCATATTTCCCACAGAGGAATATATCTGACTAGTAAGAATCTTAAAACCTATGTATTGATATGTCTCCATAAGGGAATCAAGTGTGTCTAGAGTGGCATAAACATGGCAGCGAGAATCAGCTCAAACCCACTATAAAAAGGAATTTCAAAAGCAAAACCAAAAAACAGGGAAATTCTTTACAATTCCTTCAGGGTGTCTGAGGAAACCTGGAAAGACCCTATCTACAATGACAGCTGGATGTGGCATAAGGCTGGACACTTGGGACTGAGAGGATTGGTGAGATTGGGTGAGCAAATGCAGACCCTTTCAAGCAATAATGCATGGCCCCCTTTCCATGGGTCCCAACTCTCCAGGTTCAAGGGAATATTACTACAGCTATAACATGTACAGGAAACCTAGAGAATGGACACACTGTGAATACGAAAGGTTTCTAAAACTCAACGAATAGTCCCTCTCCTGGTGCTCCAGTTTGACTTTCCAACTGCCTTACTATCAATCTCCCAAGTTGGAGAGACAGGCCCTTTAACCTCCTGGTTTGCACAGGTTCCCAATTTGGCAGAGGATGGAAGGGACGAGGGAGAACCCATGAGAGAGTAGCTGTTAGGCATTTGGACGGGCACATGTCACTCTAATTTCCCGGCAGGAAGAAGAATTAACCAAAGTCTCAGCGACCCACCGGGAACCAGTATAGGACATGATCCAAAATTTTGGACTTGCGTTCAGCTCACAAAAAACGAGTTGAGAAATGGAGCTCAGGGGCACAGCAATTCACAAACTGGCAGAGTGATAAAGGACAACTATCGTCCAAAAATCTGTTGAGGGAAGTCAACGAGGCGGACTTGAAAGCGAGGCAAAATAGCAGGAAACAGATTTCAAGAGGTACCTTGGAATCGCCTGTAAAGCACAGGAAGAGGGGCACAACTTGGACAATGGTGCACTTGGCCAAAAAGGGCGTATGCGTTTTCTCCTGAATATATTCAGGAGAAAACGCATACGCCCTTTTTGGCCAAGCAAGAACGCGGGCAATGCAAATCTGCACTACAAAGAAGTATCACTTCCCACTGGTCAAAAGGGACATCCACAAAATGTGTAAAAACCAGAAAGGCAAGACAGGCCCTGGAGAACTGGGAGCCTTGTTATGCTGATGGGCGGGATGTAAATTGCCAACTGCCTCACTGGAGGAGTGCATTGTGTTCCCTAAAACAAGTAAACAACAGAGCTACAGAGCCAAGGCCACTTCCAGTCTAGGGAATATACCTTGGGAAAACTGAAAATCAATAAGAAAGAGCCACCTCCAAATTTAGGGCTGCACTGACTACAAGAACATCAACTTGGGTACACCTTAAATATCCCAGGAAATATAAAAATGGTTCAAAACATTGTGGTACTTACGTACGATGGAATATCCCTCAGCCATGAAATCAATGTCATAAGACCAGTAGCAGCAAAGTGAGTGGATTCAGGTACGATGATTCTAAGTGAAATAAGTCACACAGAAAAAGAAACTTATCATAAGATATCACTTAGGAAGATCCTGTAAACATGGCTACACGTGAACTGAGTTAGGAAAGAGAACAGAGTCTCACATTTAGAAAACACTCTTATGCCTGCATAAAGGGGAGGAGAGGTGGGGTGATGCATAAAACCAGAGTTTGATATAAGCACAGGGACCGTTTCAAAAACCAACTTTGGAATTGACAAGACCGACACCTTCCTCAGTGAAAGAGACTCAAAACCCCATATTTCCCACAGA
This sequence comes from Mesoplodon densirostris, assembly GCF_025265405.1. NCBI lineage: Eukaryota > Metazoa > Chordata > Mammalia > Artiodactyla > Ziphiidae > Mesoplodon > Mesoplodon densirostris. The sequence continues at coordinate 3,462,763 of NW_026778200.1, read as the reverse complement.
GGAATATATCTGACTAGTAAGAATCTTAAAACCTATGTATTGATATGTCTCCATAAGGGAATCAAGTGTGTCTAGAGTGGCATAAACATGGCAGCGAGAATCAGCTCAAACCCACTATAAAAAGGAATTTCAAAAGCAAAACCAAAAAACAGGGAAATTCTTTACAATTCCTTCAGGGTGTCTGAGGAAACCTGGAAAGACCCTATCTACAATGACAGCTGGATGTGGCATAAGGCTGGACACTTGGGACTGAGAGGATTGGTGAGATTGGGTGAGCAAATGCAGACCCTTTCAAGCAATAATGCATGGCCCCCTTTCCATGGGTCCCAACTCTCCAGGTTCAAGGGAATATTACTACAGCTATAACATGTACAGGAAACCTAGAGAATGGACACACTGTGAATACGAAAGGTTTCTAAAACTCAACGAATAGTCCCTCTCCTGGTGCTCCAGTTTGACTTTCCAACTGCCTTACTATCAATCTCCCAAGTTGGAGAGACAGGCCCTTTAACCTCCTGGTTTGCACAGGTTCCCAATTTGGCAGAGGATGGAAGGGACGAGGGAGAACCCATGAGAGAGTAGCTGTTAGGCATTTGGACGGGCACATGTCACTCTAATTTCCCGGCAGGAAGAAGAATTAACCAAAGTCTCAGCGACCCACCGGGAACCAGTATAGGACATGATCCAAAATTTTGGACTTGCGTTCAGCTCACAAAAAACGAGTTGAGAAATGGAGCTCAGGGGCACAGCAATTCACAAACTGGCAGAGTGATAAAGGACAACTATCGTCCAAAAATCTGTTGAGGGAAGTCAACGAGGCGGACTTGAAAGCGAGGCAAAATAGCAGGAAACAGATTTCAAGAGGTACCTTGGAATCGCCTGTAAAGCACAGGAAGAGGGGCACAACTTGGACAATGGTGCACTTGGCCAAAAAGGGCGTATGCGTTTTCTCCTGAATATATTCAGGAGAAAACGCATACGCCCTTTTTGGCCAAGCAAGAACGCGGGCAATGCAAATCTGCACTACAAAGAAGTATCACTTCCCACTGGTCAAAAGGGACATCCACAAAATGTGTAAAAACCAGAAAGGCAAGACAGGCCCTGGAGAACTGGGAGCCTTGTTATGCTGATGGGCGGGATGTAAATTGCCAACTGCCTCACTGGAGGAGTGCATTGTGTTCCCTAAAACAAGTAAACAACAGAGCTACAGAGCCAAGGCCACTTCCAGTCTAGGGAATATACCTTGGGAAAACTGAAAATCAATAAGAAAGAGCCACCTCCAAATTTAGGGCTGCACTGACTACAAGAACCTCAACTTGGGTACACCTTAAATATCCCAGGAAATATAAAAATGGTTCAAAACATTGTGGTACTTACGTACGATGGAATATCCCTCAGCCATGAAATCAATGTCATAAGACCAGTAGCAGCAAAGTGAGTGGATTCAGGTACGATGATTCTAAGTGAAATAAGTCACACAGAAAAAGAAACTTATCATAAGATATCACTTATGAAGATCCTGTAAACATGGCTACACGTGAACTGAGTTAGGAAAGAGAACAGAGTCTCACATTTAGAAAACACTCTTATGCCTGCATAAAGGGGAAGGAGAGGTGGGGTGATGCATAAAACCAGAGTTTGATATAAGCACAGGGACCGTTTCAAAAACCAACTTTGGAATTGACAAGACCGACACCTTCCTCAGTGAAAGAGACTCAAAACCCCATATTTCCCACAGAGGAATATATCTGACTAGTAAGAATCTTAAAACCTATGTATTGATATGTCTCCATAAGGGAATCAAGTGTGTCTAGAGTGGCATAAACATGGCAGCGAAAATCAGCTCAAACCCACTATAAAAAGGAATTTCAAAAGCAAAACCAAAAAACAGGGAAATTCTTTACAATTCCTTCAGGGTGTCTGAGGAAACCTGGAAAGACCCTATCTACAATGACAGCTGGATGTGGCATAAGGTTGGACACTTGGGACTGAGAGAATTGGTGAGATTGGGTGAGCAAATGCAGACCCTTTCAAGCAATAATGCATGGCCCCCATTCCATGGGTCCCAACTCTCCATGTTCAAGGGAATATTACTACAGCTATAACATGTACAGGAAACCTAGAGAATGGACACACTGTGAATACGAAAGGTTTCTAAAACTCAACGAATAGTCCCTCTCCTGGTGCTCCAGTTTGACTTTCCAACTGCCTTACTATCAATCTCCCAACTTGGAGAGACAGGCCCTTTAACCTCCTGGTTTGCACAGGTTCCCAATTTGGCAGAGGATGGAAGGGACGAGGGAGAACCCATGAGAGAGTAGCTGTTAGGCATTTGGACGGGCACATGTCACTCTAATTTCCCGGCAGGAAGAAGAATTAACCAAAGTCTCAGCCACCCACCGGGAACCAGTATAGGACATGATCCAAAATTTTGGACTTGCGTTCAGCTCACAAAAAACGAGTTGAGAAATGGAGCTCAGGGGCATAGCAATTCACAAACTGGCAGAGTGATAAAGGACAACTATCGTCCAAAAATCTGTTGAGGGAAGTCAACGAGGCGGACTTGAAAGCGAGGCAAAATAGCAGGAAACAGATTTCAAGAGGTACCTTGGAATCGCCTGTAAAGCACAGGAAGAGGGGCAAAACTTGGACAATGGTGCACTTGGCCAAAAAGGGCGTATGCGTTTTCTCCTGAATATATTCAGGAGAAAACGCATACGCCCTTTTTGGCCAAGCAAGCAAGCGGGCAATGCAAATCTGCACTACAAAGAAGTATCACTTCCCACTGGTCAAAAGGGACATCCACAAAATGTGTAAAAACCAGAAAGGCAAGACAGGCCCTGGAGAACTGGGAGCCTTGTTATGCTGATGGGCGGGATGTAAATTGCCAACTGCCTCACTGGAGGAGTGCATTGTGTTCCCTAAAACAAGTAAACAACAGAGCTACAGAGCCAAGGCCACTTCCAGTCTAGGGAATATACCTTGGGAAAACTGAAAATCAATAAGAAAGAGCCACCTCCAAATTTAGGGCTGCACTGACTACAAGAACCTCAACTTGGGTACACCTTAAATATCCCAGGAAATATAAAAATGGTTCAAAACATTGTGGTAATTACGTACGATGGAATATCCCTCAGCCATGAAATCAATGTCATAAGACCAGTAGCAGCAAAGTGAGTGGATTCAGGTACGATGATTCTAAGTGAAATAAGTCACACAGAAAAAGAAACTTATCATAAGATATCACTTAGGAAGATCCTGTAAACATGGCTACACGTGAACTGAGTTAGGAAAGAGAACAGAGTCTCACATTTAGAAAACACTCTTATGCCTGCATAAAGGGGAAGGAGAGGTGGGGTGATGCATAAAACCAGAGTTTGATATAAGCACAGGGACCGTTTCAAAAACCAACTTTGGAATTGACAAGACCAACACCTTACTCAGTGAAAGAGACTCAAAACCCCATATTTCCCACAGAGGAATATATCTGACTAGTAAGAATCTTAAAACCTATGTATTGATATGTCTCCATAAGGGAATCAAGTGTGTCTAGAGTGGCATAAACATGGCAGCGAGAATCAGCTCAAACCCACTATAAAAAGGAATTTCAAAAGCAAAACCAAAAAACAGGGAAATTCTTTACAATTCCTTCAGGGTGTCTGAGGAAACCTGGAAAGACCCTATCTACAATGACAGCTGGATGTGGCATAAGGCTGGACACTTGGGACTGAGAGAATTGGTGAGATTGGGTGAGCAAATGCAGACCCTTTCAAGCAATAATGCATGGCCCCCATTCCATGGGTCCCAACTCTCCATGTTCAAGGGAATATTACTACAGCTATAACATGTACAGGAAACCTAGAGAATGGACACACTGTGAATACGAAAGGTTTCTAAAACTCAACGAATAGTCCCTCTCCTGGTGCTCCAGTTTGACTTTCCAACTGCCTTACTATCAATCTCCCAACTTGGAGAGACAGGCCCTTTAACCTCCTGGTTTGCACAGGTTCCCAATTTGGCAGAGGATGGAAGGGACGAGGGAGAACCCATGAGAGAGTAGCTGTTAGGCATTTGGACGGGCACATGTCACTCTAATTTCCCGGCAGGAAGAAGAATTAACCAAAGTCTCAGCCACCCACCGGGAACCAGTATAGGACATGATCCAAAATTTTGGACTTGCGTTCAGCTCACAAAAAACGAGTTGAGAAATGGAGCTCAGGGGCACAGCAATTCACACACTGGCAGAGTGACTGGCAGAGTGATAAAGGACAACTATCGTCCAAAAATCTGTTGAGGGAAGTCAACGAGGCGGACTAGAAAGTGAGGCAAAATAGCAGGAAACAGAATTCAAGAGGTACGTTGGAATCGCCTGTAAAGCACAGGAAGAGGGGCACAACTTGGACAATGGTGCACTTGGCCAAAAAGGGCGTATGCGTTTTCTCCTGAATATATTCAGGAGAAAACGCATACGCCCTTTTTGGCCAAGCAAGCAAGCGGGCAATGCAAATCTGCACTACAAAGAAGTATCACTTCCCACCGATCAAAAGGGACATCAACAAAATGTGTAAAAACCAGAAAGGCAAGACAGGCCCTGGAGAACTGGGAGCCTTGTTATGCTGATGGGCGGGATGTAAATTGCCAACTGCCTCACTGGAGGAGTCCATTGTGTTCCCTAAAACAAGTAAACAACAGAGCTACAGAGCCAAGGCCACTTCCAGTCTAGGGAATATACCTTGGGAAAACTGAAAATCAATAAGAAAGAGCCACCTCTAAATTTAGGGCTGCACTGACTACAAGAACCTCAACTTGGGTACACCTTAAATATCCCAGGAAATATAAAAATGGTTCAAAACATTGTGGTACTTACGTACGATGGAATATCCCTCAGCCATGAAATCAATGTCATAAGACCAGTAGCAGCAAAGTGAGTGGATTCAGGTACGATGATTCTAAGTGAAATAAGTCACACAGAAAAAGAAACTTATCATAAGATATCACTTAGGAAGATCCTGTAAACATGGCTACACGTGAACTGAGTTAGGAAAGAGAACAGAGTCTCACATTTAGAAAACACTCTTATGCCTGCATAAAGGGGAAGGAGTGGTGGGGTGATGCATAAAACCAGAGTTTGATATAAGCACAGGGACCGTTTCAAAAACCAACTTTGGAATTGACAAGACCGACACCTTCCTCAGTGAAAGAGACTCAAAACCCCATATTTCCCACAGAGGAATATATCTGACTAGTAAGAATCTTAAAACCTATGTATTGATATGACTCCATAAGGGAATCAAGTGTGTCTAGAGTGGCATAAACATGGCAGCGAGAATCAGCTCAAACCCACTATAAAAAGGAATTTCAAAAGCAAAACCAAAAAACAGGGAAATTCTTTACAATTCCTTCAGGGTGTCTGAGGAAACCTGGAAAGACCCTATCTACAATGACAGCTGGATGTGGCATAAGGCTGGACACTTGGGACTGAGAGGATTGGTGAGATTGGGTGAGCGAATGCAGACCCTTTCAAGCAATAATGCATGGCCCCCATTCCATGGGTCCCAACTCTCCATGTTCAAGGGAATATTACTACAGCTATAACATGTACAGGAAACCTAGAGAATGGACACACTGTGAATACGAAAGGTTTCTAAAACTCAACGAATAGTCCCTCTCCTGGTGCTCCAGTTTGACTTTCCAACTGCCTTACTATCAATCTCCCAACTTGGAGAGACAGGCCCTTTAACCTCCTGGTTTGCACAGGTTCCCAATTTGGCAGAGGATGGAAGGGACGAGGGAGAACCCATGAGAGAGTAGCTGTTAGGCATTTGGACGGGCACATGTCACTCTAATTTCCCGGCAGGAAGAAGAATTAACCAAAGTCTCAGCCACCCACCGGGAACCAGTATAGGACATGATCCAAAATTTTGGACTTGCGTTCAGCTCCCAAAAAACGAGTTGAGAAATGGAGCTCAGGGGCACAGCAATTCACAAACTGGCAGAGTGATAAAGGACAACTATCATCCAAAAATCTGTTGAGGGAAGTCAACGAGGCGGACTTGAAAGTGAGGCAAAATAGCAGGAAACAGATTTCAAGAGGTACGTTGGAATTGCCTGTAAAGCACAGGAAGAGGGGCACAACTTGGACAATGGTGCACTTGGCCAAAAAGGGCGTATGCGTTTTCTCCTGAATATATTCAGGAGAAAACGCATACGCCCTTTTTGGCCAAGCAAGCAAGCGGGCAATGCAAATCTGCACTACAAAGATGTATCACTTCCCACCGGTCAAAAGGGACATCCACAAAATGTGTAAAAACCAGAAAGGCAAGACAGGCCCTGGAGAACTGGGAGCCTTGTTATGCTGATGGGCGGGATGTAAATTGGCCAACTGCCTCACTGGAGGAGTGCATTGTGTTCCCTAAAACAAGTAAACAACAGAGCTACAGAGCCAAGGCCACTTCCAGTCTAGGGAATATACCTGGGGAAAACTGAAAATCAATAAGAAAGAGCCACCTCCAAATTTAGGGCTGCACTGGCTACAAGAACCTCAACTTGGGTACACCTTAAATATCCCAGGAAATATAAAAATGGTTCAAAACATTGTGGTACTTACGTACGATGGAATATCCCTCAGCCATGAAATCAATGTCATAAGACCAGTAGCAGCAAAGTGAGTGGATTCAGGTACGATGATTCTAAGTGAAATAAGTCACACAGAAAAAGAAACTTATCATAAGATATCACTTAGGAAGATCCTGTAAACATGGCTACACGTGAACTGAGTTAGGAAAGAGAACAGAGTCTCACATTTAGAAAACACTCTTATGCCTGCATAAAGGGGAAGGAGAGGTGGGGTGATGCATAAAACCAGAGTTTGATATAAGCACAGGGACCGTTTCAAAAACCAACTTTGGAATTGACAAGACCGACACCTTCCTCAGTGAAAGAGACTCAAAACCCCATATTTCCCACAGAGGAATATATCTGACTAGTAAGAATCTTAAAACCTATGTATTGATATGTCTCCATAAGGGAATCAAGTGTGTCTAGAGTGGTATAAACATGGCAGCGAGAATCAGCTCAAACCCACTATAAAAAGGAATTTCAAAAGCAAAACCAAAAAACAGGGAAATTCTTTACAATTCCTTCAGGGTGTCTGAGGAAACCTGGAAAGACCCTATCTACAATGACAGCTGGATGTGGCATAAGGCTGGACACTTGGGACTGAGAGGATTGGTGAGATTGGGTGAGCAAATGCAGACCCTTTCAAGCAATAATGCATGGCCCCCATTCCATGGGTCCCAACTCTCCAGGTTCAAGGGAATATTACTACAGCTATAACATGTACAGGAAACCTAGAGAATGGACACACTGTGAATACGAAAGGTTTCTAAAACTCAACGAATAGTCCCTCTCCTGGTGCTCCAGTTTGACTTTCCAACTGCCTTACTATCAATCTCCCAACTTGGAGAGACAGGCCCTTTAACCTCCTGGTTTGCACAGGTTCCCAATTTGGCAGAGGATGGAAGGGACGAGGGAGAACCCATGAGAGAGTAGCTGTTAGGCATTTGGACGGGCACATGTCACTCTAATTTCCCGGCAGGAAGAAGAATTAACCAAAGTCTCAGCCACCCACCGGGAACCAGTATAGGACATGATCCAAAATTTTGGACTTGCGTTCAGCTCACAAAAAACGAGTTGAGAAATGGAGCTCAGGGGCACAGCAATTCACAAACTGGCAGAGTGATAAAGGACAACTATCGTCCAAAAATCTGTTGAGGGAAGTCAACGAGGCGGACTTGAAAGTGAGTAAAAACAGCAGGACACAGATTTCAAGAGGTACGTGGGAATCGCCTGTAAAGCACAGGAAGAGGGGCACAACTTGGACAATGGTGCACTTGGCCAAAAAGGGCGTATGCGTTTTCTCCTGAATATATTCAGGAGAAAACGCATACGCCCTTTTTGGCCAAGCAAGCAAGCGGGCAATGCAAATCTGCACTACAAAGAAGTATCACTTCCCACCGGTCAAAAGGGACATCCACAAAATGTGTAAAAACCAGAAAGGCAAGACAGGCCCTGGAGAACAGGGAGCCTTGTTATGCTGATGGGCGGGATGTAAATTGCCAACTGCCTCACTGGAGGAGTGCATTGTGTTCCCTAAAACAAGTAAACAACAGAGCTACAGAGCCAAGGCCACTTCCAGTCTAGGGAATATACCTGGGGAAAACTGAAAATCAATAAGAAAGAGCCACCTCCAAATTTAGGGCTGTACTGGCTACAAGAACCTCAACTTGGGTACACCTTAAATATCCCAGGAAATATAAAAATGGTTCAAAACATTGTGGTACTTAAGTACGATGGAATATCCCTCAGCCATGAAATCAATGTCATAAGACCAGTAGCAGCAAAGTGAGTGGATTCAGGTACGATGATTCTAAGTGAAATAAGTCACACAGAAAAAGAAACTTATCATAAGATATCACTTATGAAGATCATGTAAACATGGCTACACGTGAACTGAGTTAGGAAAGAGAACAGAGTCTCACATTTAGAAAACACTCTTATGCCTGCATAAAGGGGAAGGAGAGGTGGGGTGATGCATAAAACCAGAGTTTGATATAAGCACAGGGACCGTTCCAAAAACCAACTTTGGAATAGACAAGACCTACACCTTCCTCAGTGAAAGAGACTCAAAACCCCATATTTCCCGCAGAGGAATATATCTGACTAGTAAGAATCTTAAAACCTATGTATTGATATGACTCCATAAGGGAATCAATGTGTCTAGAGTGGCATAAACATGGCAGCGAGAATCAGCTCAAACCCACTATAAAAAGGAATTTCAAAAGCAAAACCAAAAAACAGGGAAATTCTTTACAATTCCTTCAGGTTGTCTGAGGAAACCTGGAAAGACCCTATCTACAATGACAGCTGGATGTGGCATAAGGCTGGACACTTGGGACTGAGAGGATTGGTGAGATTGGGTGAGCAAATGCAGACCCTTTCAAGCAATAATGCATGGCCCCCATTCCATGGGTCCCAACTCTCCAGGTTCAAGGGAATATTACTACAGCTATAACATGTACAGGAAACCTAGAGAATGGACACACTGTGAATACGAAAGGTTTCTAAAACTCAACGAATAGTCCCTCTCCTGGTGCTCCAGTTTGACTTTCCAACTGCCTTACTATCAATCTCCCAACTTGGAGAGACAGGCCCTTTAACCTCCTGGTTTGCACAGGTTCCCAATTTGGCAGAGGATGGAAGGGACGAGGGAGAACCCATGAGAGAGTAGCTCTTAGGCATTTGGACGGGCACATGTCACTCTAATTTCCCAACAGGAAGAAGAATTGACCAAAGTCTCAGCCACCCACCGGGAACCAGTATAGGACATGATCCAAAATTTTGGACTTGCGTTCAGCTCACAAAAAACGAGTTGAGAAATGGAGCTCAGGGGCACAGCAATTCACAAACTGGCAGAGTGATAAAGGACAACTATCGTCCAAAAATCTGTTGAGGGAAGTCAACGAGGCGGACTTGAAAGTGAGGCAAAATAGCAGGAAACAGATTTCAAGAGATACGTTGGAATCGCCTGTAAAGCACAGGAAGAGGGGCACAACTTGGACAATGGTGCAATTGGCCAAAAAGGGTGTATGCGTTTTCTCCTGAATATATTCAGGAGAAAATGCATACGCCCTTTTTGGCCAAGCAAGCAAGCGGGCAATGCAAATCTGCACTACAAAGAAGTATCACTTCCCACCGGTCAAAAGGGACATCCACAAAATGTGTAAAAACCAGAAAGGCAAGACAGGCCCTGGAGAACTGGGAGCCTTGTTATGCTGATGGGCGGGATGTAAATTGCAAACTGCCTCACTGGAGGAGTGCATTGTGTTCCCTAAAACAAGTAAACAACAGAGCTACAGAGCCAAGGCCACTTCCAGTCTAGGGAATATACCTTGGGAAAACTGAAAATCAATAAGAAAGAGCCACCTCCAAATTTAGGGCTGCACTGACTACAAGAACCTCAACTTGGGTACACCTTAAATATCCCAGGAAATATAAAAATGGTTCAAAACATTGTGGTACTTACGTACGATGGAATATCCCTCAGCCATGAAATCAATGTCATAAGACCAGTAGCAGCAAAGTGAGTGGATTCAGGTACGATGATTCTAAGTGAAATAAGTCACACAGAAAAAGAAACTTATCATAAGATATCACTTAGGAAGATCCTGTAAACATGGCTACACGTGAACTGAGTTAGGAAAGAGAACAGAGTCTCACATTTAGAAAACACTCTTATGCCTGCATAAAGGGGAAGGAGAGGTGGGGTGATGCATAAAACCAGAGTTTGATATAAGCACAGGGACCGTTTCAAACACCAACTTTGGAATTGACAAGACCGACACCTTCCTCAGTGAAAGAGACTCAAAACCCCATATTTCCCACAGAGGAATATATCTGACTAGTAAGAATCTTAAAACCTATGTATTGATATGACTCCATAAGGGAATCAAGTGTGTCTAGAGTGGCATAAACATGGCAGCGAGAATCAGCTCAAACCCACTATAAAAAGGAATTTCAAAAGCAAAACGAAAAAACAGGGAAATTCTTTACAATTCCTTCAGGGTGTCTGAGGAAACCTGGAAAGACCCTATCTACAATGACAGCTGGATGTGGCATAAGGCTGGACACTTGGGACTGAGAGGATTGGTGAGATTGGGTGAGCAAATGCAGACCCTTTCAAGCAATAATGCATGGCCCCCATTCCATGGGTCCCAACTCTCCAGGTTCAAGGGAATATTACTACAGCTATAACATGTACAGGAAACCTAGAGAATGGACACACTGTGAATACGAAAGGTTTCTAAAACTCAACGAATAGTCCCTCTCCTGGTGCTCCAGTTTGACTTTCCAACTGCCTTACTATCAATCTCCCAACTTGGACAGACAGGCCCTTTAACCTCCTGGTTTGCACAGGTTCCCAATTTGGCAGAGGATGGAAGGGACGAGGGAGAACCCATGAGAGAGTAGCTGTTAGGCATTTGGACGGGCACATGTCACTCTAATTTCCCGGCAGGAAGAAGAATTAACCAAAGTCTCAGCGACCCACCGGGAACCAGTATAGGACATGATCCAAAATTTTGGACTTGCGTTCAGCTCACAAAAAACGAGTTGAGAAATGGAGCTCAGGGGCACAGCAATTCACAAACTGGCAGAGTGATAAAGGACAACTATCGTCCAAAAATCTGTTGAGGGAAGTCAACGAGGCGGACTTGAAAGTGAGGCAAAAGAGCAGGAAACAGATTTCAAGAGGTACGTTGGAATCGCCTGTAAAGCACAGGAAGAGGGGCACAACTTGGACAATGGTGCACTTGGCCAAAAAGGGCGTATGCGCTTTCTCCTGAATATATTCAGGAGAAAACGCATACGCCCTTTTTGGCCAAGCAAGCAAGCGGGCAATGCAAATCTGCACTACAAAGAAGTATCACTTCCCACCGGTCAAAAGGGACATCCACAAAATGTGTAAAAACCAGAAAGGCAAGACAGGCCCTGGAGAACAGGGAGCCTTGTTATGCTGATGGGCGGGATGTAAATTGCCAACTGCCTCACTGGAGGAGTGCATTGTGTTCCCTAAAACAAGTAAACAACAGAGCTACAGAGCCAAGGCCACTTCCAGTCTAGGGAATATACCTGGGGAAAACTGAAAATCAATAAGAAAGAGCCACCTCCAAATTTAGGGCTGCACTGGCTACAAGAACCTCAACTTGGGTACACCTTAAATATCCCAGGAAATATAAAAATGGTTCAAAACATTGTGGTACTTACGTACGATGGAATATCCCCCAGCCATGAAATCAATGTCATAAGACCAGTAGCAGCAAAGTGAGTGGATTCAGGTACGATGATTCTAAGTGAAATAAGTCACACAGAAAAAGAAACTTATCATAAGATATCACTTATGAAGATCCTGTAAACATGGCTACACGTGAACTGAGTTAGGAAGGAGAACAGAGTCTCACATTTAGAAAACACTCTTATGCCTGCATAAAGGGGAAGGAGAGGTGGGGTGATGCATAAAACCAGAGTTTGATATAAGCACAGGGACCGTTTCAAAAACCAACTTTGGAATTGACAAGACCGACACCTTCCTCAGTGAAAGAGACTCAAAACCCCATATTTCCCACAGAGGAATATATCTGACTAGTAAGAATCTTAAAACCTATGTATTGATATGTCTCCATAAGGGAATCAAGTGTGTCTAGAGTGGCATAAACATGGCAGCGAGAATCAGCTCAAACCCACTATAAAAAGGAATTTCAAAAGCAAAACCAAAAAACAGGGAAATTCTTTACAATTCCTTCAGGGTGTCTGAGGAAACCTGGAAAGACCCTATCTACAATGACAGCTGGATGTGGCATAAGGCTGGACACTTGGGACTGAGAGGATTGGTGAGATTGGGTGAGCAAATGCAGACCCTTTCAAGCAATAATGCATGGCCCCCATTCCATGGGTCCCAACTCTCCAGGTTCAAGGGAATATTACTACAGCTATAACATGTACAGGAAACCTAGAGAATGGACACACTGTGAATACGAAAGGTTTCTAAAACTCAACGAATAGTCCCTCTCCTGGTGCTCCAGTTTGACTTTCCAACTGCCTTACTATCAGTCTCCCAACTTGGACAGACAGGCCCTTTAACCTCCTGGTTTGCACAGGTTCCCAATTTGGCAGAGGATGGAAGGGACGAGGGAGAACCCATGAGAGAGTAGCTGTTAGGCATTTGGACGGGCACATGTCACTCTAATTTCCCGGCAGGAAGAAGAATTAACCAAAGTCTCAGCCACCCACCGGGGACCAGTATAGGACATGATCCAAAATTTTGGACTTGCGTTCAGCTCACAAAAAACGAGTTGAGAAATGGAGCTCAGGGGCACAGCAATTCACAAACTGGCAGAGTGATAAAGGACAACTATCGTCCAAAAATCTGTTGAGGGAAGTCAACGAGGCGGACTTGAAAGTGAGGCAAAAGAGCAGGAAACAGATTTCAAGAGGTACGTTGGAATCGCCTGTAAAGCACAGGAAGAGGGGCACAACTTGGACAATGGTGCACTTGGCCAAAAAGGGCGTATGCGTTTTCTCCTGAATATATTCAGGAGAAAACGCATACGCCCTTTTTGGCCAAGCAAGCAAGCGGGCAATGCAAATCTGCACTACAAAGAAGTATCACTTCCCACCAGTCAAAAGGGACATCCACAAAATGTGTAAAAACCAGAAAGGCAAGACAGGCCCTGGAGAACTGGGAGCCTTGTTATGCTGATGGGCGGGATGTAAATTGCCAACTGCCTCACTGGAGGAGTGCATTGTGTTCCCTAAAACAAGTAAACAACAGAGCTACAGAGCCAAGGCCACTTCCAGTCTAGGGAATATACCTTGGGAAAACTGAAAATCAATAAGAAAGAGCCACCTCCAAATTTAGGGCTGCACTGACTACAAGAACATCAACTTGGGTACACCTTAAATATCCCAGGAAATATAAAAATGGTTCAAAACATTGTGGTACTTACGTACGATGGAATATCCCTCAGCCATGAAATCAATGTCATAAGACCAGTAGCAGCAAAGTGAGTGGATTCAGGTACGATGATTCTAAGTGAAATAAGTCACACAGAAAAAGAAACTTATCATAAGATATCACTTATGAAGATCCTGTAAACATGGCTACACGTGAACTGAGTTAGGAAAGAGAACAGAGTCTCACATTTAGAAAACACTCTTATGCCTGCATAAAGGGGAAGGAGAGGTGGGGTGATGCATAAAACCAGAGTTTGATATAATCACAGGGACCGTTTCAAAAACCAACTTTGGAATTGACAAGACCGACACCTTCCTCAGTGAAAGAGACTCAAAACCCCATATTTCCCACAGAGGAATATATCTGACTAGTAAGAATCTTAAAACCTATGTATTGATATGACTCCATAAGGGAATCAAGTGTGTCTAGAGTGGCATAAACATGGCAGCGAGAATCAGCTCAAACCCACTATAAAAAGGAATTTCAAAAGCAAAACCAAAAAACAGGGAAATTCTTTACAATTCCTTCAGGGTGTCTGAGGAAACCTGGAAAGACCCTATCTACAATGACAGCTGGATATGGCATAAGGCTGGACACTTGGGACTGAGAGGATTGGTGAGATTGGGTGAGCAAATGCAGACCCTTTCAAGCAATAATGCATGGCCCCCATTCCATGGGTCCCAACTCACCAGGTTCAAGGGAATATTACTACAGCTATAACATGTACAGGAAACCTAGAGAATGGACACACTGTGAATACGAAAGGATTCTAAAACTCAACGAATAGTCCCTCTCCTGGTGCTCCAGTTTGACTTTCCAACTGCCTTACTATCAATGTCCCAACTTGGAGAGACAGGCCCTTTAACCTCCTGGTTTGCACAGGTTCCCAATTTGGCAGAGGATGGAAGGGACGAGGGAGAACCCATGAGAGAGTAGCTGTTAGGCATTTGGACGGGCACATGTCACTCTAATTTCCCGGCAGGAAGAAGAATTAACCAAAGTCTCAGCCACCCACCGGGAACCAGTATAGGACAGGATCCAAAATTTTGGACTTGCGTTCAGCTCACAAAAAACGAGTTGAGAAATGGAGCTCAGGGGCACAGCAATTCACAAACTGGCAGAGTGATAAAGGACAACTATCGTCCAAAAATCTGTTGAGGGAAGTCAACGAGGCGGACTTGAAAGCGAGGCAAAAGAGCAGGAAACAGATTTCAAGAGGTACCTTGGAATCGCCTGTAAAGCACAGGAAGAGGGGCACAACTTGGACAATAGTGCACTTGGCCAAAAAGGGCGTATGCGTTTTCTCCTGAATATATTCAGGAGAAAACGCATACGCCCTTTTTGGCCAAGCAAGCAAGCGGGCAATGCAAATCTGCACTACAAAGAAGTATCACTTCCCACCGGTCAAAAGGGACATCCACAAAATGTGTAAAAACCAGAAAGGCAAGACAGGCCCTGGAGAACAGGGAGCCTTGTTATGCTGATGGGCGGGATGTAAATTGCCAACTGCCTCACTGGAGGAGTGCATTGTGTTCCCTAAAACAAGTAAACAACAGAGCTACAGAGCCAAGGCCACTTCCAGTCTAGGGAATATACCTGGGGAAAACTGAAAATCAATAAGAAAGAGCCACCTCCAAATTTAGGGCTGCACTGGCTACAAGAACCTCAACTTGGGTACACCTTAAATATCCCAGGAAATATAAAAATGGTTCAAAACATTGTGGTACTTACGTACAATGGAATATCCCTCAGCCATGAAATCAATGTCATAAGACCAGTAGCAGCAAAGTGAGTGGATTCAGGTACGATGATTCTAAGTGAAATAAGTCACACAGAAAAAGAAACTTATCATAAGATATCACTTATGAAGATCCTGTAAACATGGCTACACGTGAACTGAGTTAGGAAAGAGAACAGAGTCTCACATTTAGAAAACACTCTTATGCCTGCATAAAGGGGAAGGAGAGGTGGGGTGATGCATAAAACCAGAGTTTGATATAAGCACAGGGACCGTTTCAAAAACCAACTTTGGAATTGACAAGACCGACACCTTCCTCAGTGAAAGAGACTCAAAACCCCATATTTCCCACAGAGGAATATATCTGACTAGTAAGAATCTTAAAACCTATGTATTGATATGACTCCATAAGGGAATCAAGTGTGTCTAGAGTGGCATAAACATGGCAGCGAGAATCAGCTCAAACCCACTATAAAAAGGAATTTCAAAAGCAAAACCAAAAAACAGGGAAATTCTTTACAATTCCTTCAGGGTGTCTGAGGAAACCTGGAAAGACCCTATCTACAATGACAGCTGGATGTGGCATAAGGCTGGACACTTGGGACTGAGAGGATTGGTGAGATTGGGTGAGCAAATGCAGACCCTTTCAAGCAATAATGCATGGCCCCCATTCCATGGGTCCCAACTCTCCAGGTTCAAGGGAATATTACTACAGCTATAACATGTACAGGAAACCTAGAGAATGGACACACTGTGAATACGAAAGGTTTCTAAAACTCAACGAATAGTCCCTCTCCTGGTGCTCCAGTTTGACTTTCCAACTGCCTTACTATCAATCTCCCAACTTGGACAGACAGGCCCTTTAACCTCCTGGTTTGCACAGGTTCCCAATTTGGCAGAGGATGGAAGGGACGAGGGAGAACCCATGAGAGAGTAGCTGTTAGGCATTTGGACGGGCACATGTCACTCTAATTTCCCGGCAGGATGAAGAATTAACCAAAGTCTCAGCGACCCACCGGGAACCAGTATAGGACATGATCCAAAATTTTGGACTTGCGTTCAGCTCACAAAAAACGAGTTGAGAAATGGAGCTCAGGGGCACAGCAATTCACAAACTGGCAGAGTGATAAAGGACAACTATCGTCCAAAAATCTGTTGAGGGAAGTCAACGAGGCGGACTTGAAAGTGAGGCAAAAGAGCAGGAAACAGATTTCAAGAGGTACGTTGGAATCGCCTGTAAAGCACAGGAAGAGGGGCACAATTTGGACAATGGTGCACTTGGCCAAAAAGGGCGTATGCGCTTTCTCCTGAATATATTCAGGAGAAAACGCATACGCCCTTTTTGGCCAAGCAAGCAAGCGGGCAATGCAAATCTGCACTACAAAGAAGTATCACTTCCCACCGGTCAAAAGGGACATCCACAAAATGTGTAAAAACCAGAAAGGCAAGACAGGCCCTGGAGAACAGGGAGCCTTGTTATGCTGATGGGCGGGATGTAAATTGCCAACTGCCTCACTGGAGGAGTGCATTGTGTTCCCTAAAACAAGTAAACAACAGAGCTACAGAGCCAAGGCCACTTCCAGTCTAGGGAATATACCTGGGGAAAACTGAAAATCAATAAGAAAGAGCCACCTCCAAATTTAGGGCTGCACTGGCTACAAGAACCTCAACTTGGGTACACCTTAAATATCCCAGGAAATATAAAAATGGTTCAAAACATTGTGGTACTTACGTACGATGGAATATCCCCCAGCCATGAAATCAATGTCATAAGACCAGTAGCAGCAAAGTGAGTGGATTCAGGTACGATGATTCTAAGTGAAATAAGTCACACAGAAAAAGAAACTTATCATAAGATATCACTTATGAAGATCCTGTAAACATGGCTACACGTGAACTGAGTTAGGAAAGAGAACAGAGTCTCACATTTAGAAAACACTCTTATGCCTGCATAAAGGGGAAGGAGAGGTGGGGTGATGCATAAAACCAGAGTTTGATATAAGCACAGGGACCGTTTCAAAAACCAACTTTGGAATTGACAAGACCGACACCTTCCTCAGTGAAAGAGACTCAAAACCCCATATTTCCCACAGAGGAATATATCTGACTAGTAAGAATCTTAAAACCTATGTATTGATATGACTCCATAAGGGAATCAAGTGTGTCTAGAGTGGCATAAACATGGCAGCGAGAATCAGCTCAAACCCACTATAAAAAGGAATTTCAAAAGCAAAACCAAAAAACAGGGAAATTCTTTACAATTCCTTCAGGGTGTCTGAGGAAACTTGGAAAGACCCTATCTACAATGACAGCTGGATGTGGCATAAGGCTGGACACTTGGGACTGAGAGGATTGGTGAGATTGGGTGAGCAAATGCAGACCCTTTCAAGCAATAATGCATGGCCCCCATTCCATGGGTCCCAACTCTCCAGGTTCAAGGGAATATTACTACAGCTATAACATGTACAGGAAACCTAGAGAATGGACACACTGTGAATACGAAAGGTTTCTAAAACTCAACGAATAGTCCCTCTCCTGGTGCTCCAGTTTGACTTTCCAACTGCCTTACTATCAATCTCCCAACTTGGACAGACAGGCCCTTTAACCTCCTGGTTTGCACAGGTTCCCAATTTGGCAGAGGATGGAAGGGATGAGGGAGAACCCATGAGAGAGTAGCTGTTAGGCATTTGGACGGGCACATGTCACTCTAATTTCCCGGCAGGAAGAAGAATTAACCAAAGTCTCAGCGACCCACCGGGAACCAGTATAGGACATGATCCAAAATTTTGGACTTGCGTTCAGCTCACAAAAAACGAGTTGAGAAATGGAGCTCAGGGGCACAGCAATTCACAAACTGGCAGAGTGATAAAGGACAACTATCGTCCAAAAATCTGTTGAGGGAAGTCAACGAGGCGGACTTGAAAGTGAGGCAAAAGAGCAGGAAACAGATTTCAAGAGGTACGTTGGAATCGCCTGTAAAGCACAGGAAGAGGGGCACAACTTGGACAATGGTGCACTTGGCCAAAAAGGGCGTATGCGTTTTCTCCTGAATATATTCAGGAGAAAACGCATACGCCCTTTTTGGCCAAGCAAGCAAGCGGGCAATGCAAATCTGCACTACAAAGAAGTATCACTTCCCACCGGTCAAAAGGGACATCCACAAAATGTGTAAAAACCAGAAAGGCAAGACAGGCCCTGGAGAACAGGGAGCCTTGTTATGCTGATGGGCGGGATGTAAATTGCCAACTGCCTCACTGGAGGAGTGCATTGTGTTCCCTAAAACAAGTAAACAACAGAGCTACAGAGCCAAGGCCACTTCCAGTCTAGGGAATATACCTGGGGAAAACTGAAAATCAATAAGAAAGAGCCACCTCCAAATTTAGGGCTGCACTGGCTACAAGAACCTCAACTTGGGTACACCTTAAATATCCCAGGAAATATAAAAATGGTTCAAAACATTGTGGTACTTACGTACGATGGAATATCCCCCAGCCATGAAATCAATGTCATAAGACCAGTAGCAGCAAAGTGAGTGGATTCAGGTACGATGATTCTAAGTGAAATAAGTCACACAGAAAAAGAAACTTATCATAAGATATCACTTAGGAAGATCCTGTAAACATGGCTACACGTGAACTGAGTTAGGAAAGAGAACAGAGTCTCACATTTAGAAAACACTCTTATGCCTGCATAAAGGGGAAGGAGAGGTGGGGTGATGCATAAAACCAGAGTTTGATATAAGCACAGGGACCGTTTCAAAAACCAACTTTGGAATTGACAAGACCGACACCTTCCTCAGTGAAAGAGACTCAAAACCCCATATTTCCCACAGAGGAATATATCTGACTAGTAAGAATCTTAAAACCTATGTATTGATATGACTCCATAAGGGAATCAAGTGTGTCTAGAGTGGCATAAACATGGCAGCGAGAATCAGCTCAAACCCACTATAAAAATGAATTTCAAAAGCAAAACCAAAAAACAGGGAAATTCTTTACAATTCCTTCAGGGTGTCTGAGGAAACTTGGAAAGACCCTATCTACAATGACAGCTGGATGTGGCATAAGGCTGGACACTTGGGACTGAGAGGATTGGTGAGATTGGGTGAGCAAATGCAGACCCTTTCAAGCAATAATGCATGGCCCCCATTCCATGGGTCCCAACTCTCCAGGTTCAAGGGAATATTACTACAGCTATAACATGTACAGGAAACCTAGAGAATGGACACACTGTGAATACGAAAGGTTTCTAAAACTCAACAAATAGTCCCTCTCCTGGTGCTCCAGTTTGACTTTCCAACTGCCTTACTATCAATCTCCCAACTTGGACAGACAGGCCCTTTAACCTCCTGGTTTGCACAGGTTCCCAATTTGGCAGAGGATGGAAGGGACGAGGGAGAACCCATGAGAGAGTAGCTGTTAGGCATTTGGACGGGCACATGTCACTCTAATTTCCCGGCAGGAAGAAGAATTAACCAAAGTCTCAGCGACCCACCGGGAACCAGTATAGGACATGATCCAAAATTTTGGACTTGCGTTCAGCTCACAAAAAACGAGTTGAGAAATGGAGCTCAGGGGCACAGCAATTCACAAACTGGCAGAGTGATAAAGGACAACTATCGTCCAAAAATCTGTTGAGGGAAGTCAACGAGGCGGACTTGAAAGTGAGGCAAAAGAGCAGGAAACAGATTTCAAGAGGTACGTTGGAATCGCCTGTAAAGCACAGGAAGAGGGGCACAACTTGGACAATGGTGCACTTGGCCAAAAAGGGCGTATGCGTTTTCTCCTGAATATATTCAGGAGAAAACGCATACGCCCTTTTTGGCCAAGCAAGCAAGCGGGCAATGCAAATCTGCACTACAAAGAAGTATCACTTCCCACCAGTCAAAAGGGACATCCACAAAATGTGTAAAAACCAGAAAGGCAAGACAGGCCCTGGAGAACTGGGAGCCTTGTTATGCTGATGGGCGGGATGTAAATTGCCAACTGCCTCACTGGAGGAGTGCATTGTGTTCCCTAAAACAAGTAAACAACAGAGCTACAGAGCCAAGGCCACTTCCAGTCTAGGGAATATACCTTGGGAAAACTGAAAATCAATAAGAAAGAGCCACCTCCAAATTTAGGGCTGCACTGACTACAAGAACATCAACTTGGGTACACCTTAAATATCCCAGGAAATATAAAAATGGTTCAAAACATTGTGGTACTTACGTACGATGGAATATCCCTCAGCCATGAAATCAATGTCATAAGACCAGTAGCAGCAAAGTGAGTGGATTCAGGTACGATGATTCTAAGTGAAATAAGTCACACAGAAAAAGAAACTTATCATAAGATATCACTTATGAAGATCCTGTAAACATGGCTACACGTGAACTGAGTTAGGAAAGAGAACAGAGTCTCACATTTAGAAAACACTCTTATGCCTGCATAAAGGGGAAGGAGAGGTGGGGTGATGCATAAAACCAGAGTTTGATATAAGCACAGGGACCGTTTCAAAAACCAACTTTGGAATTGACAAGACCGACACCTTCCTCAGTGAAAGAGACTCAAAACCCCATATTTCCCACAGAGGAATATATCTGACTAGTAAGAATCTTAAAACCTATGTATTGATATGACTCCATAAGGGAATCAAGTGTGTCTAGAGTGGCATAAACATGGCAGCGAGAATCAGCTCAAACCCACTATAAAAAGGAATTTCAAAAGCAAAACCAAAAAACAGGGAAATTCTTTACAATTCCTTCAGGGTGTCTGAGGAAACCTGGAAAGACCCTATCTACAATGACAGCTGGATATGGCATAAGGCTGGACACTTGGGACTGAGAGGATTGGTGAGATTGGGTGAGCAAATGCAGACCCTTTCAAGCAATAATGCATGGCCCCCATTCCATGGGTCCCAACTCACCAGGTTCAAGGGAATATTACTACAGCTATAACATGTACAGGAAACCTAGAGAATGGACACACTGTGAATACGAAAGGTTTCTAAAACTCAACGAATAGTCCCTCTCCTGGTGCTCCAGTTTGACTTTCCAACTGCCTTACTATCAATCTCCCAACTTGGAGAGACAGGCCCTTTAACCTCCTGGTTTGCACAGGTTCCCAATTTGGCAGAGGATGGAAGGGACGAGGGAGAACCCATGAGAGAGTAGCTGTTAGGCATTTGGACGGGCACATGTCACTCTAATTTCCCGGCAGGAAGAAGAATTAACCAAAGTCTCAGCCACCCACCGGGAACCAGTATAGGACAGGATCCAAAATTTTGGACTTGCGTTCAGCTCACAAAAAACGAGTTGAGAAATGGAGCTCAGGGGCACAGCAATTCACAAACTGGCAGAGTGATAAAGGACAACTATCGTCCAAAAATCTGTTGAGGGAAGTCAACGAGGCGGACTTGAAAGCGAGGCAAAATAGCAGGAAACAGATTTCAAGAGGTACCTTGGAATCGCCTGTAAAGCACAGGAAGAGGGGCACAACTTGGACAATGGTGCACTTGGCCAAAAAGGGCGTATGCGTTTTCTCCTGAATATATTCAGGAGAAAACGCATACGCCCTTTTTGGCCAAGCAAGCAAGCGGGCAATGCAAATCTGCACTACAAAGAAGTATCACTTCCCACCGGTCAAAAGGGACATCCACAAAATGTGTAAAAACCAGAAAGGCAAGACAGGCCCTGGAGAACAGGGAGCCTTGTTATGCTGATGGGCGGGATGTAAATTGCCAACTGCCTCACTGGAGGAGTGCATTGTGTTCCCTAAAACAAGTAAACAACAGAGCTACAGAGCCAAGGCCACTTCCAGTCTAGGGAATATACCTGGGGAAAACTGAAAATCAATAAGAAAGAGCCACCTCCAAATTTAGGGCTGCACTGGCTACAAGAACCTCAACTTGGGTACACCTTAAATATCCCAGGAAATATAAAAATGGTTCAAAACATTGTGGTACTTACGTACGATGGAATATCCCTCAGCCATGAAATCAATGTCATAAGACCAGTAGCAGCAAAGTGAGTGGATTCAGGTACGATGATTCTAAGTGAAATAAGTCACACAGAAAAAGAAACTTATCATAAGATATCACTTATGAAGATCCTGTAAACATGGCTACACGTGAACTGAGTTAGGAAAGAGAACAGAGTCTCACATTTAGAAAACACTCTTATGCCTGCATAAAGGGGAAGGAGAGGTGGGGTGATGCATAAAACCAGAGTTTGATATAAGCACAGGGACCGTTTCAAAAACCAACTTTGGAATTGACAAGACCGACACCTTCCTCAGTGAAAGAGACTCAAAACCCCATATTTCCCACAGAGGAATATATCTGACTAGTAAGAATCTTAAAACCTATGTATTGATATGACTCCATAAGGGAATCAAGTGTGTCTAGAGTGGCATAAACATGGCAGCGAGAATCAGCTCAAACCCACTATAAAAAGGAATTTCAAAAGCAAAACCAAAAAACAGGGAAATTCTTTACAATTCCTTCAGGGTGTCTGAGGAAACCTGGAAAGACCCTATCTACAGTGACAGCTGGATGTGGCATAAGGCTGGACACTTGGGACTGAGAGGATTGGTGAGATTGGGTGAGCAAATGCAGACCCTTTCAAGCAATAATGCATGGCCCCCATTCCATGGGTCCCAACTCTCCAGGTTCAAGGGAATATTACTACAGCTATAACATGTACAGGAAACCTAGAGAATGGACACACTGTGAATACGAAAGGTTTCTAAAACTCAACGAATAGTCCCGCTCCTGGTGCTCCAGTTTGACTTTCCAACTGCCTTACTATCAATCTCCCAACTTGGAGAGACAGGCCCTTTAACCTCCTGGTTTGCACAGGTTCCCAATTTGGCAGAGGATGGAAGGGACGAGGGAGAACCCATGAGAGAGTAGCTGTTAGGCATTTGGACGGGCACATGTCACTCTAATTTCCCGGCAGGAAGAAGAATTAACCAAAGTCTCAGCCACCCACCGGGAACCAGTATAGGACATGATCCAAAATTTTGGACTTGCGTTCAGCTCACAAAAAACGAGTTGAGAAATGGAGCTCAGGGGCACAGCAATTCACAAACTGGCAGAGTGATAAAGGACAACTATCGTCCAAAAATCTGTTGAGGGAAGTCAACGAGGCGGACTTGAAAGTGAGGCAAAAGAGCAGGAAACAGATTTCAAGAGGTACGTTGGAATCGCCTGTAAAGCACAGGAAGAGGGGCACAACTTGGACAATGGTGCACTTGGCCAAAAAGGGCGTATGCGCTTTCTCCTGAATATATTCAGGAGAAAACGCATACGCCCTTTTTGGCCAAGCAAGCAAGCGGGCAATGCAAATCTGCACTACAAAGAAGTATCACTTCCCACCGGTCAAAAGGGACATCCACAAAATGTGTAAAAACCAGAAAGGCAAGACAGGCCCTGGAGAACAGGGAGCCTTGTTATGCTGATGGGCGGGATGTAAATTGCCAACTGCCTCACTGGAGGAGTGCATTGTGTTCCCTAAAACAAGTAAACAACAGAGCTACAGAGCCAAGGCCACTTCCAGTCTAGGGAATATACCTGGGGAAAACTGAAAATCAATAAGAAAGAGCCACCTCCAAATTTAGGGCTGCACTGGCTACAAGAACCTCAACTTGGGTACACCTTAAATATCCCAGGAAATATAAAAATGGTTCAAAACATTGTGGTACTTACGTACGATGGAATATCCCCCAGCCATGAAATCAATGTCATAAGACCAGTAGCAGCAAAGTGAGTGGATTCAGGTACGATGATTCTAAGTGAAATAAGTCACACAGAAAAAGAAACTTATCATAAGATATCACTTATGAAGATCCTGTAAACATGGCTACACGTGAACTGAGTTAGGAAAGAGAACAGAGTCTCACATTTAGAAAACACTCTTATGCCTGCATAAAGGGGAAGGAGAGGTGGGGTGATGCATAAAACCAGAGTTTGATATAAGCACAGGGACCGTTTCAAAAACCAACTTTGGAATTGACAAGACCGACACCTTCCTCAGTGAAAGAGACTCAAAACCCCATATTTCCCACAGAGGAATATATCTGACTAGTAAGAATCTTAAAACCTATGTATTGATATGACTCCATAAGGGAATCAAGTGTGTCTAGAGTGGCATAAACATGGCAGCGAGAATCAGCTCAAACCCACTATAAAAAGGAATTTCAAAAGCAAAACCAAAAAACAGGGAAATTCTTTACAATTCCTTCAGGGTGTCTGAGGAAACTTGGAAAGACCCTATCTACAATGACAGCTGGATGTGGCATAAGGCTGGACACTTGGGACTGAGAGGATTGGTGAGATTGGGTGAGCAAATGCAGACCCTTTCAAGCAATAATGCATGGCCCCCATTCCATGGGTCCCAACTCTCCAGGTTCAAGGGAATATTACTACAGCTATAACATGTACAGGAAACCTAGAGAATGGACACACTGTGAATACGAAAGGTTTCTAAAACTCAACAAATAGTCCCTCTCCTGGTGCTCCAGTTTGACTTTCCAACTGCCTTACTATCAATCTCCCAACTTGGACAGACAGGCCCTTTAACCTCCTGGTTTGCACAGGTTCCCAATTTGGCAGAGGATGGAAGGGACGAGGGAGAACCCATGAGAGAGTAGCTGTTAGGCATTTGGACGGGCACATGTCACTCTAATTTCCCGGCAGGAAGAAGAATTAACCAAAGTCTCAGCGACCCACCGGGAACCAGTATAGGACATGATCCAAAATTTTGGACTTGCGTTCAGCTCACAAAAAACGAGTTGAGAAATGGAGCTCAGGGGCACAGCAATTCACAAACTGGCAGAGTGATAAAGGACAACTATCGTCCAAAAATCTGTTGAGGGAAGTCAACGAGGCGGACTTGAAAGTGAGGCAAAAGAGCAGGAAACAGATTTCAAGAGGTACGTTGGAATCGCCTGTAAAGCACAGGAAGAGGGGCACAACTTGGACAATGGTGCACTTGGCCAAAAAGGGCGTATGCGTTTTCTCCTGAATATATTCAGGAGAAAACGCATACGCCCTTTTTGGCCAAGCAAGCAAGCGGGCAATGCAAATCTGCACTACAAAGAAGTATCACTTCCCACCAGTCAAAAGGGACATCCACAAAATGTGTAAAAACCAGAAAGGCAAGACAGGCCCTGGAGAACTGGGAGCCTTGTTATGCTGATGGGCGGGATGTAAATTGCCAACTGCCTCACTGGAGGAGTGCATTGTGTTCCCTAAAACAAGTAAACAACAGAGCTACAGAGCCAAGGCCACTTCCAGTCTAGGGAATATACCTGGGGAAAACTGAAAATCAATAAGAAAGAGCCACCTCCAAATTTAGGGCTGCACTGGCTACAAGAACCTCAACTTGGGTACACCTTAAATATCCCAGGAAATATAAAAATGGTTCAAAACATTGTGGTACTTACGTACGATGGAATATCCCCCAGCCATGAAATCAATGTCATAAGACCAGTAGCAGCAAAGTGAGTGGATTCAGGTACGATGATTCTAAGTGAAATAAGTCACACAGAAAAAGAAACTTATCATAAGATATCACTTATGAAGATCCTGTAAACATGGCTACACGTGAACTGAGTTAGGAAAGAGAACAGAGTCTCACATTTAGAAAACACTCTTATGCCTGCATAAAGGGGAAGGAGAGGTGGGGTGATGCATAAAACCAGAGTTTGATATAAGCACAGGGACCGTTTCAAAAACCAACTTTGGAATTGACAAGACCGACACCTTCCTCAGTGAAAGAGACTCAAAACCCCATATTTCCCACAGAGGAATATATCTGACTAGTAAGAATCTTAAAACCTATGTATTGATATGTCTCCATAAGGGAATCAAGTGTGTCTAGAGTGGCATAAACATGGCAGCGAGAATCAGCTCAAACCCACTATAAAAAGGAATTTCAAAAGCAAAACCAAAAAACAGGGAAATTCTTTACAATTCCTTCAGGGTGTCTGAGGAAACCTGGAAAGACCCTATCTACAATGACAGCTGGATGTGGCATAAGGCTGGACACTTGGGACTGAGAGGATTGGTGAGATTGGGTGAGCAAATGCAGACCCTTTCAAGCAATAATGCATGGCCCCCATTCCATGGGTCCCAACTCTCCAGGTTCAAGGGAATATTACTACAGCTATAACATGTACAGGAAACCTAGAGAATGGACACACTGTGAATACGAAACGTTTCTAAAACTCAACGAATAGTCCCTCTCCTGGTGCTCCAGTTTGACTTTCCAACTGCCTTACTATCAATCTCCCAACTTGGACAGACAGGCCCTTTAACCTCCTGGTTTGCACAGGTTCCCAATTTGGCAGAGGATGGAAGGGACGAGGGAGAACCCATGAGAGAGTAGCTGTTAGGCATTTGGACGGGCACATGTCACTCTAATTTCCCGGCAGGAAGAAGAATTAACCAAAGTCTCAGCCACCCACCGGGGACCAGTATAGGACATGATCCAAAATTTTGGACTTGCGTTCAGCTCACAAAAAACGAGTTGAGAAATGGAGCTCAGGGGCACAGCAATTCACAAACTGGCAGAGTGATAAAGGACAACTATCGTCCAAAAATCTGTTGAGGGAAGTCAACGAGGCGGACTTGAAAGTGAGGCAAAATAGCAGGAAACAGATTTCAAGAGGTACGTTGGAATCGCCTGTAAAGCACAGGAAGAGGGGCACAACTTGGACAATGGTGCACTTGGCCAAAAAGGGCGTATGCGTTTTCTCCTGAATATATTCAGGAGAAAACGCATACGCCCTTTTTGGCCAAGCAAGCAAGCGGGCAATGCAAATCTGCACTACAAAGAAGTATCACTTCCCACCAGTCAAAAGGGACATCCACAAAATGTGTAAAAACCAGAAAGGCAAGACAGGCCCTGGAGAACTGGGAGCCTTGTTATGCTGATGGGCGGGATGTAAATTGCCAACTGCCTCACTGGAGGAGTGCATTGTGTTCCCTAAAACAAGTAAACAACAGAGCTACAGAGCCAAGGCCACTTCCAGTCTAGGGAATATACCTTGGGAAAACTGAAAATCAATAAGAAAGAGCCACCTCCAAATTTAGGGCTGCACTGACTACAAGAACATCAACTTGGGTACACCTTAAATATCCCAGGAAATATAAAAATGGTTCAAAACATTGTGGTACTTACGTACGATGGAATATCCCTCAGCCATGAAATCAATGTCATAAGACCAGTAGCAGCAAAGTGAGTGGATTCAGGTACGATGATTCTAAGTGAAATAAGTCACACAGAAAAAGAAACTTATCATAAGATATCACTTATGAAGATCCTGTAAACATGGCTACACGTGAACTGAGTTAGGAAAGAGAACAGAGTCTCACATTTAGAAAACACTCTTATGCCTGCATAAAGGGGAAGGAGAGGTGGGGTGATGCATAAAACCAGAGTTTGATATAATCACAGGGACCGTTTCAAAAACCAACTTTGGAATTGACAAGACCGACACCTTCCTCAGTGAAAGAGACTCAAAACCCCATATTTCCCACAGAGGAATATATCTGACTAGTAAGAATCTTAAAACCTATGTATTGATATGACTCCATAAGGGAATCAAGTGTGTCTAGAGTGGCATAAACATGGCAGCGAGAATCAGCTCAAACCCACTATAAAAAGGAATTTCAAAAGCAAAACCAAAAAACAGGGAAATTCTTTACAATTCCTTCAGGGTGTCTGAGGAAACCTGGAAAGACCCTATCTACAATGACAGCTGGATATGGCATAAGGCTGGACACTTGGGACTGAGAGGATTGGTGAGATTGGGTGAGCAAATGCAGACCCTTTCAAGCAATAATGCATGGCCCCCATTCCATGGGTCCCAACTCACCAGGTTCAAGGGAATATTACTACAGCTATAACATGTACAGGAAACCTAGAGAATGGACACACTGTGAATACGAAAGGATTCTAAAACTCAACGAATAGTCCCTCTCCTGGTGCTCCAGTTTGACTTTCCAACTGCCTTACTATCAATGTCCCAACTTGGAGAGACAGGCCCTTTAACCTCCTGGTTTGCACAGGTTCCCAATTTGGCAGAGGATGGAAGGGACGAGGGAGAACCCATGAGAGAGTAGCTGTTAGGCATTTGGACGGGCACATGTCACTCTAATTTCCCGGCAGGAAGAAGAATTAACCAAAGTCTCAGCCACCCACCGGGAACCAGTATAGGACAGGATCCAAAATTTTGGACTTGCGTTCAGCTCACAAAAAACGAGTTGAGAAATGGAGCTCAGGGGCACAGCAATTCACAAACTGGCAGAGTGATAAAGGACAACTATCGTCCAAAAATCTGTTGAGGGAAGTCAACGAGGCGGACTTGAAAGTGAGGCAAAATAGCAGGAAACAGATTTCAAGAGGTACGTTGGAATCGCCTGTAAAGCACAGGAAGAGGGGCACAACTTGGACAATGGTGCACTTGGCCAAAAAGGGCGTATGCGTTTTCTCCTGAATATATTCAGGAGAAAACGCATACGCCCTTTTTGGCCAAGCAAGCAAGCGGGCAATGCAAATCTGCACTACAAAGAAGTATCACTTCCCACCAGTCAAAAGGGACATCCACAAAATGTGTAAAAACCAGAAAGGCAAGACAGGCCCTGGAGAACTGGGAGCCTTGTTATGCTGATGGGCGGGATGTAAATTGCCAACTGCCTCACTGGAGGAGTGCATTGTGTTCCCTAAAACAAGTAAACAACAGAGCTACAGAGCCAAGGCCACTTCCAGTCTAGGGAATATACCTTGGGAAAACTGAAAATCAATAAGAAAGAGCCACCTCCAAATTTAGGGCTGCACTGACTACAAGAACATCAACTTGGGTACACCTTAAATATCCCAGGAAATATAAAAATGGTTCAAAACATTGTGGTACTTACGTACGATGGAATATCCCTCAGCCATGAAATCAATGTCATAAGACCAGTAGCAGCAAAGTGAGTGGATTCAGGTACGATGATTCTAAGTGAAATAAGTCACACAGAAAAAGAAACTTATCATAAGATATCACTTATGAAGATCCTGTAAACATGGCTACACGTGAACTGAGTTAGGAAAGAGAACAGAGTCTCACATTTAGAAAACACTCTTATGCCTGCATAAAGGGGAAGGAGAGGTGGGGTGATGCATAAAACCAGAGTTTGATATAATCACAGGGACCGTTTCAAAAACCAACTTTGGAATTGACAAGACCGACACCTTCCTCAGTGAAAGAGACTCAAAACCCCATATTTCCCACAGAGGAATATATCTGACTAGTAAGAATCTTAAAACCTATGTATTGATATGACTCCATAAGGGAATCAAGTGTGTCTAGAGTGGCATAAACATGGCAGCGAGAATCAGCTCAAACCCACTATAAAAAGGAATTTCAAAAGCAAAACCAAAAAACAGGGAAATTCTTTACAATTCCTTCAGGGTGTCTGAGGAAACCTGGAAAGACCCTATCTACAATGACAGCTGGATATGGCATAAGGCTGGACACTTGGGACTGAGAGGATTGGTGAGATTGGGTGAGCAAATGCAGACCCTTTCAAGCAATAATGCATGGCCCCCATTCCATGGGTCCCAACTCACCAGGTTCAAGGGAATATTACTACAGCTATAACATGTACAGGAAACCTAGAGAATGGACACACTGTGAATACGAAAGGATTCTAAAACTCAACGAATAGTCCCTCTCCTGGTGCTCCAGTTTGACTTTCCAACTGCCTTACTATCAATGTCCCAACTTGGAGAGACAGGCCCTTTAACCTCCTGGTTTGCACAGGTTCCCAATTTGGCAGAGGATGGAAGGGACGAGGGAGAACCCATGAGAGAGTAGCTGTTAGGCATTTGGACGGGCACATGTCACTCTAATTTCCCGGCAGGAAGAAGAATTAACCAAAGTCTCAGCCACCCACCGGGAACCAGTATAGGACAGGATCCAAAATTTTGGACTTGCGTTCAGCTCACAAAAAACGAGTTGAGAAATGGAGCTCAGGGGCACAGCAATTCACAAACTGGCAGAGTGATAAAGGACAACTATCGTCCAAAAATCTGTTGAGGGAAGTCAACGAGGCGGACTTGAAAGCGAGGCAAAATAGCAGGAAACAGATTTCAAGAGGTACCTTGGAATCGCCTGTAAAGCACAGGAAGAGGGGCACAACTTGGACAATAGTGCACTTGGCCAAAAAGGGCGTATGCGTTTTCTCCTGAATATATTCAGGAGAAAACGCATACGCCCTTTTTGGCCAAGCAAGCAAGCGGGCAATGCAAATCTGCACTACAAAGAAGTATCACTTCCCACCGGTCAAAAGGGACATCCACAAAATGTGTAAAAACCAGAAAGGCAAGACAGGCCCTGGAGAACAGGGAGCCTTGTTATGCTGATGGGCGGGATGTAAATTGCCAACTGCCTCACTGGAGGAGTGCATTGTGTTCCCTAAAACAAGTAAACAACAGAGCTACAGAGCCAAGGCCACTTCCAGTCTAGGGAATATACCTGGGGAAAACTGAAAATCAATAAGAAAGAGCCACCTCCAAATTTAGGGCTGCACTGGCTACAAGAACCTCAACTTGGGTACACCTTAAATATCCCAGGAAATATAAAAATGGTTCAAAACATTGTGGTACTTACGTACAATGGAATATCCCTCAGCCATGAAATCAATGTCATAAGACCAGTAGCAGCAAAGTGAGTGGATTCAGGTACGATGATTCTAAGTGAAATAAGTCACACAGAAAAAGAAACTTATCATAAGATATCACTTATGAAGATCCTGTAAACATGGCTACACGTGAACTGAGTTAGGAAAGAGAACAGAGTCTCACATTTAGAAAACACTCTTATGCCTGCATAAAGGGGAAGGAGAGGTGGGGTGATGCATAAAACCAGAGTTTGATATAAGCACAGGGACCGTTTCAAAAACCAACTTTGGAATTGACAAGACCGACACCTTCCTCAGTGAAAGAGACTCAAAACCCCATATTTCCCACAGAGGAATATATCTGACTAGTAAGAATCTTAAAACCTATGTATTGATATGACTCCATAAGGGAATCAAGTGTGTCTAGAGTGGCATAAACATGGCAGCGAGAATCAGCTCAAACCCACTATAAAAAGGAATTTCAAAAGCAAAACCAAAAAACAGGGAAATTCTTTACAATTCCTTCACGGTGTCTGAGGAAACCTGGAAAGACCCTATCTACAATGACAGCTGGATGTGGCATAAGGCTGGACACTTGGGACTGAGAGGATTGGTGAGATTGGGTGAGCAAATGCAGACCCTTTCAAGCAATAATGCATGGCCCCCATTCCATGGGTCCCAACTCTCCAGGTTCAAGGGAATATTACTACAGCTATAACATGTACAGGAAACCTAGAGAATGGACACACTGTGAATACGAAACGTTTCTAAAACTCAACGAATAGTCCCTCTCCTGGTGCTCCAGTTTGACTTTCCAACTGCCTTACTATCAATCTCCCAACTTGGACAGACAGGCCCTTTAACCTCCTGGTTTGCACAGGTTCCCAATTTGGCAGAGGATGGAAGGGACGAGGGAGAACCCATGAGAGAGTAGCTGTTAGGCATTTGGACGGGCACATGTCACTCTAATTTCCCGGCAGGATGAAGAATTAACCAAAGTCTCAGCGACCCACCGGGAACCAGTATAGGACATGATCCAAAATTTTGGACTTGCGTTCAGCTCACAAAAAACGAGTTGAGAAATGGAGCTCAGGGGCACAGCAATTCACAAACTGGCAGAGTGATAAAGGACAACTATCGTCCAAAAATCTGTTGAGGGAAGTCAACGAGGCGGACTTGAAAGTGAGGCAAAAGAGCAGGAAACAGATTTCAAGAGGTACGTTGGAATCGCCTGTAAAGCACAGGAAGAGGGGCACAACTTGGACAATGGTGCACTTGGCCAAAAAGGGCGTATGCGCTTTCTCCTGAATATATTCAGGAGAAAACGCATACGCCCTTTTTGGCCAAGCAAGCAAGCGGGCAATGCAAATCTGCACTACAAAGAAGTATCACTTCCCACCGGTCAAAAGGGACATCCACAAAATGTGTAAAAACCAGAAAGGCAAGACAGGCCCTGGAGAACAGGGAGCCTTGTTATGCTGATGGGCGGGATGTAAATTGCCAACTGCCTCACTGGAGGAGTGCATTGTGTTCCCTAAAACAAGTAAACAACAGAGCTACAGAGCCAAGGCCACTTCCAGTCTAGGGAATGTACCTGGGGAAAACTGAAAATCAATAAGAAAGAGCCACCTCCAAATTTAGGGCTGCACTGGCTACAAGAACCTCAACTTGGGTACACCTTAAATATCCCAGGAAATATAAAAATGGTTCAAAACATTGTGGTACTTACGTACGATGGAATATCCCCCAGCCATGAAATCAATGTCATAAGACCAGTAGCAGCAAAGTGAGTGGATTCAGGTACGATGATTCTAAGTGAAATAAGTCACACAGAAAAAGAAACTTATCATAAGATATCACTTATGAAGATCCTGTAAACATGGCTACACGTGAACTGAGTTAGGAAAGAGAACAGAGTCTCACATTTAGAAAACACTCTTATGCCTGCATAAAGGGGAAGGAGAGGTGGGGTGATGCATAAAACCAGAGTTTGATATAAGCACAGGGACCGTTTCAAAAACCAACTTTGGAATTGACAAGACCGACACCTTCCTCAGTGAAAGAGACTCAAAACCCCATATTTCCCACAGAGGAATATATCTGACTAGTAAGAATCTTAAAACCTATGTATTGATATGACTCCATAAGGGAATCAAGTGTGTCTAGAGTGGCATAAACATGGCAGCGAGAATCAGCTCAAACCCACTATAAAAAGGAATTTCAAAAGCAAAACCAAAAAACAGGGAAATTCTTTACAATTCCTTCAGGGTGTCTGAGGAAACTTGGAAAGACCCTATCTACAATGACAGCTGGATGTGGCATAAGGCTGGACACTTGGGACTGAGAGGATTGGTGAGATTGGGTGAGCAAATGCAGACCCTTTCAAGCAATAATGCATGGCCCCCATTCCATGGGTCCCAACTCTCCAGGTTCAAGGGAATATTACTACAGCTATAACATGTACAGGAAACCTAGAGAATGGACACACTGTGAATACGAAAGGTTTCTAAAACTCAACGAATAGTCCCTCTCCTGGTGCTCCAGTTTGACTTTCCAACTGCCTTACTATCAATCTCCCAACTTGGACAGACAGGCCCTTTAACCTCCTGGTTTGCACAGGTTCCCAATTTGGCAGAGGATGGAAGGGATGAGGGAGAACCCATGAGAGAGTAGCTGTTAGGCATTTGGACGGGCACATGTCACTCTAATTTCCCGGCAGGAAGAAGAATTAACCAAAGTCTCAGCGACCCACCGGGAACCAGTATAGGACATGATCCAAAATTTTGGACTTGCGTTCAGCTCACAAAAAACGAGTTGAGAAATGGAGCTCAGGGGCACAGCAATTCACAAACTGGCAGAGTGATAAAGGACAACTATCGTCCAAAAATCTGTTGAGGGAAGTCAACGAGGCGGACTTGAAAGTGAGGCAAAAGAGCAGGAAACAGATTTCAAGAAGTACGTTGGAATCGCCTGTAAAGCACAGGAAGAGGGGCACAACTTGGACAATGGTGCACTTGGCCAAAAAGGGCGTATGCGCTTTCTCCTGAATATATTCAGGAGAAAACGCATACGCCCTTTTTGGCCAAGCAAGCAAGCGGGCAATGCAAATCTGCACTACAAAGAAGTATCACTTCCCACCGGTCAAAAGGGACATCCACAAAATGTGTAAAAACCAGAAAGGCAAGACAGGCCCTGGAGAACAGGGAGCCTTGTTATGCTGATGGGCGGGATGTAAATTGCCAACTGCCTCACTGGAGGAGTGCATTGTGTTCCCTAAAACAAGTAAACAACAGAGCTACAGAGCCAAGGCCACTTCCAGTCTAGGGAATGTACCTGGGGAAAACTGAAAATCAATAAGAAAGAGCCACCTCCAAATTTAGGGCTGCACTGGCTACAAGAACCTCAACTTGGGTACACCTTAAATATCCCAGGAAATATAAAAATGGTTCAAAACATTGTGGTACTTACGTACGATGGAATATCCCCCAGCCATGAAATCAATGTCATAAGACCAGTAGCAGCAAAGTGAGTGGATTCAGGTACGATGATTCTAAGTGAAATAAGTCACACAGAAAAAGAAACTTATCATAAGATATCACTTATGAAGATCCTGTAAACATGGCTACACGTGAACTGAGTTAGGAAAGAGAACAGAGTCTCACATTTAGAAAACACTCTTATGCCTGCATAAAGGGGAAGGAGAGGTGGGGTGATGCATAAAACCAGAGTTTGATATAAGCACAGGGACCGTTTCAAAAACCAACTTTGGAATTGACAAGACCGACACCTTCCTCAGTGAAAGAGACTCAAAACCCCATATTTCCCACAGAGGAATATATCTGACTAGTAAGAATCTTAAAACCTATGTATTGATATGACTCCATAAGGGAATCAAGTGTGTCTAGAGTGGCATAAACATGGCAGCGAGAATCAGCTCAAACCCACTATAAAAAGGAATTTCAAAAGCAAAACCAAAAAACAGGGAAATTCTTTACAATTCCTTCAGGGTGTCTGAGGAAACTTGGAAAGACCCTATCTACAATGACAGCTGGATGTGGCATAAGGCTGGACACTTGGGACTGAGAGGATTGGTGAGATTGGGTGAGCAAATGCAGACCCTTTCAAGCAATAATGCATGGCCCCCATTCCATGGGTCCCAACTCTCCAGGTTCAAGGGAATATTACTACAGCTATAACATGTACAGGAAACCTAGAGAATGGACACACTGTGAATACGAAAGGTTTCTAAAACTCAACGAATAGTCCCTCTCCTGGTGCTCCAGTTTGACTTTCCAACTGCCTTACTATCAATCTCCCAACTTGGACAGACAGGCCCTTTAACCTCCTGGTTTGCACAGGTTCCCAATTTGGCAGAGGATGGAAGGGATGAGGGAGAACCCATGAGAGAGTAGCTGTTAGGCATTTGGACGGGCACATGTCACTCTAATTTCCCGGCAGGAAGAAGAATTAACCAAAGTCTCAGCGACCCACCGGGAACCAGTATAGGACATGATCCAAAATTTTGGACTTGCGTTCAGCTCACAAAAAACGAGTTGAGAAATGGAGCTCAGGGGCACAGCAATTCACAAACTGGCAGAGTGATAAAGGACAACTATCGTCCAAAAATCTGTTGAGGGAAGTCAACGAGGCGGACTTGAAAGTGAGGCAAAAGAGCAGGAAACAGATTTCAAGAGGTACGTTGGAATCGCCTGTAAAGCACAGGAAGAGGGGCACAACTTGGACAATGGTGCACTTGGCCAAAAAGGGCGTATGCGTTTTCTCCTGAATATATTCAGGAGAAAACGCATACGCCCTTTTTGGCCAAGCAAGCAAGCGGGCAATGCAAATCTGCACTACAAAGAAGTATCACTTCCCACCGGTCAAAAGGGACATCCACAAAATGTGTAAAAACCAGAAAGGCAAGACAGGCCCTGGAGAACAGGGAGCCTTGTTATGCTGATGGGCGGGATGTAAATTGCCAACTGCCTCACTGGAGGAGTGCATTGTGTTCCCTAAAACAAGTAAACAACAGAGCTACAGAGCCAAGGCCACTTCCAGTCTAGGGAATATACCTGGGGAAAACTGAAAATCAATAAGAAAGAGCCACCTCCAAATTTAGGGCTGCACTGGCTACAAGAACCTCAACTTGGGTACACCTTAAATATCCCAGGAAATATAAAAATGGTTCAAAACATTGTGGTACTTACGTACGATGGAATATCCCCCAGCCATGAAATCAATGTCATAAGACCAGTAGCAGCAAAGTGAGTGGATTCAGGTACGATGATTCTAAGTGAAATAAGTCACACAGAAAAAGAAACTTATCATAAGATATCACTTATGAAGATCCTGTAAACATGGCTACACGTGAACTGAGTTAGGAAAGAGAACAGAGTCTCACATTTAGAAAACACTCTTATGCCTGCATAAAGGGGAAGGAGAGGTGGGGTGATGCATAAAACCAGAGTTTGATATAAGCACAGGGACCGTTTCAAAAACCAACTTTGGAATTGACAAGACCGACACCTTCCTCAGTGAAAGAGACTCAAAACCCCATATTTCCCACAGAGGAATATATCTGACTAGTAAGAATCTTAAAACCTATGTATTGATATGACTCCATAAGGGAATCAAGTGTGTCTAGAGTGGCATAAACATGGCAGCGAGAATCAGCTCAAACCCACTATAAAAATGAATTTCAAAAGCAAAACCAAAAAACAGGGAAATTCTTTACAATTCCTTCAGGGTGTCTGAGGAAACTTGGAAAGACCCTATCTACAATGACAGCTGGATGTGGCATAAGGCTGGACACTTGGGACTGAGAGGATTGGTGAGATTGGGTGAGCAAATGCAGACCCTTTCAAGCAATAATGCATGGCCCCCATTCCATGGGTCCCAACTCTCCAGGTTCAAGGAAATATTACTACACCTATAACATGTACAGGAAACCTAGAGAATGGACACACTGTGAATACGAAAGGTTTCTAAAACTCAACAAATAGTCCCTCTCCTGGTGCTCCAGTTTGACTTTCCAACTGCCTTACTATCAATCTCCCAACTTGGACAGACAGGCCCTTTAACCTCCTGGTTTGCACAGGTTCCCAATTTGGCAGAGGATGGAAGGGACGAGGGAGAACCCATGAGAGAGTAGCTGTTAGGCATTTGGACGGGCACATGTCACTCTAATTTCCCGGCAGGAAGAAGAATTAACCAAAGTCTCAGCGACCCACCGGGAACCAGTATAGGACATGATCCAAAATTTTGGACTTGCGTTCAGCTCACAAACAACGAGTTGAGAAATGGAGCTCAGGGGCACAGCAATTCACAAACTGGCAGAGTGATAAAGGACAACTATCGTCCAAAAATCTGTTGAGGGAAGTCAACGAGGCGGACTTGAAAGTGAGGCAAAAGAGCAGGAAACAGATTTCAAGAGGTACCTTGGAATCGCCTGTAAAGCACAGGAAGAGGGGCACAACTTGGACAATGGTGCACTTGGCCAAAAAGGGCGTATGCGTTTTCTCCTGAATATATTCAGGAGAAAACGCATACGCCCTTTTTGGCCAAGCAAGCAAGCGGGCAATGCAAATCTGCACTACAAAGAAGTATCACTTCCCACCAGTCAAAAGGGACATCCACAAAATGTGTAAAAACCAGAAAGGCAAGACAGGCCCTGGAGAACTGGGAGCCTTGTTATGCTGATGGGCGGGATGTAAATTGCCAACTGCCTCACTGGAGGAGTGCATTGTGTTCCCTAAAACAAGTAAACAACAGAGCTACAGAGCCAAGGCCACTTCCAGTCTAGGGAATATACCTTGGGAAAACTGAAAATCAATAAGAAAGAGCCACCTCCAAATTTAGGGCTGCACTGACTACAAGAACATCAACTTGGGTACACCTTAAATATCCCAGGAAATATAAAAATGGTTCAAAACATTGTGGTACTTACGTACGATGGAATATCCCTCAGCCATGAAATCAATGTCATAAGACCAGTAGCAGCAAAGTGAGTGGATTCAGGTACGATGATTCTAAGTGAAATAAGTCACACAGAAAAAGAAACTTATCATAAGATATCACTTATGAAGATCCTGTAAACATGGCTACACGTGAACTGAGTTAGGAAAGAGAACAGAGTCTCACATTTAGAAAACACTCTTATGCCTGCATAAAGGGGAAGGAGAGGTGGGGTGATGCATAAAACCAGAGTTTGATATAAGCACAGGGACCGTTTCAAAAACCAACTTTGGAATTGACAAGACCGACACCTTCCTCAGTGAAAGAGACTCAAAACCCCATATTTCCCACAGAGGAATATATCTGACTAGTAAGAATCTTAAAACCTATGTATTGATATGACTCCATTAGGGAATCAAGTGTGTCTAGAGTGGCATAAACATGGCAGCGAGAATCAGCTCAAACCCACTATAAAAAGGAATTTCAAAAGCAAAACCAAAAAACAGGGAAATTCTTTACAATTCCTTCAGGGTGTCTGAGGAAACCTGGAAAGACCCTATCTACAATGACAGCTGGATATGGCATAAGGCTGGACACTTGGGACTGAGAGGATTGGTGAGATTGGGTGAGCAAATGCAGACCCTTTCAAGCAATAATGCATGGCCCCCATTCCATGGGTCCCAACTCACCAGGTTCAAGGGAATATTACTACAGCTATAACATGTACAGGAAACCTAGAGAATGGACACACTGTGAATACGAAAGGTTTCTAAAACTCAACGAATAGTCCCTCTCCTGGTGCTCCAGTTTGACTTTCCAACTGCCTTACTATCAATCTCCCAACTTGGAGAGACAGGCCCTTTAACCTCCTGGTTTGCACAGGTTCCCAATTTGGCAGAGGATGGAAGGGACGAGGGAGAACCCATGAGAGAGTAGCTGTTAGGCATTTGGACGGGCACATGTCACTCTAATTTCCCGGCAGGAAGAAGAATTAACCAAAGTCTCAGCCACCCACCGGGAACCAGTATAGGACAGGATCCAAAATTTTGGACTTGCGTTCAGCTCACAAAAAACGAGTTGAGAAATGGAGCTCAGGGGCACAGCAATTCACAAACTGGCAGAGTGATAAAGGACAACTATCGTCCAAAAATCTGTTGAGGGAAGTCAACGAGGCGGACTTGAAAGCGAGGCAAAATAGCAGGAAACAGATTTCAAGAGGTACCTTGGAATCGCCTGTAAAGCACAGGAAGAGGGGCACAACTTGGACAATGGTGCACTTGGCCAAAAAGGGCGTATGCGTTTTCTCCTGAATATATTCAGGAGAAAACGCATACGCCCTTTTTGGCCAAGCAAGCAAGCGGGCAATGCAAATCTGCACTACAAAGAAGTATCACTTCCCACCGGTCAAAAGGGACATCCACAAAATGTGTAAAAACCAGAAAGGCAAGACAGGCCCTGGAGAACAGGGAGCCTTGTTATGCTGATGGGCGGGATGTAAATTGCCAACTGCCTCACTGGAGGAGTGCATTGTGTTCCCTAAAACAAGTAAACAACAGAGCTACAGAGCCAAGGCCACTTCCAGTCTAGGGAATATACCTGGGGAAAACTGAAAATCAATAAGAAAGAGCCACCTCCAAATTTAGGGCTGCACTGGCTACAAGAACCTCAACTTGGGTACACCTTAAATATCCCAGGAAATATAAAAATGGTTCAAAACATTGTGGTACTTACGTACGATGGAATATCCCTCAGCCATGAAATCAATGTCATAAGACCAGTAGCAGCAAAGTGAGTGGATTCAGGTACGATGATTCTAAGTGAAATAAGTCACACAGAAAAAGAAACTTATCATAAGATATCACTTATGAAGATCCTGTAAACATGGCTACACGTGAACTGAGTTAGGAAAGAGAACAGAGTCTCACATTTAGAAAACACTCTTATGCCTGCATAAAGGGGAAGGAGAGGTGGGGTGATGCATAAAACCAGAGTTTGATATAAGCACAGGGACCGTTTCAAAAACCAACTTTGGAATTGACAAGACCGACACCTTCCTCAGTGAAAGAGACTCAAAACCCCATATTTCCCACAGAGGAATATATCTGACTAGTAAGAATCTTAAAACCTATGTATTGATATGACTCCATAAGGGAATCAAGTGTGTCTAGAGTGGCATAAACATGGCAGCGAGAATCAGCTCAAACCCACTATAAAAAGGAATTTCAAAAGCAAAACCAAAAAACAGGGAAATTCTTTACAATTCCTTCAGGGTGTCTGAGGAAACCTGGAAAGACCCTATCTACAGTGACAGCTGGATGTGGCATAAGGCTGGACACTTGGGACTGAGAGGATTGGTGAGATTGGGTGAGCAAATGCAGACCCTTTCAAGCAATAATGCATGGCCCCCATTCCATGGGTCCCAACTCTCCAGGTTCAAGGGAATATTACTACAGCTATAACATGTACAGGAAACCTAGAGAATGGACACACTGTGAATACGAAAGGTTTCTAAAACTCAACGAATAGTCCCGCTCCTGGTGCTCCAGTTTGACTTTCCAACTGCCTTACTATCAATCTCCCAACTTGGAGAGACAGGCCCTTTAACCTCCTGGTTTGCACAGGTTCCCAATTTGGCAGAGGATGGAAGGGACGAGGGAGAACCCATGAGAGAGTAGCTGTTAGGCATTTGGACGGGCACATGTCACTCTAATTTCCCGGCAGGAAGAAGAATTAACCAAAGT
Organism: Mesoplodon densirostris; assembly: GCF_025265405.1. Classification (NCBI taxonomy): domain Eukaryota; kingdom Metazoa; phylum Chordata; class Mammalia; order Artiodactyla; family Ziphiidae; genus Mesoplodon; species Mesoplodon densirostris. The sequence continues at coordinate 3,422,106 of NW_026778200.1, read as the reverse complement.
CTCAGCCACCCACCGGGAACCAGTATAGGACATGATCCAAAATTTTGGACTTGCGTTCAGCTCACAAAAAACGAGTTGAGAAATGGAGCTCAGGGGCACAGCAATTCACAAACTGGCAGAGTGATAAAGGACAACTATCGTCCAAAAATCTGTTGAGGGAAGTCAACGAGGCGGACTTGAAAGTGAGGCAAAAGAGCAGGAAACAGATTTCAAGAGGTACGTTGGAATCGCCTGTAAAGCACAGGAAGAGGGGCACAACTTGGACAATGGTGCACTTGGCCAAAAAGGGCGTATGCGCTTTCTCCTGAATATATTCAGGAGAAAACGCATACGCCCTTTTTGGCCAAGCAAGCAAGCGGGCAATGCAAATCTGCACTACAAAGAAGTATCACTTCCCACCGGTCAAAAGGGACATCCACAAAATGTGTAAAAACCAGAAAGGCAAGACAGGCCCTGGAGAACAGGGAGCCTTGTTATGCTGATGGGCGGGATGTAAATTGCCAACTGCCTCACTGGAGGAGTGCATTGTGTTCCCTAAAACAAGTAAACAACAGAGCTACAGAGCCAAGGCCACTTCCAGTCTAGGGAATATACCTGGGGAAAACTGAAAATCAATAAGAAAGAGCCACCTCCAAATTTAGGGCTGCACTGGCTACAAGAACCTCAACTTGGGTACACCTTAAATATCCCAGGAAATATAAAAATGGTTCAAAACATTGTGGTACTTACGTACGATGGAATATCCCCCAGCCATGAAATCAATGTCATAAGACCAGTAGCAGCAAAGTGAGTGGATTCAGGTACGATGATTCTAAGTGAAATAAGTCACACAGAAAAAGAAACTTATCATAAGATATCACTTATGAAGATCCTGTAAACATGGCTACACGTGAACTGAGTTAGGAAAGAGAACAGAGTCTCACATTTAGAAAACACTCTTATGCCTGCATAAAGGGGAAGGAGAGGTGGGGTGATGCATAAAACCAGAGTTTGATATAAGCACAGGGACCGTTTCAAAAACCAACTTTGGAATTGACAAGACCGACACCTTCCTCAGTGAAAGAGACTCAAAACCCCATATTTCCCACAGAGGAATATATCTGACTAGTAAGAATCTTAAAACCTATGTATTGATATGACTCCATAAGGGAATCAAGTGTGTCTAGAGTGGCATAAACATGGCAGCGAGAATCAGCTCAAACCCACTATAAAAAGGAATTTCAAAAGCAAAACCAAAAAACAGGGAAATTCTTTACAATTCCTTCAGGGTGTCTGAGGAAACTTGGAAAGACCCTATCTACAATGACAGCTGGATGTGGCATAAGGCTGGACACTTGGGACTGAGAGGATTGGTGAGATTGGGTGAGCAAATGCAGACCCTTTCAAGCAATAATGCAAGGCCCCCATTCCATGGGTCCCAACTCTCCAGGTTCAAGGGAATATTACTACAGCTATAACATGTACAGGAAACCTAGAGAATGGACACACTGTGAATACGAAAGGTTTCTAAAACTCAACAAATAGTCCCTCTCCTGGTGCTCCAGTTTGACTTTCCAACTGCCTTACTATCAATCTCCCAACTTGGACAGACAGGCCCTTTAACCTCCTGGTTTGCACAGGTTCCCAATTTGGCAGAGGATGGAAGGGACGAGGGAGAACCCATGAGAGAGTAGCTGTTAGGCATTTGGACGGGCACATGTCACTCTAATTTCCCGGCAGGAAGAAGAATTAACCAAAGTCTCAGCGACCCACCGGGAACCAGTATAGGACAGGATCCAAAATATTGGACTTGCGTTCAGCTCACAAAAAACGAGTTGAGAAATGGAGCTCAGGGGCACAGCAATTCACAAACTGGCAGAGTGATAAAGGACAACTATCGTCCAAAAATCTGTTGAGGGAAGTCAACGAGGCGGACTTGAAAGTGAGGCAAAAGAGCAGGAAACAGATTTCAAGAGGTACGTTGGAATCGCCTGTAAAGCACAGGAAGAGGGGCACAACTTGGACAATGGTGCACTTGGCCAAAAAGGGCGTATGCGTTTTCTCCTGAATATATTCAGGAGAAAACGCATACGCCCTTTTTGGCCAAGCAAGCAAGCGGGCAATGCAAATCTGCACTACAAAGAAGTATCACTTCCCACCAGTCAAAAGGGACATCCACAAAATGTGTAAAAACCAGAAAGGCAAGACAGGCCCTGGAGAACTGGGAGCCTTGTTATGCTGATGGGCGGGATGTAAATTGCCAACTGCCTCACTGGAGGAGTGCATTGTGTTCCCTAAAACAAGTAAACAACAGAGCTACAGAGCCAAGGCCACTTCCAGTCTAGGGAATATACCTTGGGAAAACTGAAAATCAATAAGAAAGAGCCACCTCCAAATTTAGGGCTGCACTGACTACAAGAACATCAACTTGGGTACACCTTAAATATCCCAGGAAATATAAAAATGGTTCAAAACATTGTGGTACTTACGTACGATGGAATATCCCTCAGCCATGAAATCAATGTCATAAGACCAGTAGCAGCAAAGTGAGTGGATTCAGGTACGATGATTCTAAGTGAAATAAGTCACACAGAAAAAGAAACTTATCATAAGATATCACTTATGAAGATCCTGTAAACATGGCTACACGTGAACTGAGTTAGGAAAGAGAACAGAGTCTCACATTTAGAAAACACTCTTATGCCTGCATAAAGGGGAAGGAGAGGTGGGGTGATGCATAAAACCAGAGTTTGATATAAGCACAGGGACCGTTTCAAAAACCAACTTTGGAATTGACAAGACCGACACCTTCCTCAGTGAAAGAGACTCAAAACCCCATATTTCCCACAGAGGAATATATCTGACTAGTAAGAATCTTAAAACCTATGTATTGATATGACTCCATAAGGGAATCAAGTGTGTCTAGAGTGGCATAAACATGGCAGCGAGAATCAGCTCAAACCCACTATAAAAAGGAATTTCAAAAGCAAAACCAAAAAACAGGGAAATTCTTTACAATTCCTTCAGGGTGTCTGAGGAAACCTGGAAAGACCGTATCTACAGTGACAGCTGGATGTGGCATAAGGCTGGACACTTGGGACTGAGAGGATTGGTGAGATTGGGTGAGCAAATGCAGACCCTTTCAAGCAATAATGCATGGCCCCCATTCCATGGGTCCCAACTCTCCAGGTTCAAGGGAATATTACTACAGCTATAACATGTACAGGAAACCTAGAGAATGGACACACTGTGAATACGAAAGGTTTCTAAAACTCAACGAATAGTCCCGCTCCTGGTGCTCCAGTTTGACTTTCCAACTGCCTTACTATCAATCTCCCAACTTGGAGAGACAGGCCCTTTAACCTCCTGGTTTGCACAGGTTCCCAATTTGGCAGAGGATGGAAGGGACGAGGGAGAACCCATGAGAGAGTAGCTGTTAGGCATTTGGACGGGCACATGTCACTCTAATTTCCCGGCAGGAAGAAGAATTAACCAAAGTCTCAGCCACCCACCGGGAACCAGTATAGGACATGATCCAAAATTTTGGACTTGCGTTCAGCTCACAAAAAACGAGTTGAGAAATGGAGCTCAGGGGCACAGCAATTCACAAACTGGCAGAGTGATAAAGGACAACTATCGTCCAAAAATCTGTTGAGGGAAGTCAACGAGGCGGACTTGAAAGTGAGGCAAAAGAGCAGGAAACAGATTTCAAGAGGTACGTTGGAATCGCCTGTAAAGCACAGGAAGAGGGGCACAACTTGGACAATGGTGCACTTGGCCAAAAAGGGCGTATGCGCTTTCTCCTGAATATATTCAGGAGAAAACGCATACGCCCTTTTTGGCCAAGCAAGCAAGCGGGCAATGCAAATCTGCACTACAAAGAAGTATCACTTCCCACCGGTCAAAAGGGACATCCACAAAATGTGTAAAAACCAGAAAGGCAAGACAGGCCCTGGAGAACAGGGAGCCTTGTTATGCTGATGGGCGGGATGTAAATTGCCAACTGCCTCACTGGAGGAGTGCATTGTGTTCCCTAAAACAAGTAAACAACAGAGCTACAGAGCCAAGGCCACTTCCAGTCTAGGGAATATACCTGGGGAAAACTGAAAATCAATAAGAAAGAGCCACCTCCAAATTTAGGGCTGCACTGGCTACAAGAACCTCAACTTGGGTACACCTTAAATATCCCAGGAAATATAAAAATGGTTCAAAACATTGTGGTACTTACGTACGATGGAATATCCCCCAGCCATGAAATCAATGTCATAAGACCAGTAGCAGCAAAGTGAGTGGATTCAGGTACGATGATTCTAAGTGAAATAAGTCACACAGAAAAAGAAACTTATCATAAGATATCACTTATGAAGATCCTGTAAACATGGCTACACGTGAACTGAGTTAGGAAAGAGAACAGAGTCTCACATTTAGAAAACACTCTTATGCCTGCATAAAGGGGAAGGAGAGGTGGGGTGATGCATAAAACCAGAGTTTGATATAAGCACAGGGACCGTTTCAAAAACCAACTTTGGAATTGACAAGACCGACACCTTCCTCAGTGAAAGAGACTCAAAACCCCATATTTCCCACAGAGGAATATATCTGACTAGTAAGAATCTTAAAACCTATGTATTGATATGACTCCATAAGGGAATCAAGTGTGTCTAGAGTGGCATAAACATGGCAGCGAGAATCAGCTCAAACCCACTATAAAAAGGAATTTCAAAAGCAAAACCAAAAAACAGGGAAATTCTTTACAATTCCTTCAGGGTGTCTGAGGAAACTTGGAAAGACCCTATCTACAATGACAGCTGGATGTGGCATAAGGCTGGACACTTGGGACTGAGAGGATTGGTGAGATTGGGTGAGCAAATGCAGACCCTTTCAAGCAATAATGCAAGGCCCCCATTCCATGGGTCCCAACTCTCCAGGTTCAAGGGAATATTACTACAGCTATAACATGTACAGGAAACCTAGAGAATGGACACACTGTGAATACGAAAGGTTTCTAAAACTCAACAAATAGTCCCTCTCCTGGTGCTCCAGTTTGACTTTCCAACTGCCTTACTATCAATCTCCCAACTTGGACAGACAGGCCCTTTAACCTCCTGGTTTGCACAGGTTCCCAATTTGGCAGAGGATGGAAGGGACGAGGGAGAACCCATGAGAGAGTAGCTGTTAGGCATTTGGACGGGCACATGTCACTCTAATTTCCCGGCAGGAAGAAGAATTAACCAAAGTCTCAGCGACCCACCGGGAACCAGTATAGGACAGGATCCAAAATATTGGACTTGCGTTCAGCTCACAAAAAACGAGTTGAGAAATGGAGCTCAGGGGCACAGCAATTCACAAACTGGCAGAGTGATAAAGGACAACTATCGTCCAAAAATCTGTTGAGGGAAGTCAACGAGGCGGACTTGAAAGTGAGGCAAAAGAGCAGGAAACAGATTTCAAGAGGTACGTTGGAATCGCCTGTAAAGCACAGGAAGAGGGGCACAACTTGGACAATGGTGCACTTGGCCAAAAAGGGCGTATGCGTTTTCTCCTGAATATATTCAGGAGAAAACGCATACGCCCTTTTTGGCCAAGCAAGCAAGCGGGCAATGCAAATCTGCACTACAAAGAAGTATCACTTCCCACCAGTCAAAAGGGACATCCACAAAATGTGTAAAAACCAGAAAGGCAAGACAGGCCCTGGAGAACTGGGAGCCTTGTTATGCTGATGGGCGGGATGTAAATTGCCAACTGCCTCACTGGAGGAGTGCATTGTGTTCCCTAAAACAAGTAAACAACAGAGCTACAGAGCCAAGGCCACTTCCAGTCTAGGGAATATACCTTGGGAAAACTGAAAATCAATAAGAAAGAGCCACCTCCAAATTTAGGGCTGCACTGACTACAAGAACATCAACTTGGGTACACCTTAAATATCCCAGGAAATATAAAAATGGTTCAAAACATTGTGGTACTTACGTACGATGGAATATCCCTCAGCCATGAAATCAATGTCATAAGACCAGTAGCAGCAAAGTGAGTGGATTCAGGTACGATGATTCTAAGTGAAATAAGTCACACAGAAAAAGAAACTTATCATAAGATATCACTTATGAAGATCCTGTAAACATGGCTACACGTGAACTGAGTTAGGAAAGAGAACAGAGTCTCACATTTAGAAAACACTCTTATGCCTGCATAAAGGGGAAGGAGAGGTGGGGTGATGCATAAAACCAGAGTTTGATATAAGCACAGGGACCGTTTCAAAAACCAACTTTGGAATTGACAAGACCGACACCTTCCTCAGTGAAAGAGACTCAAAACCCCATATTTCCCACAGAGGAATATATCTGACTAGTAAGAATCTTAAAACCTATGTATTGATATGACTCCATAAGGGAATCAAGTGTGTCTAGAGTGGCATAAACATGGCAGCGAGAATCAGCTCAAACCCACTATAAAAAGGAATTTCAAAAGCAAAACCAAAAAACAGGGAAATTCTTTACAATTCCTTCAGGGTGTCTGAGGAAACCTGGAAAGACCGTATCTACAGTGACAGCTGGATGTGGCATAAGGCTGGACACTTGGGACTGAGAGGATTGGTGAGATTGGGTGAGCAAATGCAGACCCTTTCAAGCAATAATGCATGGCCCCCATTCCATGGGTCCCAACTCACCAGGTTCAAGGGAATATTACTACAGCTATAACATGTACAGGAAACCTAGAGAATGGACACACTGTGAATACGAAAGGTTTCTAAAACTCAACGAATAGTCCCTCTCCTGGTGCTCCAGTTTGACTTTCCAACTGCCTTACTATCAATCTCCCAACTTGGAGAGACAGGCCCTTTAACCTCCTGGTTTGCACAGGTTCCCAATTTGGCAGAGGATGGAAGGGACGAGGGAGAACCCATGAGAGAGTAGCTGTTAGGCATTTGGACGGGCACATGTCACTCTAATTTCCCGGCAGGAAGAAGAATTAACCAAAGTCTCAGCCACCCACCGGGAACCAGTATAGGACAGGATCCAAAATTTTGGACTTGCGTTCAGCTCACAAAAAACGAGTTGAGAAATGGAGCTCAGGGGCACAGCAATTCACAAACTGGCAGAGTGATAAAGGACAACTATCGTCCAAAAATCTGTTGAGGGAAGTCAACGAGGCGGACTTGAAAGCGAGGCAAAATAGCAGGAAACAGATTTCAAGAGGTACCTTGGAATCGCCTGTAAAGCACAGGAAGAGGGGCACAACTTGGACAATGGTGCACTTGGCCAAAAAGGGCGTATGCGTTTTCTCCTGAATATATTCAGGAGAAAACGCATACGCCCTTTTTGGCCAAGCAAGCAAGCGGGCAATGCAAATCTGCACTACAAAGAAGTATCACTTCCCACCGGTCAAAAGGGACATCCACAAAATGTGTAAAAACCAGAAAGGCAAGACAGGCCCTGGAGAACAGGGAGCCTTGTTATGCTGATGGGCGGGATGTAAATTGCCAACTGCCTCACTGGAGGAGTGCATTGTGTTCCCTAAAACAAGTAAACAACAGAGCTACAGAGCCAAGGCCACTTCCAGTCTAGGGAATATACCTGGGGAAAACTGAAAATCAATAAGAAAGAGCCACCTCCAAATTTAGGGCTGCACTGGCTACAAGAACCTCAACTTGGGTACACCTTAAATATCCCAGGAAATATAAAAATGGTTCAAAACATTGTGGTACTTACGTACGATGGAATATCCCTCAGCCATGAAATCAATGTCATAAGACCAGTAGCAGCAAAGTGAGTGGATTCAGGTACGATGATTCTAAGTGAAATAAGTCACACAGAAAAAGAAACTTATCATAAGATATCACTTATGAAGATCCTGTAAACATGGCTACACGTGAACTGAGTTAGGAAAGAGAACAGAGTCTCACATTTAGAAAACACTCTTATGCCTGCATAAAGGGGAAGGAGAGGTGGGGTGATGCATAAAACCAGAGTTTGATATAAGCACAGGGACCGTTTCAAAAACCAACTTTGGAATTGACAAGACCGACACCTTCCTCAGTGAAAGAGACTCAAAACCCCATATTTCCCACAGAGGAATATATCTGACTAGTAAGAATCTTAAAACCTATGTATTGATATGACTCCATAAGGGAATCAAGTGTGTCTAGAGTGGCATAAACATGGCAGCGAGAATCAGCTCAAACCCACTATAAAAAGGAATTTCAAAAGCAAAACCAAAAAACAGGGAAATTCTTTACAATTCCTTCAGGGTGTCTGAGGAAACCTGGAAAGACCCTATCTACAATGACAGCTGGATATGGCATAAGGCTGGACACTTGGGACTGAGAGGATTGGTGAGATTGGGTGAGCAAATGCAGACCCTTTCAAGCAATAATGCATGGCCCCCATTCCATGGGTCCCAACTCACCAGGTTCAAGGGAATATTACTACAGCTATAACATGTACAGGAAACCTAGAGAATGGACACACTGTGAATACGAAAGGTTTCTAAAACTCAACGAATAGTCCCTCTCCTGGTGCTCCAGTTTGACTTTCCAACTGCCTTACTATCAATCTCCCAACTTGGAGAGACAGGCCCTTTAACCTCCTGGTTTGCACAGGTTCCCAATTTGGCAGAGGATGGAAGGGACGAGGGAGAACCCATGAGAGAGTAGCTGTTAGGCATTTGGACGGGCACATGTCACTCTAATTTCCCGGCAGGAAGAAGAATTAACCAAAGTCTCAGCCACCCACCGGGAACCAGTATAGGACAGGATCCAAAATTTTGGACTTGCGTTCAGCTCACAAAAAACGAGTTGAGAAATGGAGCTCAGGGGCACAGCAATTCACAAACTGGCAGAGTGATAAAGGACAACTATCGTCCAAAAATCTGTTGAGGGAAGTCAACGAGGCGGACTTGAAAGCGAGGCAAAATAGCAGGAAACAGATTTCAAGAGGTACCTTGGAATCGCCTGTAAAGCACAGGAAGAGGGGCACAACTTGGACAATGGTGCACTTGGCCAAAAAGGGCGTATGCATTTTCTCCTGAATATATTCAGGAGAAAACGCATACGCCCTTTTTGGCCAAGCAAGCAAGCGGGCAATGCAAATCTGCACTACAAAGAAGTATCACTTCCCACCGGTCAAAAGGGACATCCACAAAATGTGTAAAAACCAGAAAGGCAAGACAGGCCCTGGAGAACAGGGAGCCTTGTTATGCTGATGGGCGGGATGTAAATTGCCAACTGCCTCACTGGAGGAGTGCATTGTGTTCCCTAAAACAAGTAAACAACAGAGCTACAGAGCCAAGGCCACTTCCAGTCTAGGGAATATACCTGGGGAAAACTGAAAATCAATAAGAAAGAGCCACCTCCAAATTTAGGGCTGCACTGGCTACAAGAACCTCAACTTGGGTACACCTTAAATATCCCAGGAAATATAAAAATGGTTCAAAACATTGTGGTACTTACGTACGATGGAATATCCCTCAGCCATGAAATCAATGTCATAAGACCAGTAGCAGCAAAGTGAGTGGATTCAGGTACGATGATTCTAAGTGAAATAAGTCACACAGAAAAAGAAACTTATCATAAGATATCACTTATGAAGATCCTGTAAACATGGCTACACGTGAACTGAGTTAGGAAAGAGAACAGAGTCTCACATTTAGAAAACACTCTTATGCCTGCATAAAGGGGAAGGAGAGGTGGGGTGATGCATAAAACCAGAGTTTGATATAAGCACAGGGACCGTTTCAAAAACCAACTTTGGAATTGACAAGACTGACACCTTCCTCAGTGAAAGAGACTCAAAACCCCATATTTCCCAAAGAGGAATATATCTGACTAGTAAGAATCTTAAAACCTATGTATTGATATGACTCCATAAGGGAATCAAGTGTGTCTAGAGTGGCATAAACATGGCAGCGAGAATCAGCTCAAACCCACTATAAAAAGGAATTTCAAAAGCAAAACCAAAAAACAGGGAAATTCTTTACAATTCCTTCAGGGTGTCTGAGGAAACCTGGAAAGACCCTATCTACAATGACAGCTGGATGTGGCATAAGGCTGGACACTTGGGACTGAGAGGATTGGTGAGATTGGGTGAGCAAATGCAGACCCTTTCAAGCAATAATGCATGGCCCCCATTCCATGGGTCCCAACTCTCCAGGTTCAAGGGAATATTACTACAGCTATAACATGTACAGGAAACCTAGAGAATGGACACACTGTGAATACGAAAGGTTTCTAAAACTCAACGAATAGTCCCTCTCCTGGTGCTCCAGTTTGACTTTCCAACTGCCTTACTATCAATCTCCCAACTTGGAGAGACAGGCCCTTTAACCTCCTGGTTTGCACAGGTTCCCAATTTGGCAGAGGATGGAAGGGACGAGGGAGAACCCATGAGAGAGTAGCTGTTAGGCATTTGGACGGGCACATGTCACTCTAATTTCCCGGCAGGAAGAAGAATTAACCAAAGTCTCAGCCACCCACCGGGAACCAGTATAGGATATGATCCAAAATTTTGGACTTGCGTTCAGCTCACAAAATACGAGTTGAGAAATGGAGCTCAGGGGCACAGCAATTCACAAACTGGCAGAGTGATAAAGGACAACTATCGTCCAAAAATCTGTTGAGGGAAGTCAACGAGGCGGACTTGAAAGTGAGGCAAAATAGCAGGAAACAGATTTCAAGAGGTACGTTGGAATAGCCTGTAAAGCACAGGAAGAGGGGCACAACTTGGACAATGGTGCACTTGGCAAAAAGGGCGTATGCGTTTTCTCCTGAATATATTCAGGAGAAAACGCATACGCCCTTTTTGGCCAAGCAAGCAAGCGGGCAATGCAAATCTGCACTACAAAGAAGTATCACTTCCCACCGGTCAAAAGGGACATCCACAAAATGTGTAAAAACCAGAAAGGCAAGACAGGCCCTGGAGAACAGGGAGCCTTGTTATGCTGATGGGCGGGATGTAAATTGCCAACTGCCTCACTGGAGGAGTGCATTGTGTTCCCTAAAACAAGTAAACAACAGAGCTACAGAGCCAAGGCCACTTCCAGTCTAGGGAATATACCTGGGGAAAACTGAAAATCAATAAGAAAGAGCCACCTCCAAATTTAGGGCTGCACTGGCTACAAGAACCTCAACTTGGGTACACCTTAAATATCCCAGGAAATATAAAAATGGTTCAAAACATTGTGGTACTTACGTACGATGGAATATCCCTCAGCCATGAAATCAATGTCATAAGACCAGTAGCAGCAAAGTGAGTGGATTCAGGTACGATGATTCTAAGTGAAATAAGTCACACAGAAAAAGAAACTTATCATAAGATATCACTTATGAAGATCCTGTAAACATGGCTACACGTGAACTGAGTTAGGAAAGAGAACAGAGTCTCACATTTAGAAAACACTCTTATGCCTGCATAAAGGGGAAGGAGAGGTGGGGTGATGCATAAACCCAGAGTTTGATATAAGCACAGGGACCGTTTCAAAAACCAACTTTGGAATTGACAAGACCGACACCTTCCTCAGTGAAAGAGACTCAAAACCCCATATTTCCCACAGAGGAATATATCTGACTAGTAAGAATCTTAAAACCTATGTATTGATATGACTCCATAAGGGAATCAAGTGTGTCTAGAGTGGCATAAACATGGCAGCGAGAATCAGCTCAAACCCACTATAAAAAGGAATTTCAAAAGCAAAACCAAAAAACAGGGAAATTCTTTACAATTACTTCAGGGTGTCTGAGGAAACCTGGAAAGACCCTATCTACAATGACATATGGAAGTGGCATAAGGCTGGACACTTGGGACTGAGAGGATTGGTGAGATTGGGTGAGCAAATGCAGACCCTTTCAAGCAATAATGCATGGCCCCCATTCCATGGGTCCCAACTCTCCAGGTTCAAGGGAATATTACTACAGCTATAACATGTACAGGAAACCTAGAGAATGGACACACTGTGAATACGAAAGGTTTCTAAAACTCAACGAATAGTCCCTCTCCTGGTGCTCCAGTTTGACTTTCCAACTGCCTTACTATCAATCTCCCAACTTGGACAGACAGGCCCTTTAACCTCCTGGTTTGCACAGGTTCCCAATTTGGCAGAGGATGGAAGGGACGAGGGAGAACCCATGAGAGAGTAGCTGTTAGGCATTTGGACGGGCACATGTCACTCTAATTTCCCGGCAGGAAGAAGAATTAACCAAAGTCTCAGCCACCCACCGGGAACCAGTATAGGACATGATCCAAAATTTTGGACTTGCGTTCAGCTCACAAAAAACGAGTTGAGAAATGGAGCTCAGGGGCACAGCAATTCACAAACTGGCAGAGTGATAAAGGACAACTATCGTCCAAAAATCTGTTGAGGGAAGTCAACGAGGCGGACTTGAAAGTGAGGCAAAATAGCAGGAAACAGATTTCAAGAGGTACGTTGGAATCGCCTGTAAAGCACAGGAAGAGGGGCACAACTTGGACAATGGTGCACTTGGCCAAAAAGGGCGTATGCGTTTTCTCCTGAATATATTCAGGAGAAAACGCATACGCCCTTTTTGGCCAAGCAAGCAAGCGGGCAATGCAAATCTGCACTACAAAGAAGTATCACTTCCCACCAGTCAAAAGGGACATCCACAAAATGTGTAAAAACCAGAAAGGCAAGACAGGCCCTGGAGAACTGGGAGCCTTGTTATGCTGATGGGCGGGATGTAAATTGCCAACTGCCTCACTGGAGGAGTGCATTGTGTTCCCTAAAACAAGTAAACAACAGAGCTACAGAGCCAAGGCCACTTCTAGTCTAGGGAATATACCTTGGGAAAACTGAAAATCAATAAGAAAGAGCCACCTCCAAATTTAGGGCTGCACTGACTACAAGAACATCAACTTGGGTACACCTTAAATATCCCAGGAAATATAAAAATGGTTCAAAACATTGTGGTACTTACGTACGATGGAATATCCCTCAGCCATGAAATCAATGTCATAAGACCAGTAGCAGCAAAGTGAGTGGATTCAGGTACGATGATTCTAAGTGAAATAAGTCACACAGAAAAAGAAACTTATCATAAGATATCACTTATGAAGATCCTGTAAACATGGCTACACGTGAACTGAGTTAGGAAAGAGAACAGAGTCTCACATTTAGAAAACACTCTTATGCCTGCATAAAGGGGAAGGAGAGGTGGGGTGATGCATAAAACCAGAGTTTGATATAAGCACAGGGACCGTTTCAAAAACCAACTTTGGAATTGACAAGACCGACACCTTCCTCAGTGAAAGAGACTCAAAACCCCATATTTCCCACAGAGGAATATATCTGACTAGTAAGAATCTTAAAACCTATGTATTGATATGACTCCATAAGGGAATCAAGTGTGTCTAGAGTGGCATAAACATGGCAGCGAGAATCAGCTCAAACCCACTATAAAAAGGAATTTCAAAAGCAAAACCAAAAAACAGGGAAATTCTTTACAATTCCTTCAGGGTGTCTGAGGAAACCTGGAAAGACCCTATCTACAATGACAGCTGGATGTGGCATAAGGCTGGACACTTGGGACTGAGAGGATTGGTGAGATTGGGTGAGCAAATGCAGACCCTTTCAAGCAATAATGCATGGCCCCCATTCCATGGGTCCCAACTCTCCAGGTTCAAGGGAATATTACTACAGCTATAACATGTACAGGAAACCTAGAGAATGGACACACTGTGAATACGAAAGGTTTCTAAAACTCAACGAATAGTCCCTCTCCTGGTGCTCCAGTTTGACTTTCCAACTGCCTTACTATCAATCTCCCAAATTGGACAGACAGGCCCTTTAACCTCCTGGTTTGCACAGGTTCCCAATTTGGCAGAGGATGGAAGGGACGAGGGAGAAACCATGAGAGAGTAGCTGTTAGGCATTTGGACGGGCACATGTCACTCTAATTTCCCGGCAGGAAGAAGAATTAACCAAAGTCTCAGCCACCCACCGGGAACCAGTATAGGACATGATCCAAAATTTTGGACTTGCGTTCAGCTCACAAAAAACGAGTTGAGAAATGGAGCTCAGGGGCACAGCAATTCACAAACTGGCAGAGTGATAAAGGACAACTATCGTCCAAAAATCTGTTGAGGGACGTCAACGACGCGGACTTGAAAGTGAGGCAAAATAGCAGGAAACAGATTTCAAGAGGTACGTTGGAATCGCCTGTAAAGCACAGGAAGAGGGGCACAACTTGGACAATGGTGCACTTGGCCAAAAAGGGCGTATGCGTTTTCTCCTGAATATATTCAGGAGAAAACGCATACGCCCTTTTTGGCCAAGCAAGCAAGCGGGCAATGCAAATCTGCACTACAAAGAAGTATCACTTCCCACCAGTCAAAAGGGACATCCACAAAATGTGTAAAAACCAGAAAGGCAAGACAGGCCCTGGAGAACTGGGAGCCTTGTTATGCTGATGGGCGGGATGTAAATTGCCAACTGCCTCACTGGAGGAGTGCATTGTGTTCCCTAAAACAAGTAAACAACAGAGCTACAGAGCCAAGGCCACTTCCAGTCTAGGGAATATACCTTGGGAAAACTGAAAATCAATAAGAAAGAGCCACCTCCAAATTTAGGGCTGCACTGACTACAAGAACATCAACTTGGGTACACCTTAAATATCCCAGGAAATATAAAAATGGTTCAAAACATTGTGGTACTTACGTACGATGGAATATCCCTCAGCCATGAAATCAATGTCATAAGACCAGTAGCAGCAAAGTGAGTGGATTCAGGTACGATGATTCTAAGTGAAATAAGTCACACAGAAAAAGAAACTTATCATAAGATATCACTTATGAAGATCCTGTAAACATGGCTACACGTGAACTGAGTTAGGAAAGAGAACAGAGTCTCACATTTAGAAAACACTCTTATGCCTGCATAAAGGGGAAGGAGAGGTGGGGTGATGCATAAAACCAGAGTTTGATATAAGCACAGGGACCGTTTCAAAAACCAACTTTGGAATTGACAAGACCGACACCTTCCTCAGTGAAAGAGACTCAAAACCCCATATTTCCCACAGAGGAATATATCTGACTAGTAAGAATCTTAAAACCTATGTATTGATATGATTCCATAAGGGAATCAAGTGTGTCTAGAGTGGCATAAACATGGCAGCGAGAATCAGCTCAAACCCACTATAAAAAGGAATTTCAAAAGCAAAACCAAAAAACAGGGAAATTCTTTACAATTCCTTCAGGGTGTCTGAGGAAACCTGGAAAGACCCTATCTACAATGACAGCTGGATGTGGCATAAGGCTGGACACTTGGGACTGAGGATTGGTGAGATTGGGTGAGCAAATGCAGACCCTTTCAAGCAATAATGCATGGCCCCCATTCCATGGGTCCCAACTCTCCAGGTTCAAGGGAATATTACTACAGCTATAACATGTACAGGAAACCTAGAGAATGGACACACTGTGAATACGAAAGGTTTCTAAAACTCAACGAATAGTCCCTCTCCTGGTGCTCCAGTTTGACTTTCCAACTGCCTTACTATCAATCTCCCAACTTGGACAGACAGGCCCTTTAACCTCCTGGTTTGCACAGGTTCCCAATTTGGCAGAGGATGGAAGGGACGAGGGAGAACCCATGAGAGAGTAGCTGTTAGGCATTTGGACGGGCACATGTCACTCTAATTTCCCGGCAGGAAGAAGAATTAACCAAAGTCTCAGCCACCCACCGGGAACCAGTATAGGACATGATCCAAAATTTTGGACTTGCGTTCAGCTCACAAAAAACGAGTTGAGAAATGGAGCTCAGGGGCACAGCAATTCACAAACTGGCAGAGTGATAAAGGACAACTATCGTCCAAAAATCTGTTGAGGGAAGTCAACGAGGCGGACTTGAAAGCGAGGCAAAATAGCAGGAAACAGATTTCAAGAGGTACCTTGGAATCGCCTGTAAAGCACAGGAAGAGGGGCACAACTTGGACAATGGTGCACTTGGCCAAAAAGGGCGTATGCGTTTTCTCCTGAATATATTCAGGAGAAAACGCATACGCCCTTTTTGGCCAAGCAAGCAAGCGGGCAATGCAAATCTGCACTACAAAGAAGTATCACTTCCCACCAGTCAAAAGGAACATCCACAAAATGTGTAAAAACCAGAAAGGCAAGACAGGCCCTGGAGAACTGGGAGCCTTGTTATGCTGATGGGCGGGATGTAAATTGCCAACTGCCTCACTGGAGGAGTGCATTGTGTTCCCTAAAACAAGTAAACAACAGAGCTACAGAGCCAAGGCCACTTCCAGTCTAGGGAATATACCTGGGGAAAACTGAAAATCAATAAGAAAGAGCCACCTCCAAATTTAGGGCTGCACTGACTACAAGAACATCAACTTGGGTACACCTTAAATATCCCAGGAAATATAAAAATGGTTCAAAACATTGTGGTACTTACGTACGATGGAATATCCCTCAGCCATGAAATCAATGTCATAAGACCAGTAGCAGCAAAGTGAGTGGATTCAGGTACGATGATTCTAAGTGAAATAAGTCACACAGAAAAAGAAACTTATCATAAGATATCACTTATGAAGATCCTGTAAACATGGCTACACGTGAACTGAGTTAGGAAAGAGAACAGAGTCTCACATTTAGAAAACACTCTTATGCCTGCATAAAGGGGAAGGAGAGGTGGGGTGATGCATAAAACCAGAGTTTGATATAAGCACAGGGACCGTTTCAAAAACCAACTTTGGAATTGACAAGACCGACACCTTCCTCAGTGAAAGAGACTCAAAACCCCATATTTCCCACAGAGGAATATATCTGACTAGTAAGAATCTTAAAACCTATGTATTGATATGATTCCATAAGGGAATCAAGTGTGTCTAGAGTGGCATAAACATGGCAGCGAGAATCAGCTCAAACCCACTATAAAAAGGAATTTCAAAAGCAAAACCAAAAAACAGGGAAATTCTTTACAATTCCTTCAGGGTGTCTGAGGAAACCTGGAAAGACCCTATCTACAATGACAGCTGGATGTGGCATAAGGCTGGACACTTGGGACTGAGGATTGGTGAGATTGGGTGAGCAAATGCAGACCCTTTCAAGCAATAATGCATGGCCCCCATTCCATGGGTCCCAACTCTCCAGGTTCAAGGGAATATTACTACAGCTATAACATGTACAGGAAACCTAGAGAATGGACACACTGTGAATACGAAAGGTTTCTAAAACTCAACGAATAGTCCCTCTCCTGGTGCTCCAGTTTGACTTTCCAACTGCCTTACTATCAATCTCCCAACTTGGACAGACAGGCCCTTTAACCTCCTGGTTTGCACAGGTTCCCAATTTGGCAGAGGATGGAAGGGACGAGGGAGAACCCATGAGAGAGTAGCTGTTAGGCATTTGGACGGGCACATGTCACTCTAATTTCCCGGCAGGAAGAAGAATTAACCAAAGTCTCAGCCACCCACCGGGAACCAGTATAGGACATGATCCAAAATTTTGGACTTGCGTTCAGCTCACAAAAAACGAGTTGAGAAATGGAGCTCAGGGGCACAGCAATTCACAAACTGGCAGAGTGATAAAGGACAACTATCGTCCAAAAATCTGTTGAGGGAAGTCAACGAGGCGGACTTGAAAGCGAGGCAAAATAGCAGGAAACAGATTTCAAGAGGTACCTTGGAATCGCCTGTAAAGCACAGGAAGAGGGGCACAACTTGGACAATGGTGCACTTGGCCAAAAAGGGCGTATGCGTTTTCTCCTGAATATATTCAGGAGAAAACGCATACGCCCTTTTTGGCCAAGCAAGCAAGCGGGCAATGCAAATCTGCACTACAAAGAAGTATCACTTCCCACCAGTCAAAAGGAACATCCACAAAATGTGTAAAAACCAGAAAGGCAAGACAGGCCCTGGAGAACTGGGAGCCTTGTTATGCTGATGGGCGGGATGTAAATTGCCAACTGCCTCACTGGAGGAGTGCATTGTGTTCCCTAAAACAAGTAAACAACAGAGCTACAGAGCCAAGGCCACTTCCAGTCTAGGGAATATACCTGGGGAAAACTGAAAATCAATAAGAAAGAGCCACCTCCAAATTTAGGGCTGCACTGACTACAAGAACATCAACTTGGGTACACCTTAAATATCCCAGGAAATATAAAAATGGTTCAAAACATTGTGGTACTTACGTACGATGGAATATCCCTCAGCCATGAAATCAATGTCATAAGACCAGTAGCAGCAAAGTGAGTGGATTCAGGTACGATGATTCTAAGTGAAATAAGTCACACAGAAAAAGAAACTTATCATAAGATATCACTTATGAAGATCCTGTAAACATGGCTACACGTGAACTGAGTTAGGAAAGAGAACAGAGTCTCACATTTAGAAAACACTCTTATGCCTGCATAAAGGGGAAGGAGAGGTGGGGTGATGCATAAAACCAGAGTTTGATATAAGCACAGGGACCGTTTCA
The DNA here is from genome assembly GCF_025265405.1 of Mesoplodon densirostris. Classification (NCBI taxonomy): domain Eukaryota; kingdom Metazoa; phylum Chordata; class Mammalia; order Artiodactyla; family Ziphiidae; genus Mesoplodon; species Mesoplodon densirostris. The sequence continues at coordinate 3,403,705 of NW_026778200.1, read as the reverse complement.
AAAACCAACTTTGGAATTGACAAGACCGACACCTTCCTCAGTGAAAGAGACTCAAAACCCCATATTTCCCACAGAGGAATATATCTGACTAGTAAGAATCTTAAAACCTATGTATTGATATGACTCCATAAGGGAATCAAGTGTGTCTAGAGTGGCATAAACATGGCAGCGAGAATCAGCTCAAACCCACTATAAAAAGGAATTTCAAAAGCAAAACCAAAAAACAGGGAAATTCTTTACAATTCCTTCAGGGTGTCTGAGGAAACCTGGAAAGACCCTATCTACAATGACAGCTGGATATGGCATAAGGCTGGACACTTGGGACTGAGAGGATTGGTGAGATTGGGTGAGCAAATTCAGACCCTTTCAAGCAATAATGCATGGCCCCCATTCCATGGGTCCCAACTCACCAGGTTCAAGGGAATATTACTACAGCTATAACATGTACAGGAAACCTAGAGAATGGACACACTGTGAATACGAAAGGTTTCTAAAACTCAACGAATAGTCCCTCTCCTGGTGCTCCAGTTTGACTTTCCAACTGCCTTACTATCAATCTCCCAACTTGGAGAGACAGGCCCTTTAACCTCCTGGTTTGCACAGGTTCCCAATTTGGCAGAGGATGGAAGGGACGAGGGAGAACCCATGAGAGAGTAGCTGTTAGGCATTTGGACGGGCACATGTCACTCTAAATTCCCGGCAGGAAGAAGAATTAACCAAAGTCTCAGCCACCCACCGGGAACCAGTATAGGACAGGATCCAAAATTTTGGACTTGCGTTCAGCTCACAAAAAACGAGTTGAGAAATGGAGCTCAGGGGCACAGCAATTCACAAACTGGCAGAGTGATAAAGGACAACTATCGTCCAAAAATCTGTTGAGGGAAGTCAAAGAGGCGGACTTGAAAGCGAGGCAAAATAGCAGGAAACAGATTTCAAGAGGTACGTTGGAATCGCCTGTAAAGCACAGGAAGAGGGGCACAACTTGGACAATGGTGCACTTGGCCAAAAAGGGCGTATGCGTTTTCTCCTGAATATATTCAGGAGAAAACGCATACGCCCTTTTTGGCCAAGCAAGCAAGCGGGCAATGCAAATCTGCACTACAAAGAAGTATCACTTCCCACCGGTCAAAAGGGACATCCACAAAATGTGTAAAAACCAGAAAGGCAAGACAGGCCCTGGAGAACAGGGAGCCTTGTTATGCTGATGGGCGGGATGTAAATTGCCAACTGCCTCACTGGAGGAGTGCATTGTGTTCCCTAAAACAAGTAAACAACAGAGCTACAGAGCCAAGGCCACTTCCAGTCTAGGGAATATACCTGGGGAAAACTGAAAATCAATAAGAAAGAGCCACCTCCAAATTTAGGGCTGCACTGGCTACAAGAACCTCAACTTGGGTACACCTTAAATATCCCAGGAAATATAAAAATGGTTCAAAACATTGTGGTACTTACGTACGATGGAATATCCCTCAGCCATGAAATCAATGTCATAAGACCAGTAGCAGCAAAGTGAGTGGATTCAGGTACGATGATTCTAAGTGAAATAAGTCACACAGAAAAAGAAACTTATCATAAGATATCACTTATGAAGATCCTGTAAACATGGCTACACGTGAACTGAGTTAGGAAAGAGAACAGAGTCTCACATTTAGAAAACACTCTTATGCCTGCATAAAGGGGAAGGAGAGGTGGGGTGATGCATAAAACCAGAGTTTGATATAAGCACAGGGACCGTTTCAAAAACCAACTTTGGAATTGACAAGACCGACACCTTCCTCAGTGAAAGAGACTCAAAACCCCATATTTCCCACAGAGGAATATATCTGACTAGTAAGAATCTTAAAACCTATGTATTGATATGACTCCATAAGGGAATCAAGTGTGTCTAGAGTGGCATAAACATGGCAGCGAGAATCAGCTCAAACCCACTATAAAAAGGAATTTCAAAAGCAAAACCAAAAAACAGGGAAATTCTTTACAATTCCTTCAGGGTGTCTGAGGAAACCTGGAAAGACCCTATCTACAATGACAGCTGGATGTGGCATAAGGCTGGACACTTGGGACTGAGAGGATTGGTGAGATTGGGTGAGCAAATGCAGACCCTTTCAAGCAATAATGCATGGCCCCCATTCCATGGGTCCCAACTCTCCAGGTTCAAGGGAATATTACTACAGCTATAACATGTACAGGAAACCTAGAGAATGGACACACTGTGAATACGAAAGGTTTCTAAAACTCAACGAATAGTCCCTCTCCTGGTGCTCCAGTTTGACTTTCCAACTGCCTTACTATCAATCTCCCAACTTGGACAGACAGGCCCTTTAACCTCCTGGTTTGCACAGGTTCCCAATTTGGCAGAGGATGGAAGGGACGAGGGAGAACCCATGAGAGAGTAGCTGTTAGGCATTTGGACGGGCACATGTCACTCTAATTTCCCGGCAGGAAGAAGAATTAACCAAAGTCTCAGCCACCCACCGGGAACCAGTATAGGACATGATCCAAAATTTTGGACTTGCGTTCAGCTCACAAAAAACGAGTTGAGAAATGGAGCTCAGGGGCACAGCAATTCACAAACTGGCAGAGTGATAAAGGACAACTATCGTCCAAAAATCTGTTGAGGGAAGTCAACGAGGCGGACTTGAAAGTGAGGCCACATAGCAGGAAACAGATTTCAAGAGGTACGTTGGAATCGCCTGTAAAGCACAGGAAGAGGTGCACAACTTGGACAATGGTGCACTTGGCCAAAAAGGGCGTATGCGTTTTCTCCTGAATATATTCAGGAGAAAACGCATACGCCCTTTTTGGCCAAGCAAGCAAGCGGGCAATGCAAATCTGCACTACAAAGAAGTATCACTTCCCACCAGTCAAAAGGGACATCCACAAAATGTGTAAAAACCAGAAAGGCAAGACAGGCCCTGGAGAACTGGGAGCCTTGTTATGCTGATGGGCGGGATGTAAATTGCCAACTGCCTCACTGGAGGAGTGCATTGTGTTCCCTAAAACAAGTAAACAACAGAGCTACAGAGCCAAGGCCACTTCCAGTCTAGGGAATATACCTTGGGAAAACTGAAAATCAATAAGAAAGAGCCACCTCCAAGTTTAGGGCTGCACTGACTACAAGAACATCAACTTGGGTACACCTTAAATATCCCAGGAAATATAAAAATGGTTCAAAACATTGTGGTACTTACGTACGATGGAATATCCCTCAGCCATGAAATCAATGTCATAAGACCAGTAGCAGCAAAGTGAGTGGATTCAGGTACGATGATTCTAAGTGAAATAAGTCACACAGAAAAAGAAACTTATCATAAGATATCACTTATGAAGATCCTGTAAACATGGCTACACGTGAACTGAGTTAGGAAAGAGAACAGAGTCTCACATTTAGAAAACACTCTTATGCCTGCATAAAGGGGAAGGAGAGGTGGGGTGATGCATAAAACCAGAGTTTGATATAAGCACAGGGACCGTTTCAAAAACCAACTTTGGAATTGACAAGACCGACACCTTCCTCAGTGAAAGAGACTCAAAACCCCATATTTCCCACAGAGGAATATATCTGACTAGTAAGAATCTTAAAACCTATGTATTGATATGACTCCATAAGGGAATCAAGTGTGTCTAGAGTGGCATAAACATGGCAGCGAGAATCAGCTCAAACCCACTATAAAAAGGAATTTCAAAAGCAAAACCAAAAAACAGGGAAATTCTTTACAATTCCTTCAGGGTGTCTGAGGAAACCTGGAAAGACCCTATCTACAATGACAGCTGGATGTGGCATAAGGCTGGACACTTGGGACTGAGAGGATTGGTGAGATTGGGTGAGCAAATGCAGACCCTTTCAAGCAATAATGCATGGCCCCCATTCCATGGGTCCCAACTCTCCAGGTTCAAGGGAATATTACTACAGCTATAACATGTACAGGAAACCTAGAGAATGGACACACTGTGAATACGAAAGGTTTCTAAAACTCAACGAATAGTCCCTCTCCTGGTGCTCCAGTTTGACTTTCCAACTGCCTTACTATCAATCTCCCAAATTGGACAGACAGGCCCTTTAACCTCCTGGTTTGCACAGGTTCCCAATTTGGCAGAGGATGGAAGGGACGAGGGAGAAACCATGAGAGAGTAGCTGTTAGGCATTTGGACGGGCACATGTCACTCTAATTTCCCGGCAGGAAGAAGAATTAACCAAAGTCTCAGCCACCCACCGGGAACCAGTATAGGACATGATCCAAAATTTTGGACTTGCGTTCAGCTCACAAAAAACGAGTTGAGAAATGGAGCTCAGGGGCACAGCAATTCACAAACTGGCAGAGTGATAAAGGACAACTATCGTCCAAAAATCTGTTGAGGGACGTCAACGACGCGGACTTGAAAGTGAGGCAAAATAGCAGGAAACAGATTTCAAGAGGTACGTTGGAATCGCCTGTAAAGCACAGGAAGAGGGGCACAACTTGGACAATGGTGCACTTGGCCAAAAAGGGCGTATGCGTTTTCTCCTGAATATATTCAGGAGAAAACGCATACGCCCTTTTTGGCCAAGCAAGCAAGCGGGCAATGCAAATCTGCACTACAAAGAAGTATCACTTCCCACCAGTCAAAAGGGACATCCACAAAATGTGTAAAAACCAGAAAGGCAAGACAGGCCCTGGAGAACTGGGAGCCTTGTTATGCTGATGGGCGGGATGTAAATTGCCAACTGCCTCACTGGAGGAGTGCATTGTGTTCCCTAAAACAAGTAAACAACAGAGCTACAGAGCCAAGGCCACTTCCAGTCTAGGGAATATACCTTGGGAAAACTGAAACTCAATAAGAAAGAGCCACCTCCAAATTTAGGGCTGCACTGACTACAAGAACCTCAACTTGGGTACACCTTAAATATCCCAGGAAATATAAAAATGGTTCAAAACATTGTGGTACTTACGTACGATGGAATATCCCTCAGCCATGAAATCAATGTCATAAGACCAGTAGCAGCAAAGTGAGTGGATTCAGGTACGATGATTCTAAGTGAAATAAGTCACACAGAAAAAGAAACTTATCATAAGATATCACTTATGAAGATCCTGTAAACATGGCTACACGTGAACTGAGTTAGGAAAGAGAACAGAGTCTCACATTTAGAAAACACTCTTATGCCTGCATAAAGGGGAAGGAGAGGTGGGGTGATGCATAAAAGCAGAGTTTGATATAAGCACAGGGACCGTTTCAAAAACCAACTTTGGAATTGACAAGACCGACACCTTCCTCAGTGAAAGAGACTCAAAACCCCATATTTCCCACAGAGGAATATATCTTACTAGTAAGAATCTTAAAACCTATGTATTGATATGATTCCATAAGGGAATCAAGTGTGTCTAGAGTGGCATAAACATGGCAGCGAGAATCAGCTCAAACCCACTATAAAAAGGAATTTCAAAAGCAAAACCAAAAAACAGGGAAATTCTTTACAATTCCTTCAGGGTGTCTGAGGAAACCTGGAAAGACCCTATCTACAATGACAGCTGGATGTGGCATAAGGCTGGACACTTGGGACTGAGGATTGGTGAGATTGGGTGAGCAAATGCAGACCCTTTCAAGCAATAATGCATGGCCCCCATTCCATGGGTCCCAACTCTCCAGGTTCAAGGGAATATTACTACAGCTATAACATGTACAGGAAACCTAGAGAATGGACACACTGTGAATACGAAAGGTTTCTAAAACTCAACGAATAGTCCCTCTCCTGGTGCTCCAGTTTGACTTTCCAACTGCCTTACTATCAATCTCCCAACTTGGACAGACAGGCCCTTTAACCTCCTGGTTTGCACAGGTTCCCAATTTGGCAGAGGATGGAAGGGACGAGGGAGAACCCATGAGAGAGTAGCTGTTAGGCATTTGGACGGGCACATGTCACTCTAATTTCCCGGCAGGAAGAAGAATTAACCAAAGTCTCAGCCACCCACCGGGAACCAGTATAGGACATGATCCAAAATTTTGGACTTGCGTTCAGCTCACAAAAAACGAGTTGAGAAATGGAGCTCAGGGGCACAGCAATTCACAAACTGGCAGAGTGATAAAGGACAACTATCGTCCAAAAATCTGTTGAGGGAAGTCAACGAGGCGGACTTGAAAGCGAGGCAAAATAGCAGGAAACAGATTTCAAGAGGTACCTTGGAATCGCCTGTAAAGCACAGGAAGAGGGGCACAACTTGGACAATGGTGCACTTGGCCAAAAAGGGCGTATGCGTTTTCTCCTGAATATATTCAGGAGAAAACGCATACGCCCTTTTTGGCCAAGCAAGCAAGCGGGCAATGCAAATCTGCACTACAAAGAAGTATCACTTCCCACCGGTCAAAAGGGACATCCACAAAATGTGTAAAAACCAGAAAGGCAAGACAGGCCCTGGAGAACTGGGAGCCTTGTTATGCTGATGGGCGGGATGTAAATTGCCAACTGCCTCACTGGAGGAGTGCATTGTGTTCCCTAAAACAAGTAAACAACAGAGCTACAGAGCCAAGGCCACTTCCAGTCTAGGGAATATACCTTGGGAAAACTGAAAATCAATAAGAAAGAGCCACCTCCAAATTTAGGGCTGCACTGACTACAAGAACATCAACTTGGGTACACCTTAAATATCCCAGGAAATATAAAAATGGTTCAAAACATTGTGGTACTTACGTACGATGGAATATCCCTCAGCCATGAAATCAATGTCATAAGACCAGTAGCAGCAAAGTGAGTGGATTCAGGTACGATGATTCTAAGTGAAATAAGTCACACAGAAAAAGAAACTTATCATAAGATATCACTTATGAAGATCCTGTAAACATGGCTACACGTGAACTGAGTTAGGAAAGAGAACAGAGTCTCACATTTAGAAAACACTCTTATGCCTGCATAAAGGGGAAGGAGAGGTGGGGTGATGCATAAAACCAGAGTTTGATATAAGCACAGGGACCGTTTCAAAAACCAACTTTGGAATTGACAAGACCGACACCTTCCTCAGTGAAAGAGACTCAAAACCCCATATTTCCCACAGAGGAATATATCTGACTAGTAAGAATCTTAAAACCTATGTATTGATATGACTCCATAAGGGAATCAAGTGTGTCTAGAGTGGCATAAACATGGCAGCGAGAATCAGCTCAAACCCACTATAAAAAGGAATTTCAAAAGCAAAACCAAAAAACAGGGAAATTCTTTACAATTCCTTCAGGGTGTCTGAGGAAACCTGGAAAGACCCTATCTACAATGACAGCTGGATATGGCATAAGGCTGGACACTTGGGACTGAGAGGATTGGTGAGATTGGGTGAGCAAATGCAGACCCTTTCAAGCAATAATGCATGGCCCCCATTCCATGGGTCCCAACTCACCAGGTTCAAGGGAATATTACTACAGCTATAACATGTACAGGAAACCTAGAGAATGGACACACTGTGAATACGAAAGGTTTCTAAAACTCAACGAATAGTCCCTCTCCTGGTGCTCCAGTTTGACTTTCCAACTGCCTTACTATCAATCTCCCAACTTGGAGAGACAGGCCCTTTAACCTCCTGGTTTGCACAGGTTCCCAATTTGGCAGAGGATGGAAGGGACGAGGGAGAACCCATGAGAGAGTAGCTGTTAGGCATTTGGACGGGCACATGTCACTCTAAATTCCCGGCAGGAAGAAGAATTAACCAAAGTCTCAGCCACCCACCGGGAACCAGTATAGGACAGGATCCAAAATTTTGGACTTGCGTTCAGCTCACAAAAAACGAGTTGAGAAATGGAGCTCAGGGGCACAGCAATTCACAAACTGGCAGAGTGATAAAGGACAACTATCGTCCAAAAATCTGTTGAGGGAAGTCAACGAGGCGGACTTGAAAGCGAGGCAAAATAGCAGGAAACAGATTTCAAGAGGTACGTTGGAATCGCCTGTAAAGCACAGGAAGAGGGGCACAACTTGGACAATGGTGCACTTGGCCAAAAAGGGCGTATGCGTTTTCTCCTGAATATATTCAGGAGAAAACGCATACGCCCTTTTTGGCCAAGCAAGCAAGCGGGCAATGCAAATCTGCACTACAAAGAAGTATCACTTCCCACCGGTCAAAAGGGACATCCACAAAATGTGTAAAAACCAGAAAGGCAAGACAGGCCCTGGAGAACAGGGAGCCTTGTTATGCTGATGGGCGGGATGTAAATTGCCAACTGCCTCACTGGAGGAGTGCATTGTGTTCCCTAAAACAAGTAAACAACAGAGCTACAGAGCCAAGGCCACTTCCAGTCTAGGGAATATACCTGGGGAAAACTGAAAATCAATAAGAAAGAGCCACCTCCAAATTTAGGGCTGCACTGGCTACAAGAACCTCAACTTGGGTACACCTTAAATATCCCAGGAAATATAAAAATGGTTCAAAACATTGTGGTACTTACGTACGATGGAATATCCCTCAGCCATGAAATCAATGTCATAAGACCAGTAGCAGCAAAGTGAGTGGATTCAGGTACGATGATTCTAAGTGAAATAAGTCACACAGAAAAAGAAACTTATCATAAGATATCACTTATGAAGATCCTGTAAACATGGCTACACGTGAACTGAGTTAGGAAAGAGAACAGAGTCTCACATTTAGAAAACACTCTTATGCCTGCATAAAGGGGAAGGAGAGGTGGGGTGATGCATAAAACCAGAGTTTGATATAAGCACAGGGACCGTTTCAAAAACCAACTTTGGAATTGACAAGACCGACACCTTCCTCAGTGAAAGAGACTCAAAACCCCATATTTCCCACAGAGGAATATATCTGACTAGTAAGAATCTTAAAACCTATGTATTGATATGACTACATAAGGGAATCAAGTGTGTCTAGAGTGGCATAAACATGGCAGCGAGAATCAGCTCAAACCCACTATAAAAAGGAATTTCAAAAGCAAAACCAAAAAACAGGGAAATTCTTTACAATTCCTTCAGGGTGTCTGAGGAAACCTGGAAAGACCCTATCTACAATGACAGCTGGATGTGGCATAAGGCTGGACACTTGGGACTGAGAGGATTGGTGAGATTGGGTGAGCAAATGCAGACCCTTTCAAGCAATAATGCATGGCCCCCATTCCATGGGTCCCAACTCTCCAGGTTCAAGGGAATATTACTACAGCTATAACATGTACAGGAAACCTAGAGAATGGACACACTGTGAATACGAAAGGTTTCTAAAACTCAACGAATAGTCCCTCTCCTGGTGCTCCAGTTTGACTTTCCAACTGCCTTACTATCAATCTCCCAACTTGGAGAGACAGGCCCTTTAACCTCCTGGTTTGCACAGGTTCCCAATTTGGCAGAGGATGGAAGGGATGAGGGAGAACCCATGAGAGAGTAGCTGTTAGGCATTTGGACGGGCACATGTCACTCTAATTTCCCGGCAGGAAGAAGAATTAACCAAAGTCTCAGCCACCCACCGGGAACCAGTATAGGACATGATCCAAAATTTTGGACTTGCGTTCAGCTCACAAAAAACGAGTTGAGAAATGGAGCTCAGGGGCACAGCAATTCACAAACTGGCAGAGTGATAAAGGACAACTATCGTCCAAAAATCTGTTGAGGGAAGTCAACGAGGCGGACTTGAAAGTGAGGCAAAATAGCAGGAAACAGATTTCAAGAGGTACGTTGGAATCGCCTGTAAAGCACAGGAAGAGGGGCACAACTTGGACAATGGTGCACTTGGCCAAAAAGGGCGTATGCGTTTTCTCCTGAATATATTCAGGAGAAAACGCATACGCCCTTTTTGGCCAAGCAAGCAAGCGGGCAATGCAAATCTGCACTACAAAGAAGTATCACTTCCCACCGGTCAAAAGGGACATCCACAAAATGTGTAAAAACCAGAAAGGCAAGACAGGCCCTGGAGAACTGGGAGCCTTGTTATGCTGATGGGCGGGATGTAAATTGCCAACTGCCTCACTGGAGGAGTGCATTGTGTTCCCTAAAACAAGTAAACAACAGAGCTACAGAGCCAAGGCCACTTCCAGTCTAGGGAATATACCTGGGGAAAACTGAAAATCAATAAGAAAGAGCCACCTCCAAATTTAGGGCTGCACTGGCTACAAGAACCTCAACTTGGGTACACCTTAAATATCCCAGGAAATATAAAAATGGTTCAAAACATTGTGGTACTTACGTACGATGGAATATCCCTCAGCCATGAAATCAATGTCATAAGACCAGTAGCAGCAAAGTGAGTGGATTCAGGTACGATGATTCTAAGTGAAATAAGTCACACAGAAAAAGAAACTTATCATAAGATATCACTTATGAAGATCCTGTAAACATGGCTACACGTGAACTGAGTTACGAAAGAGAACAGAGTCTCACATTTAGAAAACACTCTTATGCCTGCATAAAGGGGAAGGAGAGGTGGGGTGATGCATAAACCCAGAGTTTGATATAAGCACAGGGACCGTTTCAAAAACCAACTTTGGAATTGACAAGACCGACACCTTCCTCAGTGAAAGAGACTCAAAACCCCATATTTCCCACAGAGGAATATATCTGACTAGTAAGAATCTTAAAACCTATGTATTGATATGACTCCATAAGGGAATCAAGTGTGTCTAGAGTGGCATAAACATGGCAGCGAGAATCAGCTCAAACCCACTATAAAAAGGAATTTCAAAAGCAAAACGAAAAAACAGGGAAATTCTTTACAATTCCTTCAGGGTGTCTGAGGAAACCTGGAAAGACCCTATCTACAATGACAGCTGGATGTGGCATAAGGCTGGACACTTGGGACTGAGAGGATTGGTGAGATTGGGTGAGCAAATGCAGACCCTTTCAAGCAATAATGCATGGCCCCCATTCCATGGGTCCCAACTCTCCAGGTTCAAGGGAATATTACTACAGCTATAACATGTACAGGAAACCTAGAGAATGGACACACTGTGAATACGAAAGGTTTCTAAAACTCAACGAATAGTCCCTCTCCTGGTGCTCCAGTTTGACTTTCCAACTGCCTTACTATCAATCTCCCAACTTGGAGAGACAGGCCCTTTAACCTCCTGGTTTGCACAGGTTCCCAATTTGGCAGAGGATGGAAGGGATGAGGGAGAACCCATGAGAGAGTAGCTGTTAGGCATTTGGACGGGCACATGTCACTCTAATTTCCCGGCAGGAAGAAGAATTAACCAAAGTCTCAGCCACCCACCGGGAACCAGTATAGGACATGATCCAAAATTTTGGACTTGCGTTCAGCTCACAAAAAACGAGTTGAGAAATGGAGCTCAGGGGCACAGCAATTCACAAACTGGCAGAGTGATAAAGGACAACTATCGTCCAAAAATCTGTTGAGGGAAGTCAACGAGGCGGACTTGAAAGTGAGGCAAAATAGCAGGAAACAGATTTCAAGAGGTACGTTGGAATCGCCTGTAAAGCACAGGAAGAGGGGCACAACTTGGACAATGGTGCACTTGGCCAAAAAGGGCGTATGCGTTTTCTCCTGAATATATTCAGGAGAAAACGCATACGCCCTTTTTGGCCAAGCAAGCAAGCGGGCAATGCAAATCTGCACTACAAAGAAGTATCACTTCCCACCGGTCAAAAGGGACATCCACAAAATGTGTAAAAACCAGAAAGGCAAAACAGGCCCTGGAGAACTGGGAGCCTTGTTATGCTGATGGGCGGGATGTAAATTGCCAACTGCCTCACTGGAGGAGTGCATTGTGTTCCCTAAAACAAGTAAACAACAGAGCTACAGAGCCAAGGCCACTTCCAGTCTAGGGAATATACCTTGGGAAAACTGAAAATCAATAAGAAAGAGCCACCTCCAAATTTAGGGCTGCACTGACTACAAGAACATCAACTTGGGTACACCTTAAATATCCCAGGAAATATAAAAATGGTTCAAAACATTGTGGTACTTACGTACGATGGAATATCCCTCAGCCATGAAATCAATGTCATAAGACCAGTAGCAGCAAAGTGAGTGGATTCAGGTACGATGATTCTAAGTGAAATAAGTCACACAGAAAAAGAAACTTATCATAAGATATCACTTATGAAGATCCTGTAAACATGGCTACACGTGAACTGAGTTAGGAAAGAGAACAGAGTCTCACATTTAGAAAACACTCTTATGCCTGCATAAAGGGGAAGGAGAGGTGGGGTGATGCATAAAACCAGAGTTTGATATAAGCACAGGGACCGTTTCAAACACCAACTTTGGAATTGACAAGACCGACACCTTCCTCAGTGAAAGAGACTCAAAACCCCATATTTCCCACAGAGGAATATATCTGACTAGTAAGAATCTTAAAACCTATGTATTGATATGTCTCCATAAGGGAATCAAGTGTGTCTAGAGTGGCATAAACATGGCAGCGAGAATCAGCTCAAACCCACTATAAAAAGGAATTTCAAAAGCAAAACCAAAAAACAGGGAAATTCTTTACAATTCCTTCAGGGTGTCTGAGGAAACCTGGAAAGACCCTATCTACAATGACAGCTGGATGTGGCATAAGGCTGGACACTTGGGACTGAGAGGATTGGTGAGATTGGGTGAGCAAATGCAGACCCTTTCAAGCAATAATGCATGGCCCCCATTCCATGGGTCCCAAATCTCCAGGTTCAAGGGAATATTACTACAGCTATAACATGTACAGGAAACCTAGAGAATGGACACACTGTGAATACGAAAGGTTTCTAAAACTCAACGAATAGTCCCTCTCCTGGTGCTCCAGTTTGACTTTCCAACTGCCTTACTATCAATCTCCCAACTTGGAGAGACAGGCCCTTTAACCTCCTGGTTTGCACAGGTTCCCAATTTGGCAGAGGATGGAAGGGAGGAGGGAGAACCCATGAGAGAGTAGCTGTTAGGCATTTGGACGGGCACATGTCACTCTAATTTCCCGGCAGGAAGAAGAATTAACCAAAGTCTCAGCCACCCACCGGGAACCAGTATAGGACATGATCCAAAATTTTGGACTTGTGTTCAGCTCACAAAAAACGAGTTGAGAAATGGAGCTCAGGGGCACAGCAATTCACAAACTGGCAGAGTGATAAAGGACAACTATCGTCCAAAAATCTGTTGAGGGAAGTCAACGAGGCGGACTTGAAATCGAGGCAAAATAGCAGGAAACAGATTTCAAGAGGTACCTTGGAATCGCCTGTAAAGCACAGGAAGAGGGGCACAACTTGGACAATGGTGCACTTGGCCAAAAAAGGCGTATGCGTTTTCTCCTGAATATATTCAGGAGAAAACGCATACGCCCTTTTTGGCCAAGCAAGCAAGCGGGCAATGCAAATCTGCACTACAAAGAAGTATCACTTCCCACCGGTCAAAAGGGACATCCACAAAATGTGTAAAAATCAGAAAGGCAAGACAGGCCCTGGAGAACTGGGAGCCTTGTTATGCTGATGGGCGGGATGTAAACTGCCAACTGCCTCACTGGAGGAGTGCATTGTGTTCCCTAAAACAAGTAAACAACAGAGCTACAGAGCCAAGGCCACTTCCAGTCTAGGGAATATACCTTGGGAAAACTGAAAATCAATAAGAAAGAGCCACCTCCAAATTTAGGGCTACACTGACTACAAGAACCTCAACTTGGGTACACCTTAAATATCCCAGGAAATATAAAAATGGTTCAAAACATTGTGGTACTTACGTACGATGGAATATCCCTCAGCCATGAAATCAATGTCATACGACCAGTAGCAGCAAAGTGAGTGGATTCAGGTACGATGATTCTAAGTGAAATAAGTCACACAGAAAAAGAAACTTATCATAAGATATCACTTATGAAGATCCTGTAAACATGGCTACACGTGAACTGAGTTAGGAAAGAGAACAGAGTCTCACATTTAGAAAACACTCTTATGCCTGCATAAAGGGGAAGGAGAGGTGGGGTGATGCATAAAACCAGAGTTTGATATAAGCACAGGGACCGTTTCAAAAACCAACTTTGGAATTGACAAGACCGACACCTTCCTCAGTGAAAGAGACTCAAAACCTCATATTTCCCACAGAGGAATATATCTGACTAGTAAGAATCTTAAAACCTATGTATTGATATGTCTCCATAAGGGAATCAAGTGCGTCTAGAGTGGCATAAACATGGCAGCGAGAATCAGCTCAAACCCACTATAAAAAGGAATTTCAAAAGCAAAACCAAAAAACAGGGAAATTCTTTACAATTCCTTCAGGGTGTCTGAGGAAACCTGGAAAGACCCTATCTACAATGACAGCTGGATGTGGCATAAGGCTGGACACTTGGGACTGAGAGGATTGGTGAGATTGGGTGAGCAAATGCAGACCCTTTCAAGCAATAATGCATGGCCCCCATTCCATGGGTCCCAACTCTCCAGGTTCAAGGGAATATTACTACAGCTATAACATGTACAGGAAACCTAGAGAATGGACACACTGTGAATACGAAAGGTTTCTAAAACTCAACGAATAGTCCCTCTCCTGGTGCTCCAGTTTGACTTTCCAACTGCCTTACTATCAATCTCCCAACTTGGAGAGACAGGCCCTTTAACCTCCTGGTTTGCACAGGTTCCCAATTTGGCAGAGGATGGAAGGGACGAGGGAGAACCCATGAGAGAGTAGCTGTTAGGCATTTGGACGGGCACATGTCACTCTAATTTCCCGGCAGGAAGAAGAATTAACCAAAGTCTCAGCCACCCACCGGGAACCAGTATAGGACATGATCCAAAATTTTGGACTTGCGTTCAGCTCACAAAAAACGAGTTGAGAAATGGAGCTCAGGGGCTCAGCAATTCACAAACTGGCAGAGTGATAAAGGACAACTATCGTCCAAAAATCTGTTGAGGGAAGTCAACGAGGCGGACTTGAAAGCGAGGCAAAATAGCAGGAAACAGATTTCAAGAGGTACCTTGGAATCGCCTGTAAAGCACAGGAAGAGGGGCACAACTTGGACATGGTGCACTAGGCCAAAAAGGGCGTATGCGTTTTCTCCTGAATATATTCAGGAGAAAACGCATACGCCCTTTTTGGCCAAGCAAGCAAGCGGGCAATGCAAATCTGCACTACAAAGAAGTATCACTTCCCACCGGTCAAAAGGGACATCCACAAAATGTGTAAAAACCAGAAAGGCAAGACAGGCCCTGGAGAACTGGGAGCCTTGTTATGCTGATGGGCGGGATGTAAATTGCCAACTGCCTCACTGGAGGAGTGCATTGTGTTCCCTAAAACAAGTAAACAACAGAGCTAAAGAGCCAAGGCCACTTCCAGTCTAGGGAATATACCTTGGGAAAACTGAAAATCAATAAAAAAGAGCCACCTCCAAATTTAGGGCTGCACTGACTACAAGAACCTCAACTTGGGTACACCTTAAATATCCCAGGAAATATAAAAATGGTTCAAAACATTGTGGTACTTACGTACGATGGAATATCCCTCAGCCATGAAATCAATGTCATAAGACCAGTAGCAGCAAAGTGAGTGGATTCAGGTACGATGATTCTAAGTGAAATAAGTCACACAGAAAAAGAAACTTATCATAAGATATCACTTATGAAGATCCTGTAAACATGGCTACACGTGAACTGAGTTAGGAAAGAGAACAGAGTCTCACATTTAGAAAACACTCTTATGCCTGCATAAAGGGGAAGGAGAGGTGGGGTGATGCATAAAACCAGAGTTTGATATAAGCACAGGGACCGTTCCAAAAACCAACTTTGGAATAGACAAGACCGACACCTTCCTCAGTGAAAGAGACTCAAAACCCCATATTTCCCGCAGAGGAATATATCTGACTAGTAAGAATCTTAAATCCTATGTATTGATATGTCTCCATAAGGGAATCAAGTGTGTCTAGAGTGGCATAAACATGGCAGCGAGAATCAGCTCAAACCCACTATAAAAAGGAATTTCAAAAGCAAAACCAAAAAACAGGGAAATTCTTTACAATTCCTTCAGGGTGTCTGAGGAAACCTGGAAAGACCCTATCTACAATGACAGCTGGATGTGGCATAAGGCTGGACACTTGGGACTGAGAGGATTGGTGAGATTGGGTGAGCAAATGCAGACCCTTTCAAGCAATAATGCATGGCCCCCATTCCATGGGTCCCAACTCTCCAGGTTCAAGGGAATATTACTACAGCTATAACATGTACAGGAAACCTAGAGAATGGACACACTGTGAATACGAAAGGTTTCTAAAACTCAACGAATAGTCCCTCTCCTGGTGCTCCAGTTTGACTTTCCAACTGCCTTACTATCAATCTCCCAACTTGGAGAGACAGGCCCTTTAACCTCCTGGTTTGCACAGGTTCCCAATTTGGCAGAGGATGGAAGGGACGAGGGAGAACCCATGAGAGAGTAGCTGTTAGGCATTTGGACGGGCACATGTCACTCTAATTTCCCGGCAGGAAGAAGAATTAACCAAAGTCTCAGCCACCCACCGGGAACCAGTATAGGACATGATCCAAAATTTTGGACTTGCGTTGAGCTCACAAAAAACGAGTTGAGAAATGGAGCTCAGGGGCACAGCAATTCACAAACTGGCAGAGTGATAAAGGACAACTATCGTCCAAAAATCTGTTGAGGGAAGTCAACGAGGCGGATTTGAAAGCGAGGCAAAATAGCAGGAAACAGATTTCAAGAGGTACGTTGGAATCGCCTGTAAAGCACAGGAAGAGGGGCACAACTTGGACATGGTGCACTAGGCCAAAAAGGGCGTATGCGTTTTCTCCTGAATATATTCAGGAGAAAACGCATACGCCCTTTTTGGCCAAGCAAGCAAGCGGGCAATGCAAATCTGCACTACAAAGAAGTATCACTTCCCACCGGTCAAAAGGGACATCCACAAAATGTGTAAAAACCAGAAAGGCAAGACAGGCCCTGGAGAACTGGGAGCCTTGTTATGCTGATGGGCGGGATGTAAATTGCCAACTGCCTCACTGGAGGAGTGCATTGTGTTCCCTAAAACAAGTAAACAACAGAGCTAAAGAGCCAAGGCCACTTCCAGTCTAGGGAATATACCTTGGGAAAACTGAAAATCAATAAAAAAGAGCCACCTCCAAATTTAGGGCTGCACTGACTACAAGAACCTCAACTTGGGTACACCTTAAATATCCCAGGAAATATAAAAATGGTTCAAAACATTGTGGTACTTACGTACGATGGAATATCCCTCAGCCATGAAATCAATGTCATAAGACCAGTAGCAGCAAAGTGAGTGGATTCAGGTACGATGATTCTAAGTGAAATAAGTCACACAGAAAAAGAAACTTATCATAAGATATCACTTATGAAGATCCTGTAAACATGGCTACACGTGAACTGAGTTAGGAAAGAGAACAGAGTCTCACATTTAGAAAACACTCTTATGCCTGCATAAAGGGGAAGGAGAGGTGGGGTGATGCATAAAACCAGAGTTTGATATAAGCACAGGGACCGTTCCAAAAACCAACTTTGGAATAGACAAGACCGACACCTTCCTCAGTGAAAGAGACTCAAAACCCCATATTTCCCGCAGAGGAATATATCTGACTAGTAAGAATCTTAAATCCTATGTATTGATATGTCTCCATAAGGGAATCAAGTGTGTCTAGAGTGGCATAAACATGGCAGCGAGAATCAGCTCAAACCCACTATAAAAAGGAATTTCAAAAGCAAAACCAAAAAACAGGGAAATTCTTTACAATTCCTTCAGGGTGTCTGAGGAAACCTGGAAAGACCCTATCTACAATGACAGCTGGATGTGGCATAAGGCTGGACACTTGGGACTGAGAGGATTGGTGAGATTGGGTGAGCAAATGCAGACCCTTTCAAGCAATAATGCATGGCCCCCATTCCATGGGTCCCAACTCTCCAGGTTCAAGGGAATATTACTACAGCTATAACATGTACAGGAAACCTAGAGAATGGACACACTGTGAATACGAAAGGTTTCTAAAACTCAACGAATAGTCCCTCTCCTGGTGCTCCAGTTTGACTTTCCAACTGCCTTACTATCAATCTCCCAACTTGGAGAGACAGGCCCTTTAACCTCCTGGTTTGCACAGGTTCCCAATTTGGCAGAGGATGGAAGGGACGAGGGAGAACCCATGAGAGAGTAGCTGTTAGGCATTTGGACGGGCACATGTCACTCTAATTTCCCGGCAGGAAGAAGAATTAACCAAAGTCTCAGCCACCCACCGGGAACCAGTATAGGACATGATCCAAAATTTTGGACTTGCGTTGAGCTCACAAAAAACGAGTTGAGAAATGGAGCTCAGGGGCACAGCAATTCACAAACTGGCAGAGTGATAAAGGACAACTATCGTCCAAAAATCTGTTGAGGGAAGTCAACGAGGCGGATTTGAAAGCGAGGCAAAATAGCAGGAAACAGATTTCAAGAGGTACGTTGGAATCGCCTGTAAAGCACAGGAAGAGGGGCACAACTTGGACAATGGTGCACTTGGCCAAAAAGGGCGTATGCGTTTTCTCCTGAATATATTCAGGAGAAAACGCATACGCCCTTTTTGGCCAAGCAAGCAAGCGGGCAATGCAAATCTGCACTACAAAGAAGTATCACTTCCCACCGGTCAAAAGGGACATCCACAAAATGTGTAAAAACCAGAAAGGCAAGACAGGCCCTGGAGAACTGGGAGCCTTGTTATGCTGATGGGCGGGATGTAAACTGCCAACTGCCTCACTGGAGGAGTGCATTGTGTTCCCTAAAACAAGTAAACAACAGAGCTACAGAGCCAAGGCCACTTCCAGTCTAGGGAATATACCTTGGGAAAACTGAAAATCAATAAGAAAGAGCCACCTCCAAATTTAGGGCTGCACTGACTACAAGAACATCAACTTGGGTACACCTTAAATATCCCAGGAAATATAAAAATGGTTCAAAACATTGTGGTACTTACGTACGATGGAATATCCCTCAGACATGAAATCAATGTCATAAGACCAGTAGCAGCAAAGTGAGTGGATTCAGGTACGATGATTCTAAGTGAAATAAGTCACACAGAAAAAGAAACTTATCATAAGATATCACTTATGAAGATCCTGTAAACATGGCTACACGTGAACTGAGTTAGGAAAGAGAACAGAGTCTCACATTTAGAAAACACTCTTATGCCTGCATAAAGGGGAAGGAGAGGTGGGGTGATGCATAAAACCAGAGTTTGATATAAGCACAGGGACCGTTCCAAAAACCAACTTTGGAATAGACAAGACCTACACCTTCCTCAGTGAAAGAGACTCAAAACCCCATATTTCCCGCAGAGGAATATATCTGACTAGTAAGAATTTTAATCCTATGTATTGATATGTCTCCATAAGGGAATCAAGTGTGTCTAGAGTGGCATAAACATGGCAGCGAGAATCAGCTCAAACCCACTATAAAAAGGAATTTCAAAAGCAAAACCAAAAAACAGGGAAATTCTTTACAATTCCTTCAGGGTGTCTGAGGAAACCTGGAAAGACCCTATCTACAATGACAGCTGGATGTGGCATAAGGCTGGACACTTGGGACTGAGAGGATTGGTGAGATTGGGTGAGCAAATGCAGACCCTTTCAAGCAATAATGCATGGCCCCCATTCCATGGGTCCCAACTCTCCATGTTCAAGGGAATATTACTACAGCTATAACATGTACAGGAAACCTAGAGAATGGACACACTGTGAATACGAAAGGTTTCTAAAACTCAACGAATAGTCCCTCTCCTGGTGCTCCAGTTTGACTTTCCAACTGCCTTACTATCAATCTCCCAACTTGGAGAGACAGGCCCTTTAACCTCCTGGTTTGCACAGGTTCCCAATTTGGCAGAGGATGGAAGGGACGAGGGAGAACCCATGAGAGAGTAGCTGTTAGGCATTTGGACGGGCACATGTCACTCTAATTTCCCGGCAGGAAGAAGAATTAACCAAAGTCTCAGCCACCCACCGGGAACCAGTATAGGACATGATCCAAAATTTTGGACTTGCGTTCAGCTCACAAAAAAAACGAGTTGAGAAATGGAGCTCAGGGGCACAGCAATTCACAAACTGGCAGAGTGATAAAGGACAACTATCGTCCAAAAATCTGTTGAGGGAAGTCAACGAGGCGGACTTGAAAGCGAGGCAAAATAGCAGGAAACAGATTTCAAGAGGTACCTTGGAATCGCCTGTAAAGCACAGGAAGAGGGGCACAACTTGGACAATGGTGCACTTGGCCAAAAAGGGCGTATGCGTTTTCTCCTGAATATATTCAGGAGAAAACGCATACGCCCTTTTTGGCCAAGCAAGCAAGCGGGCAATGCAAATCTGCACTACAAAGAAGTATCACTTCCCACCGGTCAAAAGGGACATCCACAAAATGTGTAAAAACCAGAAAGGCAAGACAGGCCCTGGAGAACTGGGAGCCTTGTTATGCTGATGGGCGGGATGTAAACTGCCAACTGCCTCACTGGAGGAGTGCATTGTGTTCCCTAAAACAAGTAAACAACAGAGCTACAGAGCCAAGGCCACTTCCAGTCTAGGGAATATACCTTGGGAAAACTGAAAATCAATAAGAAAGAGCCACCTCCAAATTTAGGGCTGCACTGACTACAAGAACCTCAACTTGGGTACACCTTAAATATCCCAGGAAATATAAAAATGGTTCAAAACATTGTGGTACTTACGTATGATGGAATATCCCTCAGCGATGAAATCAATGTCATAAGACCAGTAGCAGCAAAGTGAGTGGATTCAGGTACGATGATTCTAAGTGAAATAAGTCACACAGAAAAAGAAACTTATCATAAGATATCACTTATGAAGATCCTGTAAACATGGCTACACGTGAACTGAGTTAGGAAAGAGAACAGAGTCTCACATTTAGAAAACACTCTTATGCCTGCATAAAGGGGAAGGAGAGGTGGGGTGATGCATAAAACCAGAGTTTGATATAAGCACAGGGACCGTTCCAAAAACCAACTTTAGAATAGACAAGACCTACACCTTCCTCAGTGAAAGAGACTCAAAACCCCATATTTCCCGCAGAGGAATATATCTGACTAGTAAGAATCTTAAATCCTATGTATTGATATGTCTCCATAAGGGAATCAAGTGTGTCTAGAGTGGCATAAACATGGCAGCGAGAATCAGCTCAAACCCACTATAAAAAGGAATTTCAAAAGGAAAACCAAAAAACAGGGAGATTCTTTACAATTCCTTCAGGGTGTCTGAGGAAACCTGGAAAGACCCTATCTACAATGACAGCTGGATGTGGCATAAGGCTGGACACTTGGGACTGAGAGGATTGGTGAGATTGGGTGAGCAAATGCAGACCCTTTCAAGCAATAATGCATGGCCCCCATTCCATGGGTCCCAACTCTCCAGGTTCAAGGGAATATTACTACAGCTATAACATGTACAGGAAACCTAGAGAATGGACACACTGTGAATATGAAAGGTTTCTAAAACTCAACGAATAGTCCCTCTCCTGGTGCTCCAGTTTGACTTTCCAACTGCCTTACTATCAATCTCCCAACTTGGAGAGACAGGCCCTTTAACCTCCTGGTTTGCACAGGTTCCGAATTTGCCAGAGGATGGAAGGGACGAGGGAGAACCCATGAGAGAGTAGCTGTTAGGCATTTGGACGGGCACATGTCACTCTAATTTCCCGGCAGGAAGAAGAATTAACCAAAGTCTCAGCCACCCACCGGGAACCAGTATAGGACATGATCCAAAATTTTGGACTTGTGTTCAGCTCACAAAAAACGAGTTGAGAAATGGAGCTCAGGGGCACTGCAATTCACAAACTGGCAGAGTGATAAAGGACAACTATCATCCAAAAATCTGTTGAGGGAAGTCAACGAGCCGGACTTGAAAGCGAGGCAAAATAGCAGGAAACAGATTTCAAGAGGTACCTTGGAATCGCCTGTAAAGCACAGGAAGAGGGGCACAACTTGGACAATGGTGCACTTGGCCAAAAAGGGCGTATGCGTTTTCTCCTGAATATATTCAGGAGAAAACGCATACGCCCTTTTTGGCCAAGCAAGCAAGCGGGCAATGCAAATCTGCACTACAAAGAAGTATCACTTCCCACCGGTCAAAAGGGACATCCACAAAATGTGTAAAAACCAGAAAGGCAAGACAGGCCCTGGAGAACTGGGAGCCTTGTTATGCTGATGGGCGGGATGTAAATTGCCAACTGCCTCACTGGAGGAGTGCATTGTGTTCCCTAAAACAAGTAAACAACAGAGCTACAGAGCCAAGGCCACTTCCAGTCTAGGGAATATACCTTGGGAAAACTGAAAATCAATAAGAAAGAGCCACCTCCAAATTTAGGACTGCACTGACTACAAGAACCTCAACTTGGGTACACCTTAAATATCCCAGGAAATATAAAAATGGTTCAAAACATTGTGGTACTTACGTACGATGGAATATCCCTCAGCCATGAAATCAATGTCATAAGACCAGTAGCAGCAAAGTGAGTGGATTCAGGTACGATGATTCTAAGTGAAATAAGTCACACAGAAAAAGAAACTTATCATAAGATATCACTTTTGAAGATCCTGTAAACATGGCTACACGTGAATTGAGTTAGGAAAGGGAACAGAGTCTCACATTTAGAAAACACTCTTATGCCTGCATAAAGGGGAAGGAGAGGTGGGGTGATGCATAAAACCAGAGTTTGATATAAGCACAGGGACCGTTTCAAAAACCAACTTTGGAATTGACAAGACCGACACCTTCCTCAGTGAAAGAGACTCAAAACCCCATATTTCCCACAGAGGAATATATCTGACTAGTAAGAATCTTAAAACCTATGTATTGATATGTCTCCATAAGGGAATCAAGTGTGTCTAGAGTGGCATAAACATGGCAGCGAGAATCAGCTCAAACCCACTATAAAAAGGAATTTCAAAAGGAAAACCAAAAAACAGGGAGATTCTTTACAATTCCTTCAGGGTGTCTGAGGAAACCTGGAAAGACCCTATCTACAATGACAGCTGGATGTGGCATAAGGCTGGACACTTGGGACTGAGAGGATTGGTGAGATTGGGTGAGCAAATGCAGACCCTTTCAAGCAATAATGCATGGCCCCCATTCCATGGGTCCCAACTCTCCAGGTTCAAGGGAATATTACTACAGCTATAACATGTACAGGAAACCTAGAGAATGGACACACTGTGAATATGAAAGGTTTCTAAAACTCAACGAATAGTCCCTCTCCTGGTGCTCCAGTTTGACTTTCCAACTGCCTTACTATCAATCTCCCAACTTGGAGAGACAGGCCCTTTAACCTCCTGGTTTGCACAGGTTCCGAGTTTGCCAGAGGATGGAAGGGACGAGGGAGAACCCATGAGAGAGTAGCTGTTAGGCATTTGGACGGGCACATGTCACTCTAATTTCCCGGCAGGAAGAAGAATTAACCAAAGTCTCAGCCACCCACCGGGAACCAGTATAGGACATGATCCAAAATTTTGGACTTGTGTTCAGCTCACAAAAAACGAGTTGAGAAATGGAGCTCAGGGGCACTGCAATTCACAAACTGGCAGAGTGATAAAGGACAACTATCATCCAAAAATCTGTTGAGGGAAGTCAACGAGGCGGACTTGAAAGCGAGGCAAAATAGCAGGAAACAGATTTCAAGAGGTACCTTGGAATCGCCTGTAAAGCACAGGAAGAGGGGCACAACTTGGACAATGGTGCACTTGGCCAAAAAGGGCGTATGCGTTTTCTCCTGAATATATTCAGGAGAAAACGCATACGCCCTTTTTGGCCAAGCAAGCAAGCGGGCAATGCAAATCTGCACTACAAAGAAGTATCACTTCCCACCGGTCAAAAGGGACATCCACAAAATGTGTAAAAACCAGAAAGGCAAGACAGGCCCTGGAGAACTGGGAGCCTTGTTATGCTGATGGGCGGGATGTAAATTGCCAACTGCCTCACTGGAGGAGTGCATTGTGTTCCCTAAAACAAGTAAACAACAGAGCTACAGAGCCAAGGCCACTTCCAGTCTAGGGAATATACCTGGGGAAAACTGAAAATCAATAAGAAAGAGCCACCTCCAAATTTAGGGCTGCACTGACTACAAGAACCTCAACTTGGGTACACCTTAAATATCCCAGGAAATATAAAAATGGTTCAAAACATTGTGGTACTTACGTACGATGGAATATCCCTCAGCCATGAAATCAATGTCATAAGACCAGTAGCAGCAAAGTGAGTGGATTCAGGTACGATGATTCTAAGTGAAAT
The DNA here is from genome assembly GCF_025265405.1 of Mesoplodon densirostris. Classification (NCBI taxonomy): domain Eukaryota; kingdom Metazoa; phylum Chordata; class Mammalia; order Artiodactyla; family Ziphiidae; genus Mesoplodon; species Mesoplodon densirostris. The sequence goes on along the minus strand of NW_026778200.1, from coordinate 3,379,556 downwards.
AAGTCACACAGAAAAAGAAACTTATCATAAGATATCACTTATGAAGATCCTGTAAACATGGCTACACGTGAACTGAGTTAGGAAAGAGAACAGAGTCTCACATTTAGAAAACACGCTTATGCCTGCATAAAGGGGAAGGAGAGGTGGGGTGATGCATAAAACCAGAGTTTGATATAAGCACAGGGACCGTTTCAAAAACCAACTTTGGAATTGACAAGACCGACACCTTCCTTAGTGAAAGAGACTCAAAACCCCATATTTCCCACAGAGGAATATATCTGACTAGTAAGAATCTTAAAACCTATGTATTGATATGTCTCCATAAGGGAATCAAGTGTGTCTAGAGTGGCATAAACATGGCAGCGAAAATCAGCTCAAACCCACTATAAAAAGGAATTTCAAAAGCAAAACCAAAAAACAGGGAAATTCTTTACAATTCCTTCAGGGTGTCTGAGTAAACCTGGAAAGACCCTATCTACAATGACAGCTGGATGTGGCATAAGGCTGGACACTTGGGACTGAGAGGATTGGTGAGATTGGGTGAGCAAATGCAGACCCTTTCAAGCAATAATGCATGGCCCCCATTCCATGGGTCCCAACTCTCCAGGTTCAAGGGAATATTACTACAGCTATAACATGTACAGGAAACCTAGAGAATGGACACACTGTGAATACGAAAGGTTTCTAAAACTCAACGAATAGTCCCTCTCCTGGTGCTCCAGTTTGACTTTCCAACTGCCTTACTATCAATCTCCCAACTTGGAGAGACAGGCCCTTTAACCTCCTGGTTTGCACAGGTTCCCAATTTGGCAGAGGATGGAAGGGACGAGGGAGAACCCATGAGAGAGTAGCTGTTAGGCATTTGGACGGGCACATGTCACTCTAATTTCCCGGCAGGAAGAAGAATTAACCAAAGTCTCAGCCACCCACCGGGAACCAGTATAGGACATGATCCAAAATTTTGGACTTGCGTTCAGCTCACAAAAAAACGACTTGAGAAATGGAGCTCAGGGGCACAGCAATTCACAAACTGGCAGAGTGATAAAGGACAACTATCGTCCAAAAATCTGTTGAGGGAAGTCAACGAGGCAGACTTGAAAGTGAGGCCACATAGCAGGAAACAGATTTCAAGAGGTACGTTGGAATCGCCTGTAAAGCACAGGAAGAGGTGCACAACTTGGACAATGGTGCACTTGGCCAAAAAGGGCGTATGCGTTTTCTCCTGAATATATTCAGGAGAAAACGCATACGCCCTTTTTGGCCAAGCAAGCAAGCGGGCAATGCAAATCTGCACTACAAAGAAGTATCATTTCCCACCGGTCAAAAGGGACATCCACAAAATGTGTAAAAACCAGAAAGGCAAGACAGGCCCTGAGGAACTGGGAGCCTTGTTATGCTGATGGGTGGGATGTAAATTGCCAACTGCCTCACTGGAGGAGTGCATTGTGTTCCCTAAAACAAGGAAACAACAGAGCTACAGAGCCAAGGCCACTTCCAGTCTAGGGAATATACCTTGGGAAAACTGAAAATCAATAAGAAAGAGCCACCTCCAAATTTAGGGCTGCACTGACTACAAGAACCTCAACTTGGGTACACCTTAAATATCCCAGGAAATATAAAAATGGTTCAAAACATTGTGGTACTTACGTACGATGGAATATCCCTCAGCCATGAAATCAATGTCATAAGACCAGTAGCAACAAAGTGAGTGGATTCAGGTACGATGATTCTAAGTGAAATAAGTCACACAGAAAAAGAAACTTATCATAAGATATCACTTATTAAGATCCTGTAAACATGGCTACACGTGAACTGAGTTAGGAAAGAGAACAGAGTCTCACATTTAGAAAACACTCTTATGCCTGCATAAAGGGGAAGGAGAGGTGGGGTGATGCATAAAACCAGAGTTTGATATAAGCACAGGGACCGTTTCAAAAACCAACTTTGGAATAGACAAGACCTACACCTTCCTCAGTGAAAGAGACTCAAAACCCCATATTTCCCGCAGAGGAATATATCTGACTAGTAAGAATCTTAAATCCTATGTATTGATATGTCTCCATAAGGGAATCAAGTGTGTCTAGAGTGGCATAAACATGGCAGCGAGAATCAGCTCAAACCCACTATAAAAAGGAATTTCAAAAGGAAAACCAAAAAACATGGAAATTCTTTACAATTCCTTCAGGGTGTCTGAGGAAACCTGGAAAGACCCTATCTACAATGACAGCTGGATGTGGCATAAGGCTGGACACTTGGGACTGAGAGGATTGGTGAGATTGGGTGAGCAAATGCAGACCCTTTCAAGCAATAATGCATGGCCCCCATTCCATGGGTCCCAACTCTCCAGGTTCAAGGGAATATTACTACAGCTATAACATGTACAGGAAACCTAGAGAATGGACACACTGTGAATACGAAAGGTTTCTAAAACTCAACGAATAGTCCCTCTCCTGGTGCTCCAGTTTGACTTTCCAACTGCCTTACTATCAATCTCCCAACTTGGAGAGACAGGCCCTTTAACCTCCTGGTTTGCACAGGTTCCCAATTTGGCAGAGGATGGAAGGGACGAGGGAGAACCCATGAGAGAGTAGCTGTTAGGCATTTGGACGGGCACATGTCACTCTAATTTCCCGGCAGGAAGAAGAATTAACCAAAGTCTCAGCCACCCACCGGGAACCAGTATAGGACATGATCCAAAATTTTGGACTTGTGTTCAGCTCACAAAAAAACGAGTTGAGAAATGGAGCTCAGGGGCACAGCAATTCACAAACTGGCAGAGTGATAAAGGAAAACTATCGTCCAAAAATCTGTTGAGGGAAGTCAACGAGGCGGACTTGAAAGCGAGGCAAAATAGCAGGAAACAGATTTCAAGAGGTACCTTGGAATCGCCTGTAAAGCACAGGAAGAGGGGCACAACTTGGAGAATGGTGCACTTGGCCAAAAAGGGCGTATGCGTTTTCTCCTGAATATATTCAGGAGAAAACGCATACGCCCTTTTTGGCCAAGCAAGCAAGCGGGCAATGCAAATCTGCACTACAAAGAAGTATCACTTCCCACCGGTCAAAAGGGACATCCACAAAATGTGTAAAAACTAGAAAGGCAAGACAGGCCCTGGAGAACTGGGAGGCTTGTTATGCTGATGGGCGGGATGTAAACTGCCAACTGCCTCACTGGAGGAGTGCATTGTGTTCCCTAAAACAAGTAAACAACAGAGCTACAGAGCCAAGGCCACTTCCAGTCTAGGGAATATACCTGGGGAAAACTGAAAATCAATAAGAAAGAGCCACCTCCAAATTTAGGGCTGCACTGACTACAAGAACCTCAACTTGGGTACACCTTAAATATCCCAGGAAATATAAAAATGGTTCAAAACATTGTGGTACTTACGTACGATGGAATATCCCTCAGCCATGAAATCAATGTCATAAGACCAGTAGCAGCAAAGTGAGTGGATTCAGGTACGATGATTCTAAGTGAAATAAGTCACACAGAAAAAGAAACTTATCATAAGATATCACTTATGAAGATCCTGTAAACATGGCTACACGTGAATTGAGTTAGGAAAGGGAACAGAGGCTCACATTTAGAAAACACTCTTATGCCTGCATAAAGCGGAAGGAGAGGTGGGGTGATGCATAAAACCAGAGTTTGATATAAGCACAGGGACCGTTTCAAAAACCAACTTTGGAATTGACAAGACCGACACCTTCCTCAGTGAAAGAGACTCAAAACCCCATATTTCCCACAGAGGAATATATCTGACTAGTAAGAATCTTAAAACCTATGTATTGATATGTCTCCATAAGGGAATCAAGTGTGTCTAGAGTGGCATAAACATGGCAGCGAGAATCAGCTCAAACCCACTATAAAAAGGAATTTCAAAAGCAAAACCAAAAAACAGGGAAATTCTTTACAATTCCTTCAGGGTGTCTGAGGAAACCTGGAAAGACCCTATCTACAATGACAGCTGGATGTGGCATAAGGCTGGACACTTGGGACTGAGAGGATTGGAGAGATTGGGTGAGCAAATGCAGACCCTTTCAAGCAATAATGCATGGCCCCCATTCCATGGGTCCCAACTCTCCAGGTTCAAGGGAATATTACTACAGCTATAACATGTACAGGAAACCTAGAGAATGGACACACTGTGAATACGAAAGGTTTCTAAAACTCAACGAATAGTCCCTCTCCTGGTGCTCCAGTTTGACTTTCCAACTGCCTTACTATCAATCTCCCAACTTGGAGAGACAGGCCCTTTAACCTCCTGGTTTGCACAGGTTCCCAATTTGGCAGAGGATGGAAGGGACGAGGGAGAACCCATGAGAGAGTAGCTGTTAGGCATTTGGACGGGCACATGTCACTCTAATTTCCCGGCAGGAAGAAGAATTAACCAAAGTCTCAGCCACCCACCGGGGACCAGTATAGGACATGATCCAAAATTTTGGACTTGCGTTCAGCTCACAAAAAACGAGTTGAGAAATGGAGCTCAGGGGCACAGCAATTCACAAACTGGCAGAGTGATAAAGGACAACTATCGTCCAAAAATCTGTTGAGGGAAGTCAACGAGGCGGACTTGAAAGTGAGGCAAAATAGCAGGAAACAGATTTCAAGAGGTATGTTGGAATCGCCTGTAAAGCACAGGAAGAGGGGCACAACTTGGACAATGGTGCACTTGGCCAAAAAGGGCGTATGCGTTTTCTCCTGAATATATTCAGGAGAAAACGCATACGCCCTTTTTGGCCAAGCAAGCAAGCGGGCAATGCAAATCTGCACTACAAAGAAGTATCATTTCCCACCGGTCAAAAGAGATATCCACAAAATGTGTAAAAACCAGAAAGGCAAGACAGGCCCTGAGGAACTGGGAGCCTTGTTATGCTGATGAGTGGGATGTAAATTGCCAACTGCCTCACTGGAGGAGTGCATTGTGTTCCCTAAAACAAGTAAACAACATAGCTACAGAGCCAAGGCCACTTCCAGTCTAGGGAATATACCTTGGGAAAACTGAAAATCAATAAGAAAGAGCCACCTCCAAATTTAGGGCTGCACTGACTACAAGAACCTCAACTTGGGTACACCTTAAATATCCCAGGAAATATAAAAATGGTTCAAAACATTGTGGTACTTACGTACGATGGAATATCCCTCAGCCATGAAATCAATGTCATAAGACCAGTAGCAACAAAGTGAGTGGATTCAGGTACGATGATTCTAAGTGAAATAAGTCACACAGAAAAAGAAACTTATCATAAGATATCACTTATGAAGATCCTGTAAACATGGCTACACGTGAACTGAGTTAGGAAAGAGAACAGAGTCTCACATTTAGAAAACACTCTTATGCCTGCATAAAGGGGAAGGAGAGGTGGGGTGATGCATAAAACCAGAGTTTGATATAAGCACAGGGACCGTTTCAAAAACCAACTTTGGAATTGACAAGACCGACACCTTCCTTAGTGAAAGAGACTCAAAACCCCATATTTCCCACAGAGGAATATTTCTGACTAGTAAGAATCTTAAAACCTATGTATTGATATGTCTCCATAAGGGAATCAAGTGTGTCTAGAGTGGCATAAACATGGCAGCGAGAATCAGCTCAAACCCACTATAAAAAGGAATTTCAAAAGCAAAACCAAAAAACAGGGAAATTCTTTACAATTCCTTCAGGGTGTCTGAGGAAACCTGGAAAGACCCTATCTACAATGACAGCTGGATGTGGCATAAGGCTGGACACTTGGGACTGAGAGGATTGGTGAGATTGGGTGAGCAAATACAGACCCTTTCAAGCAATAATGCATGGCCCCCATTCCATGGGTCCCAACTCTCCATGTTCAAGGGAATATTACTACAGCTATAACATGTACAGGAAACCTAGAGAACGGACACACTGTGAATACGAAAGGTTTCTAAAACTCAACGAATAGTCCCTCTCCTGGTGCTCCAGTTTGACTTTCCAACTGCCTTACTATCAATCTCCCAACTTGGAGAGACAGGCCCTTTAACCTCCTGGTTTGCACAGGTTCCCAATTTGGCAGAGGATGGAAGGGACGAGGGAGAACCCATGAGAGAGTAGCTGTTAGGCATTTGGACGGGCACATGTCACTCTAATTTCCCGGCAGGAAGAAGAATTAACCAAAGTCTCAGCCACCCACCGGGAACCAGTATAGGACATGATCCAAAATTTTGGACTTGCGTTCAGCTCACAAAAAACGAGTTGAGATATGGAGCTCAGGGGCACAGCAATTCACAAACTGGCAGAGTGATAAAGGACAACTATCGTCCAAAAATCTGTTGAGGGAAGTCAACGAGGCGGACTTGAAAGCGAGGCAAAATAGCAGGAAACAGATTTCAAGAGGTACCTTGGAATCGCCTGTAAAGCACAGGAAGAGGGGCACAACTTGGACAATGGTGCACTTGGCCAAAAAGGGCGTATGCGTTTTCTCCTGAATATATTCAGGAGAAAACGCATACGCCCTTTTTGGCCAAGCAAGCAAGCGGGCAATGCAAATCTGCACTACAAAGAAGTATCACTTCCCACCGGTCAAAAGGGACATCCACAAAATGTGTAAAAACCAGAAAGGCAAGACAGGCCCTGGAGAACTGGGAGCCTTGTTATGCTGATGGGCGGGATGTAAATTGCCAACTGCCTCACTGGAGGAGTGCATTGTGTTCCCTAAAACAAGTAAACAACAGAGCTACAGAGCCAAGGCCACTTCCAGTCTAGGGAATATACCTTGGGAAAACTGAAAATCAATAAGAAAGAGCCACCTCCAAATTTAGGGCTGCACTGACTACAAGAACCTCAACTTGGGTACACCTTAAATATCCCAGGAAATATAAAAATGGTTCAAAACATTGTGGTACTTACGTACGATGGAATATCCCTCAGCCATGAAATCAATGTCATAAGATCAGTAGCAGCAAAGTGAGTGGATTCAGGTACGATGATTCTAAGTGAAATAAGTCACACAGAAAAAGAAACTTATCATAAGATATCACTTATGAAGATCCTGTAAACATGGCTACACGTGAATTGAGTTTGGAAAGGGAACAGAGTCTCACATTTAGAAAACACTCTTATGCCTGCATAAAGGGGAAGGAGAGGTGGGGTGATGCATAAAACCAGAGTTTGATATAAGCACAGGGACCGTTCCAAAAACCAACTTTGGAATAGACAAGACCTACACCTTCCTCAGTGAAAGAGACTCAAAACCCCATATTTCCCGCAGAGGAATATATCTGACTAGTAAGAATCTTAAATCCTATGTATTGATATGTCTCCATAAGGGAATCAAGTGTGTCTAGAGTGGCATAAACATGGCAGCGAGAATCAGCTCAAACCCACTATAAAAAGGAATTTCAAAAGGAAAACCAAAAAACAGGGAAATTCTTTACAATTCCTTCAGGGTGTCTGAGGAAACCTGGAAAGACCCTATCTACAATGACAGCTGGATGTGGCATAAGGCTGGACACTTGGGACTGAGAGGATTGGTGAGATTGGGTGAGCAAATGCAGACCCTTTCAAGCAATAATGCATGGCCCCCATTCCATGGGTCCCAACTCTCCAGGTTCAAGGGAATATTACTACAGCTATAACATGTACAGGAAACCTAGAGAATGGACACACTGTGAATATGAAAGGTTTCTAAAACTCAACGAATAGTCCCTCTCCTGGTGCTCCAGTTTGACTTTCCAACTGCCTTACTATCAATCTCCCAACTTGGAGAGACAGGCCCTTTAACCTCCTGGTTTGCACAGGTTCCGAATTTGCCAGAGGATGGAAGGGACGAGGGAGAACCCATGAGAGAGTAGCTGTTAGGCATTTGGACGGGCACATGTCACTCTAATTTCCCGGCAGGAAGAAGAATTAACCAAAGTCTCAGCCACCCACCGGGAACCAGTATAGGACATGATCCAAAATTTTGGACTTGCGTTCAGCTCACAAAAAACGAGTTGAGAAATGGAGCTCAGGGGCACAGCAATTCACAAACTGGCAGAGTGATAAAGGACAACTATCGTCCAAAAATCTGTTGAGGGAAGTCAACGAGGCGGACTTGAAAGTGAGGCAAAATAGCAGGAAACAGATTTCAAGAGGTACCTTGGAATCGCCTGTAAAGCACAGGAAGAGGGGCACAACTTGGACAATGGTGCACTTGGCCAAAAAGGGCGTATGCGTTTTCTCCTGAATATATTCAGGAGAAAACGCATACGCCCTTTTTGGCCAAGCAAGCAAGCGGGCAATGCAAATCTGCACTACAAAGAAGTATCACTTCCCACCGGTCAAAAGGGACATCCACAAAATGTGTAAAAACCAGAAAGGCAAGACAGGCCCTGGAGAACTGGGAGCCTTGTTATGCTGATGGGCGGGATGTAAACTGCCAACTGCCTCACTGGAGGAGTGCATTGTGTTCCCTAAAACAAGTAAACAACAGAGCTACAGAGCCAAGGCCACTTCCAGTCTAGGGAATATACCTTGGGAAAACTGAAAATCAATAAGAAAGAGCCACCTCCAAATTTAGGGCTGCACTGACTACAAGAACCTCAACTTGGGTACACCTTAAATATCCCAGGAAATATAAAAATGGTTCAAAACATTGTGGTACTTACGTACGATGGAATATCCCTCAGCCATGAAATCAATGTCATAAGACCAGTAGCAGCAAAGTGAGTGGATTCAGGTACGATGATTCTAAGTGAAATAAGTCACACAGAAAAAGAATCTTATCATAAGATATCACTTATGAAGATCCTGTAAACATGGCTACACGTGAACTGAGTTAGGAAAGAGAACAGAGTCTCACATTTAGAAAACACTCTTATGCCTGCATAAAGGGGAAGGAGAGGTGGGGTGATGCATAAAACCAGAGTTTGATATAAGCACAGGGACCGTTTCAAAAACCAACTTTGGAATAGACAAGACCTACACCTTCCTCAGTGAAAGAGACTCAAAACCCCATATTTCCCACAGAGGAATATATCTGACTAGTAAGAATCTTAAAACCTATGTATTGATGTGTCTCCATAAGGGAATCAAGTGTGTCCAGAGTGGCATAAACATGGCAGCGAGAATCAGCTCAAACCCACTATAAAAAGGAATTTCAAAAGCAAAACCAAAAAACAGGGAAATTCTTTTCAATTCCTTCAGGGTGTCTGAGGAAACCTGGAAAGACCCTATCTACAATGACAGCTGGATGTGGCATAAGGCTGGACACTTGGGACTGAGAGGATTGGTGAGATTGGGTGAGCGAATACAGACCCTTTCAAGCAATAATGCATGGCCCCCATTCCATGGGTCCCAACTCTCCATGTTCAAGGGAATATTACTACAGCTATAACATGTACAGGAAACCTAGAGAACGGACACACTGTGAATACGAAAGGTTTCTAAAACTCAACGAATAGTCCCTCTCCTGGTGCTCCAGTTTGACTTTCCAACTGCCTTACTATCAATCTCCCAACTTGGAGAGACAGGCCCTTTAACCTCCTGGTTTGCACAGGTTCCCAATTTGGCAGAGGATGGAAGGGACGAGGGAGAACCCATGAGAGAGTAGCTGTTAGGCATTTGGACGGGCACATGTCACTCTAATTTCCCGGCAGGAAGAAGAATTAACCAAAGTCTCAGCCACCCACCGGGAACCAGTATAGGACATGATCCAAAATTTTGGACTTGCGTTCAGCTCACAAAAAACGAGTTGAGATATGGAACTCAGGGGCACAGCAATTCACAAACTGGCAGAGTGATAAAGGACAACTATCGTCCAAAAATCTGTTGAGGGAAGTCAACGAGGCGGACTTGAAAGCGAGGCAAAATAGCAGGAAACAGATTTCAAGAGGTACCTTGGAATCGCCTGTAAAGCACAGGAAGAGGGGCACAACTTGGACAATGGTGCACTTGGCCAAAAAGGGCGTATGCGTTTTCTCCTGAATATATTCAGGATAAAACGCATACGCCCTTTTTGGCCAAGCAAGCAAGCGGGCAATGCAAATCTGCACTACAAAGAAGTATCACTTCCCACCGGTCAAAAGGGACATCCACAAAATGTGTAAAAACCAGAAAGGCAAGAGAGGCCCTGGAGAACTGGGAGCCTTGTTATGCTGATGGGCGGGATATAAATTGCCAACTGCCTCACTGGAGGAGTGCATTGTGTTCCCTAAAACAAGTAAACAACAGAGCTACAGAGCCAAGGCCACTTCCAGTCTAGGGAATATACCTTGGGAAAACTGAAAATCAATAAGAAAGAGCCACCTCCAAATTTAGGGCTGCACTGACTACAAGAACCTCAACTTGGGTACACCTTAAATATCCCAGGAAATATAAAAATGGTTCAAAACATTGTGGTACTTACGTACGATGGAATATCCCTCAGCTATGAAATCAATGTCATAAGATCAGTAGCAGCAAAGTGAGTGGATTCAGGTACGATGATTCTAAGTGAAATAAGTCACACAGAAAAAGAAACTTATCATAAGATATCACTTATGAAGATCCTGTAAACATGGCTACACGTGAATTTAGTTTGGAAAGGGAACAGAGTCTCACATTTAGAAAACACTCTTATGCCTGCATAAAGGGGAAGGAGAGGTGGGGTGATGCATAAAACCAGAGTTTGATATAAGCACAGGGACCGTTTCAAAAACCAACTTTGGAATTGACAAGACCGACACCTTCCTCAGTGAAAGAGACTCAAAACCCCATATTTCCCACAGAGGAATATATCTGACTAGTAAGAATCTTAAAACCTATGTATTGATATGTCTCCATAAGGGAATCAAGTGTGTCTAGAGTGGCATAAACATGGCAGCGAGAATCAGCTCAAACCCAGTATAAAAAGGAATTTCAAAAGCAAAACCAAAAAACAGGGAAATTCTTTACAATTCCTTCAGGGTGTCTGAGGAAACCTGGAAAGACCCTATCTACAATGACAGCTGGATGTGGCATAAGGCTGGACACTTGGGACTGAGAGGATTGGAGAGATTGGGTGAGCAAATGCAGACCCTTTCAAGCAATAATGCATGGCCCCCATTCCATGGGTCCCAACTCTCCAGGTTCAAGGGAATATTACTACAGCTATAACATGTACAGGAAACCTAGAGAATGGACACACTGTGAATACGAAAGGTTTCTAAAACTCAACGAATAGTCCCTCTCCTGGTGCTCCAGTTTGACTTTCCAACTGCCTTACTATCAATCTCCCAACTTGGAGAGACAGGCCCTTTAACCTCCTGGTTTGCACAGGTTCCCAATTTGGCAGAGGATGGAAGGGACGAGGGAGAACCCATGAGAGAGTAGCTGTTAGGCATTTGGACGGTCACATGTCACTCTAATTTCCCGGCAGGAAGAAGAATTAACCAAAGTCTCAGCCACCCACCGGGGACCAGTATAGGACATGATCCAAAATTTTGGACTTGCGTTCAGCTCACAAAAAACGAGTTGAGAAATGGAGCTCAGGGGCACAGCAATTCACAAACTGGCAGAGTGATAAAGGACAACTATCGTCCAAAAATCTGTTGAGGGAAGTCAACGAGGCGGACTTGAATGTGAGGCAAAATAGCAGGAAACAGATTTCAAGAGGTACGTTGGAATCGCCTGTAAAGCACAGGAAGAGGGGCACAACTTGGACAATGGTGCACTTGGCCAAAAAGGGCGTATGCGTTTTCTCCTGAATATATTCAGGAGAAAACGCATACGCCCTTTTTGGCCAAGCTAGCAAGCGGGCAATGCAAATCTGCACTACAAAGAAGTATCATTTCCCACCGGTCAAAAGGGACATCCACAAAATGTGTAAAAACCAGAAAGGCAAGACAGGCCCTGAGGAACTGGGAGCCTTGTTATGCTGATGGGTGGGATGTAAATTGCCAACTGCCTCACTGGAGGAGTGCATTGTGTTCCCTAAAACAAGTAAACAACAGAGCTACAGAGCCAAGGCCACTTCCAGTCTAGGGAATATACCTTGGGAAAACTGAAAATCAATAAGAAAGAGCCACCTCCAAATTTAGGGCTGCACTGACTACAAGAACCTCAACTTGGGTACACCTTAAATATCCCAGGAAATATAAAAATGGTTCAAAACATTGTGGTACTTACGTACGATGGAATATCCCTCAGCCATGAAATCAATGTCATAAGACCAGTAGCAGCAAAGTGAGTGGATTCAGGTACGATGATTCTAAGTGAAATAAGTCACACAGAAAAAGAAACTTATCATAAGATATCACTTATGAAGATCCTGTAAACATGGCTACACGTGAACTGAGTTAGGAAAGAGAACAGAGTCTCACATTTAGAAAACACTCTTATGCCTGCATAAAGGGGAAGGAGAGGTGGGGTGATGCATAAAACCAGAGTTTGATATAAGCACAGGGACCGTTTCAAAAACCAACTTTGGAATAGAGAAGACCTACACCTTCCTCAGTGAAAGAGACTCAAAACCCCATATTTCCCACAGAGGAATATATCTGACTAGTAAGAATCTTAAAACCTATGTATTGATGTGTCTCCATAAGGGAATCAAGTGTGTCCAGAGTGGCATAAACATGGCAGCGAGAATCAGCTCAAACCCACTATAAAAAGGAATTTCAAAAGCAAAACCAAAAAACAGGGAAATTCTTTTCAATTCCTTCAGGGTGTCTGAGGAAACCTGGAAAGACCCTATCTACAATGACAGCTGGATGTGGCATAAGGCTGGACACTTGGGACTGAGAGGATTGGTGAGATTGGGTGAGCAAATGCAGACCCTTTCAAGCAATAATGCATGGCCCCCATTCCATGGGTCCCAACTCTCCAGGTTCAAGGGAATATTACTACAGCTATAACATGTACAGGAAACCTAGAGAATGGACACACTGTGAATACGAAAGGTTTCTAAAACTCAACGAATAGTCCCTCTCCTGGTGCTCCAGTTTGACTTTCGAACTGCCTTACTATCAATCTCCCAACTTGGAGAGACAGGCCCTTTAACCTCCTGGTTTGCACAGGTTCCCAATTTGGCAGAGGATGGAAGGGACGAGGGAGAACCCATGAGATTGTAGCTGTTAGGCATTTGGACGGGCACATGTCACTCTAATTTCCCGGCAGGAAGAAGAATTAACCAAAGTCTCAGCCACCCACCGGGAACCAGTATAGGACATGATCCAAAATTTTGGACTTGCGTTCAGCTCACAAAAAACGAGTTGAGAAATGGAGCTCAGGGGCACAGCAATTCACAAACTGGCAGAGTGATAAAGGACAACTATCGTCCAAAAATCTGTTGAGGGAAGTCAACGAGGCGGACTTGAAAGCGAGGCAAAATAGCAGGAAACAGATTTCAAGAGGTACCTTGGAATCGCCTGTAAAGCACAGGAAGAGGGGCACAACTTGGACAATGGTGCACTTGGCCAAAGAGGGCGTATGCGTTTTCTCCTGAATATATTCAGGAGAAAACTCATACGCCCTTTTTGGCCAAGCAAGCAAGCGGGCAATGCAAATCTGCACTACAAAGAAGTATCACTTCCCACCGGTCAAAAGGGACATCCACAAAATGTGTAAAAACCAGAAAGGCAAGACAGGCCCTGGAGAACTGGGAGCCTTGTTATGCTAATGGGCGGGATGTAAATTGCCAACTGCCTCACTGGAGGAGTCCATTGTGTTCCCTAAAACAAGTAAACAACAGAGCTACAGAGCCAAGGCCACTTCCAGTCTAGGGAATATACCTTGGGAAAACTGAAAATCAATAAGAAAGAGCCACCTCCAAATTTAGGGCTGCACTGACTACAAGAACCTCAACTTGGGAACACCTTAAATATCCCAGGAAATATAAAAATGGTTCAAAACATTGTGGTACTTACGTATGATGGAATATCCCTCAGCCATGAAATCAATGTCATACGACCAGTAGCAGCAAAGTGAGTGGATTCAGGTACGATGATTCTAAGTGAAATAAGTCACACAGAAAAAGAAACTTATCATAAGATATCACTTATGAAGATCCTGTAAACATGGCTACACGTGAACTGAGTTAGGAAAGAGAACAGAGTCTCACATTTAGAAAACACTCTTATGCCTGCATAAAGGGGAAGGAGAGGTGGGGTGATGCATAAAACCAGAGTTTGATATAAGCACAGGGACCGTTTCAAAAACCAACTTTGGAATAGACAAGACCTACACCTTCCTCAGTGAAAGAGACTCAAAACCCCATATTTCCCACAGAGGAATATATCTGACTAGTAAGAATCTTAAAACCTATGTATTGATATGTCTCCATAAGGGAATCAAGTGTGTCTAGAGTGGCATAAACATGGCAGCGAGAATCAGCTCAAACCCACTATAAAAAGGAATTTCAAAAGCAAAACCAAAAAACAGGGAAATTCTTTACAATTCCTTCAGGGTGTCTGAGGAAACCTGGAAAGACCCTATCTACAATGACAGCTGGATGTGGCATAAGGCTGGACACTTGGGACTGAGAGGATTGGTGAGATTGGGTGAGCAAATGCAGACCCTTTCAAGCAATAATGCATGGCCCCCATTCCATGGGTCCCAACTCTCCAGGTTCAAGGGAATATTACTACAGCTATAACATGTACAGGAAACCTAGACAATGGACACACTGTGAATACGAAAGGTTTCTAAAACTCAACGAATAGTCCCTCTCCTGGTGCTCCAGTTTGACTTTCCAACTGCCTTACTATCAATCTCCCAACTTGGAGAGACAGGCCCTTTAACCTCCTGGTTTGCACAGGTTCCCAATTTGGCAGAGGATGGAAGGGACGAGGGAGAACCCATGAGAGAGTAGCTGTTAGGCATTTGGACGGGCACATGTCACTCTAATTTCCCGGCAGGAAGAAGAATTAACCAAAGTCTCAGCCACCCACCGGGAACCAGTATAGGACATGATCCAAAATTTTGGACTTGCGTTCAGCTCACAAAAAACGAGTTGAGAAATGGAGCTCAGGGGCACAGCAATTCACATACTGGCAGAGTGATAAAGGACAACTATCGTCCAAAAATCTGTTGAGGGAAGTCAACGAGGCGGACTTGAAAGTGAGGCAAAATAGCAGGAAACAGATTTCAAGAGGTACGTTGGAATCGCCTGTAAAGCACAGGAAGAGGGGCACAACTTGGACAATGGTGCACTTGGCCAAAAAGGGCGTATGCGTTTTCTCCTGAATATATTCAGGAGAAAACGCATACGCCCTTTTTGGCCAAGCAAGCAAGCGGGTAATGCAAATCTGCACTACAAAGAAGTATCACTTCCCACCGGTCAAAAGGGACATCCACAAAATGTGTAAAAACCAGAAAGGCAAGACAGGCCCTGGAGAACTGGGAGCCTTGTTATGCTGATGGGCGGGATGTAAACTGCCAACTGCCTCACTGGAGGAGTGCATTGTGTTCCCTAAAACAAGTAAACAACAGAGCTACAGAGCCAAGGCCACTTCCAGTCTAGGGAATATACCTTGGGAAAACTGAAAATCAATAAGAAAGAGCCACCTCCAAATTTAGTGCTGCACTGGCTACAAGAACCTCAACTTGGGTACACCTTAAATATCCCAGGAAATATAAAAATGGTTCAAAACATTGTGGTACTTACGTATGATGGAATATCCCTCAGCGATGAAATCAATGTCATAAGACCAGTAGCAGCAAAGTGAGTGGATTCAGGTACGATGATTCTAAGTGAAATAAGTCACACAGAAAAAGAAACTTATCATAAGATATCACTTATGAAGATCCTGTAAACATGGCTACACGTGAACTGAGTTAGGAAAGAGAACAGAGTCTCACATTTAGAAAACACTCTTATGCCTGCATAAAGGGGAAGGAGAGGTGGGGTGATGCATAAAACCAGAGTTTGATATAAGCACAGGGACCGTTCCAAAAACCAACTTTGGAATAGACAAGACCTACACCTTCCTCAGTGAAAGAGACTCAAAACCCCATATTTCCCGCAGAGGAATATATCTGACTAGTAAGAATCTTAAATCCTATGTATTGATATGTCTCCATAAGGGAATCAAGTGTGTCTAGAGTGGCATAAACATGGCAGCGAGAATCAGCTCAAACCCACTATAAAAATGAATTTCAAAAGGAAAACCAAAAAACAGGGAAATTCTTTACAATTCCTTCAGGGTGTCTGAGGAAACCTGGAAAGACCCTATCTACAATGACAGCTGGATGTGGCATAAGGCTGGACACTTGGGACTGAGAGGATTGGTGAGATTGGGTGAGCAAATGCAGACCCTTTCAAGCAATAATGCATGGCCCCCATTCCATGGGTCCCAACTCTCCAGGTTCAAGGGAATATTACTACAGCTATAACATGTACAGGAAACCTAGAGAATGGACACACTGTGAATATGAAAGGTTTCTAAAACTCAACGAATAGTCCCTCTCCTGGTGCTCCAGTTTGACTTTCCAACTGCCTTACTATCAATCTCCCAACTTGGAGAGACAGGCCCTTTAACCTCCTGGTTTGCACAGGTTCCCAATTTGCCAGAGGATGGAAGGGACGAGGGAGAACCCATGAGAGAGTAGCTGTTAGGCATTTGGACGGGCACATGTCACTCTAATTTCCCGGCAGGAAGAAGAATTAACCAAAGTCTCAGCCACCCACCGGGAACCAGTATAGGACATGATCCAAAATTTTGGACTTGCGTTCAGCTCACAAAAAACGAGTTGAGAAATGGAGCTCAGGGGCACAGCAATTCACATACTGGCAGAGTGATAAAGGACAACTATCGTCCAAAAATCTGTTGAGGGAAGTCAACGAGGCGGACTTGAAAGTGAGGCAAAATAGCAGGAAACAGATTTCAAGAGGTACGTTGGAATCGCCTGTAAAGCACAGGAAGAGGGGCACAACTTGGACAATGGTGCACTTGGCCAAAAAGGGCGTATGCGTTTTCTCCTGAATATATTCAGGAGAAAACGCATACGCCCTTTTTGGCCAAGCAAGCAAGCGGGTAATGCAAATCTGCACTACAAAGAAGTATCACTTCCCACCGGTCAAAAGGGACATCCACAAAATGTGTAAAAACCAGAAAGGCAAGACAGGCCCTGGAGAACTGGGAGCCTTGTTATGCTGATGGGCGGGATGTAAACTGCCAACTGCGTCACTGGAGGAGTGCATTGTGTTCCCTAAAACAAGTAAACAACAGAGCTACAGAGCCAAGGCCACTTCCAGTCTAGGGAATATACCTTGGGAAAACTGAAAATCAATAAGAAAGAGCCACCTCCAAATTTAGGGCTGCACTGACTACAAGAACCTCAACTTGGGTACACCTTAAATATCCCAGGAAATATAAAAATGGTTCAAAACATTGTGGTACTTACGTATGATGGAATATCCCTCAGCGATGAAATCAATGTCATAAGACCAGTAGCAGCAAAGTGAGTGGATTCAGGTACGATGATTCTAAGTGAAATAAGTCACACAGAAAAAGAAACTTATCATAAGATATCACTTATGAAGATCCTGTAAACATGGCTACACGTGAACTGAGTTAGGAAAGAGAACAGAGTCTCACATTTAGAAAACACTCTTATGCCTGCATAAAGGGGAAGGAGAGGTGGGGTGATGCATAAAACCAGAGTTTGATATAAGCACAGGGACCGTTCCAAAAACCAACTTTGGAATAGACAAGACCTACACCTTCCTCAGTGAAAGAGATTCAAAACCCCATATTTCCCGCAGAGGAATATATCTGACTAGTAAGAATCTTAAATCCTATGTATTGATATGTCTCCATAAGGGAATCAAGTGTGTCTAGAGTGGCATAAACATGGCAGCGAGAATCAGCTCAAACCCACTATAAAAATGAATTTCAAAAGGAAAACCAAAAAACAGGGAAATTCTTTACAATTCCTTCAGGGTGTCTGAGGAAACCTGGAAAGACCCTATCTACAATGACAGCTGGATGTGGCATAAGGCTGGACACTTGGGACTGAGAGGATTGGTGAGATTGGGTGAGCAAATGCAGACCCTTTCAAGCAATAATGCATGGCCCCCATTCCATGGGTCCCAACTCTCCAGGTTCAAGGGAATATTACTACAGCTATAACATGTACAGGAAACCTAGAGAATGGACACACTGTGAATATGAAAGGTTTCTAAAACTCAACGAATAGTCCCTCTCCTGGTGCTCCAGTTTGACTTTCCAACTGCCTTACTATCAATCTCCCAACTTGGAGAGACAGGCCCTTTAACCTCCTGGTTTGCACAGGTTCCCAATTTGCCAGAGGATGGAAGGGACGAGGGAGAACCCATGAGAGAGTAGCTGTTAGGCATTTGGACGGGCACATGTCACTCTAATTTCCCGGCAGGAAGAAGAATTAACCAAAGTCTCAGCCACCCACCGGGAACCAGTATAGGACATGATCCAAAATTTTGGACTTGTGTTCAGCTCACAAAAAACGAGTTGAGAAATGGAGCTCAGGGGCACAGCAATTCACAAACTGGCAGAGTGATAAAGGACAACTATCGTCCAAAAATCTGTTGAGGGAAGTCAACGAGGCGGACTTGAAAGCGAGGCAAAATAGCAGGAAACAGATTTCAAGAGGTACCTTGGAATCGCCTGTAAAGCACAGGAAGAGGGGCACAACTTGGACAATGGTGCACTTGGCCAAAAAGGGCGTATGCGTTTTCTCCTGAATATATTCAGGAGAAAACGCATACGCCCTTTTTGGCCAAGCAAGCAAGCGGGCAATGCAAATCTGCACTACAAAGAAGTATCACTTCCCACCGGTCAAAAGGGACATCCCACAAAATGTGTAAAAACCAGAAAGGCAAGACAGGCCCTGGAGAACTGGGAGCCTTGTTATGCTGATGGGCGGGATGTAAACTGCCAACTGCCTCACTGGAGGAGTGCATTTTGTTCCCTAAAACAAGTAAACAACAGAGCTACAGAGCCAAGGCCACTTCCAGTCTAGGGAATATACCTTGGGAAAACTGAAAATCAATAAGAAAGAGCCACCTCCAAATTTAGGGCTGCACTGGCTACAAGAACCTCAACTTGGGTACACCTTAAATATCCCAGGAAATATAAAAATGGTTCAAAACATTGTGGTACTTACGTACGATGGAATATCCCTCAGCCATGAAATCAATGTCATAAGACCAGTAGCAGCAAAGTGAGTGGATTCAGGTACGATGATTCTAAGTGAAATAAGTCACACAGAAAAAGAATCTTATCATAAGATATCACTTATGAAGATCCTGTAAACATGGCTACACGTGAACTGAGTTAGGAAAGAGAACAGAGTCTCACATTTAGAAAACACTCTTATGCCTGCATAAAGGGGAAGGAGAGGTGGGGTGATGCATAAAACCAGAGTTTGATATAAGCACAGGGACCGTTCCAAAAACCAACTTTGGAATAGACAAGACCTACACCTTCCTCAGTGAAAGAGACTCAAAACCCCATATTTCCCGCAGAGGAATATATCTGACTAGTAAGAATCTTAAATCCTATGTATTGATATGTCTCCATAAGGGAATCAAGTGTGTCTAGAGTGGCATAAACATGGCAGCGAGAATCAGCTCAAACCCACTATAAAAATGAATTTCAAAAGGAAAACCAAAAAACAGGGAAATTCTTTACAATTCCTTCAGGGTGTCTGAGGAAACCTGGAAAGAACCTATCTACAATGACAGCTGGATGTGGCATAAGGCTGGACACTTGGGACTGAGAGGATTGGTGAGATTGGGTGAGCAAATGCAGACCCTTTCAAGCAATAATACATGGCCCCCATTCCATGGGTCCCAACTCTCCAGGTTCAAGGGAATATTACTACAGCTATAACATGTACAGGAAACCTAGAGAATGGACACACTGTGAATATGAAAGGTTTCTAAAACTCAACGAATAGTCCCTCTCCTGGTGCTCCAGTTTGACTTTCCAACTGCCTTACTATCAATCTCCCAACTTGGAGAGACAGGCCCTTTAACCTCCTGGTTTGCAAAGGTTCCCAATTTGCCAGAGGATGGAAGGGACGAGGGAGAACCCATGAGAGAGTAGCTGTTAGGCATTTGGACGGGCACATGTCACTCTAATTTCCCGGCAGGAAGAAGAATTAACCAAAGTCTCAGCCACCCACCGGGAACCAGTATAGGACAGGATCCAAAATTTTGGACTTGTGTTCAGCTCACAAAAAAAGAGTTGAGAAATGGAGCTCAGGGGAACAGCAATTCACAAACTGGCAGAGTGATAAAGGACAACTATCGTCCAAAAATCTGTTGAGGGAAGTCAACGAGGCGGACTTGAAAGCGAGGCAAAATAGCAGGAAACAGATTTCAAGAGGTACCTTGGAATCGCCTGTAAAGCACAGGAAGAGGGGCACAACTTGGACAATGGTGCACTTGGCCAAAAAGGGCGTATGCGTTTTCTCCTGAATATATTCAGGAGAAAACGCATACGCCCTTTTTGGCCAAGCAAGCAAGCGGGCAATGCAAATCTGCACTACAAAGAAGTATCACTTCCCACCGGTCAAAAGGGACATCCACAAAATGTGTAAAAACCAGAAAGGCAAGACAGGCCCTGGAGAACTGGGAGCCTTGTTATGCTGATGGGCGGGATGTAAATAGCCAACTGCCTCACTGGAGGAGTGCATTGTGTTCCCTAAAACAAGTAAACAACAGAGCTACAGAGCCAAGGCCACTTCCAGTCTAGGGAATATACCTTGGGAAAACTGAAAATCAATAAGAAAGAGCCACCTCCAAATTTAGGGCTGCACTGACTACAAGAACCTCAACTTGGGTACACCTTAAATATCCCAGGAAATATAAAAATGGTTCAAAACATTGTGGTACTTACGTACGATGGAATATCCCTCAGCCATGAAATCAATGTCATAAGACCAGTAGCAGCAAAGTGAGTGGATTCAGGTACGATGATTCTAAGTGAAATAAGTCACACAGAAAAAGAAACTTATCATAAGATATCACTTATGAAGATCCTGTAAACATGGCTACACGTGAATTGAGTTAGGAAAGGGAACAGAGTCTCACATTTAGAAAACACTCTTATGCCTGCATAAAGGGGAAGGAGAGGTGGGGTGATGCATAAAACCAGAGTTTGATATAAGCACAGGGACCGTTTCAAAAACCAACTTTGGAATTGACAAGACCGACACCTTCCTCAGTGAAAGAGACTCAAAACCCCATATTTCCCACAGAGGAATATATCTGACTAGTAAGAATCTTAAAACCTATGTATTGATATGTCTCCATAAGGGAATCAAGTGTGTCTAGAGTGGCATAAACATGGCAGCGAGAATCAGCTCAAACCCACTATAAAAAGGAATTTCAAAAGCAAAACCAAAAAACAGGGAAATTCTTTACAATTCCTTCAGGGTGTCTGAGGAAACCTGGAAAGACCCTATCTACAATGACAGCTGGATGTGGCATAAGGCTGGACACTTGGGACTGAGAGGATTGGTGAGATTGGGTGAGCGAATGCAGACCC
The DNA here is from genome assembly GCF_025265405.1 of Mesoplodon densirostris. Taxonomy (NCBI): domain Eukaryota; kingdom Metazoa; phylum Chordata; class Mammalia; order Artiodactyla; family Ziphiidae; genus Mesoplodon; species Mesoplodon densirostris. The sequence continues at coordinate 3,358,127 of NW_026778200.1, read as the reverse complement.
TTTCAAGCAATAATGCATGGCCCCCATTCCATGGGTCCCAACTCTCCATGTTCAAGGGAATATTACTACAGCTATAACATGTACAGGAAACCTAGAGAATGGACACACTGTGAATACGAAAGGTTTCTAAAACTCAACGAATAGTCCCTCTCCTGATGCTCCAGTTTGACTTTCCAACTGCCTTACTATCAATCTCCCAACTTGGAGAGACAGGCCCTTTAACCTCCTGGTTTGCACAGGTTCCCAATTTGGCAGAGGATGGAAGGGACGAGGGTGAACCCATGAGAGAGTAGCTGTTAGGCATTTGGACGGGCACATGTCACTCTAATTTCCCAGCAGGAAGAAGAATTAACCAAAGTCTCAGCCACCCACCGGGAATCAGTATAGGACAGGATCCAAAATTTTGGACTTGCGTTCAGCTCACAAAAAACGAGTTGAGAAATGGAGCTCAGGGGCACAGCAATTCACAAACTGGCAGAGTGATAAAGGACAACTATCGTCCAAAAATCTGTTGAGGGAAGTCAACGAGGCGGACTTGAAAGCGAGGCAAAATAGCAGGAAACAGATTTCAAGAGGTACCTTGGAATCGCCTGTAAAGCACAGGAAGAGGGGCACAACTTGGACAATGGTGCACTTGGCCAAAAAGGGCGTATGCGTTTTCTCCTGAATATATTCAGGAGAAAACGCATATGCCCTTTTTGGCCAAGCAAGCAAGCGGGCAATGCAAATCTGCACTACAAAGAAGTATCACTTCCCACCGGTCAAAAGGGACATCCACAAAATGTGTAAAAACCAGAAAGGCAAGACAGGCCCTGGAGAACTGGGAGCCTTGTTATGCTGATGGGCGGGATGTAAACTGCCAACTGCCTCACTGGAGGAGTGCATTGTGTTCCCTAAAACAAGTAAACAACAGAGCTACAGAGCCAAGGCCACTTCCAGTCTAGGGAATATACCTTGGGAAAACTGAAAATCAATAAGAAAGAGCCACCTCCAAATTTAGGGCTGCACTGACTACAAGAACCTCAACTTGGGTACACCTTAAATATCCCAGGAAATATAAAAATGGTTCAAAACATTGTGGTACTTACGTACGATGGAATATCCCTCAGACATGAAATCAATGTCATAAGACCAGTAGCAGCAAAGTGAGTGGATTCAGGTACGATGATTCTAAGTGAAATAAGTCACACAGAAAAAGAAACTTATCATAAGATATCACTTATGAAGATCCTGTAAACATGGCTACACGTGAACTGAGTTAGGAAAGAGAACAGAGTCTCACATTTAGAAAACACTCTTATGCCTGCATAAAGGGGAAGGAGAGGTGGGGTGATGCATAAAACCAGAGTTTGATATAAGCACAGGGACCGTTTCAAAAACCAACTTTGGAACTGACAAGACCGACACCTTCCTCAGTGAAAGAGACTCAAAACCCCATATTTCCCACAGAGGAATATATCTGACTAGTAAGAATCTTAAAACCTATGTATTGATATGTCTCCATAAGGGAATCAAGTGTGTCTAGAGTGGCATAAACATGGCAGCGAGTATCAGCTCAAACCCACTATAAAAAGGAATTTCAAAAGCAAAACCAAACAACTGGGAAATTCTTTACAATTCCTTCAGGGTGTCTGAGGAAACCTGGAAAGACCCTATCTACAATGACAGCTGGATGTGGCATAAGGCTGGACACTTGGGACTGAGAGGATTGGTGAGATTGGGTGAGCGAATGCAGACCCTTTCAAGCAATAATGCATGGCCCCCATTCCATGGGTCCCAACTCTCCATGTTCAAGGGAATATTACTACAGCTATAACATGTACAGGAAACCTAGAGAATGTACACACTGTGAATACGAAAGGTTTCTAAAACTCAACGAATAGTCCCTCTCCTGGTGCTCCAGTTTGACTTTCCAACTGCCTTACTATCAATCTCCCAACTTGGAGAGACAGGCCCTTTAACCTCCTGGTTTGCACAGGTTCCCAATTTGGCAGAGGATGGAAGGGACGAGGGAGAACCCATGAGAGAGTAGCTGTTAGGCATTTGGACGGGCACATGTCACTCTAATTTCCCGGCAGGAAGAAGAATTAACCAAAGTCTCAGCCACCCACCGGGAACCAGTATAGGACATGATCCAAAATTTTGGACTTGCGTTCAACTCACAAAAAACGAGTTGAGAAATGGAGCTCAGGGGCACAGCAATTCACAAACTGGCAGAGTGATAAAGGACAACTATCGTCCAAAAATCTGTTGAGGGAAGTCAATGCGGCGGACTTGAAAGCGAGGCAAAATAGCAGGAAATAGATTCAAGAGGTACGTTGGAATCGCCTGTAAAGCACAGGAAGAGGGGCACAACTTGGACAATGGTGCACTTGGCCAAAAAGGGCGTATGCGTTTTCTCCTGAATATATTCAGGAGAAAACGCATACGCCCTTTTTGGCCAAGCAAGCAAGCGGGCAATGCAAATCTGCACTACAAAGAAGTATCACTTCCCACCGGTCAAAAGGGACATCCACAAAATGTGTAAAAACCAGAAAGGCAAGACAGGCCCTGGAGAACTGGGAGCCTTGTTATGCTGATGGGCGGGATGTAAATTGCCAACTGCCTCACTGGAGGAGTGCATTGTGTTCCCTAAAACAAGTAAACAACAGAGCTACAGAGCCAAGGCCACTTCCAGTCTAGGGAATATACCTTGGGAAAACTGAAAATCAATAAGAAAGAGCCACCTCCAAATTTAGGGCTGCACTGACTACAAGAACCTCAACTTGGGTACACCTTAAATATCCCAGGAAATATAAAAAAGGTTCAAAACATTGTGGTACTTACATACGATGGAATATCCCTCAGCCATGAAATCAATGTCATAAGACCAGAAGCAGCAAAGTGAGTGGATTCAGGTACGATGATTCTAAGTGAAATAAGTCACACAGAAAAAGGAACTTATCATAAGATATCACTTATGAAGATCCTGTAAACATGGCTACACGTGAACTGAATTAGGAAAGAGAACAGAGTCTCACATTTAGAAAACACTCTTATGCCTGCATAAAGGGGATGGAGAGGTGGGGTGATGCATAAAACCAGAGTTTGATATAAGCACAGGGACCGTTCCAAAAACCAACTTTGGAATAGACAAGACCTACAACTTCCTCAGTGAAAGAGACTCAAAACCCCATATTTCCCGCAGAGGAATATATCTGACTAGTAAGAATCTTAAAACCTATGTATTGATATGACTCCATGAGGGAATCAAGTGTGTCTAGAGTGGCATAAACATGGCAGCGAGAATCAGCTCAAACCCACTATAAAAAGGAATTTCAAAAGCAAAACCAAAAAACAGGGAAATTCTTTACAATTCCTTCAGGGTGTCTGAGGAAACCTGGAAAGACCCTATCTACAATTACAGCTGGATGTGGCATAAGGCTGGACACTTGGGACTGAGAGGATTGGTGAGATTGGGTGAGCAAATGCAGACCCTTTCAAGCAATAATGCATGGCCCCCATTCCATGGGTCCCAACTCTCCAGGTTCAAGGGAATATTACTACAGCTATAACATGTACAGGAAACCTAGAGAATGGACACACTGTGAATACGAAAGGTTTCTAAAACTCAACGAATAGTCCCTCTCCTGGTGCTCCAGTTTGACTTTCCAACTGCCTTACTATCAATCTCCCAACTTGGAGAGACAGGCCCTTTAACCTCCTGGTTTGCACAGGTTCCCAATTTGGCAGAGGATGGAAGGGACGAGGGAGAACCCATGAGAGAGTAGCTGTTAGGCATTTGGACGGGCACATGTCACTCTAATTTCCCGGCAGGAAGAAGAATTAACCAAAGTCTCAGCCACCCACCGGGAACCAGTATAGGACAGGATCCAAAATTTTGGACTTGCGTTCAGCTCACAAAAAACGAGTTGAGAAATGGAGCTCAGGGGCACAGCAATTCACAAACTGGCAGAGTGATAAAGGACAACTATCGTCCAAAAATCTGTTGAGGGAAGTCAATGAGGCGGACTTGAAAGTGAGGCAAAATAGCAGGAAACAGATTTCAAGAGGTACGTTGGAATCGCCTGCAAAGCACAGGAAGAGGGGCACAACTTGGACAATGGTGCACTTGGCCAAAAAGGGCGTATGCGTTTTCTCCTGAATATATTCAGGAGAAAACACATACGCCCTTTTTGGCCAAGCAAGCAAGCGGGCAATGCAAATCTGCACTACAAAGAAGTATCACTTCCCACCGGTCAAAAGGGACATCCACAAAATGTGTAAAAACCAGAAAGCCAAGACAGGCCCTGGAGAACTGGGAGCCTTGTTATGCTGATGGGCGGGATGTAAATTGCCAACTGCCTCACTGGAGGAGTGCATTGTGTTCCCTAAAACAAGTAAACAACAGAGCTACAGAGCCAAGGCCACTTCCAGTCTAGGGAATATACCTTGGGAAAACTGAAAATCAATAAGAAAGAGCCACCTCCAAATTTAGGGCTGCACTGACTACAAGAACCTCAACTTGGGTACACCTTAAATATCCCAGGAAATATAAAAATGGTTCAAAACATTGTGGTACTTACGTACGATGGAATATCCCTCAGCGATGAAATCAATCTCATAAGACCAGAAGCAGCAAAGTGAGTGGATTCAGGTACGATGATTCTAAGTGAAATAAGTCACACAGAAAAAGAAACTTATCATAAGATATCACTTATGAAGATCCTGTAAACATGGCTACACGTGAACTGAGTTAGGAAAGAGAACAGAGTCTCACATTTAGAAAACACTCTTATGCCCGCATAAAGGGGAAGGAGAGGTGGGGTGATGCATAAAACCAGAGTTTGATATAAGCACAGTTTCAAAAACCAACTTTGGAATTGACAAGACCGACACCTTCCTCAGTGAAAGAGACTCAAAACCCCATATTTCCCACAGAGGAATATATCTGACTAGTAAGAACCTTAAAACCTATGTATTGATATGTCTCCATAAGGGAATCAAGTGTGTCTAGAGTGGCATAAACATGGCAGCGAGAATCAGCTCAAACCCAGTATAAAAAGGAATTTCAAAAGCAAAACCAAAAAACAGGGAAATTCTTTACAATTCCTTCAGGGTGTCTGAGGAAACCTGGAAAGACCCTATCTACAATGACAGCTGGATGTGGCATAAGGCTGGACACTTGGGACTGAGAGGATTGGTGAGATTGGGTGAGCAAATGCAGACCCTTTCAAGCAATAATGCATGGCCCCCATTCCATGGGTCCCAACTCTCCAGGTTCAAGGGAATATTACTACAGCTATAACATGTACAGGAAACCTAGAGAATGGACACACTGTGAATACGAAAGGTTTCTAAAACTCAACGAATAGTCCCTCTCCTGGTGCTCCAGTTTGACTTTCCAACTGCCTTACTATCAATCTCCCAACTTGGAGAGACAGGCCCTTTAACCTCCTGGTTTGCACAGGTTCCCAATTTGGCAGAGGATGGAAGGGACGAGGGAGAACCCATGAGAGAGTAGCTGTTAGGCATTTGGACGGGCACATGTCAGTCTAATTTCCCGGCAGGAAGAAGAATTAACCAAAGTCTCAGCCACCCACCGGGAACCAGTATAGGACAGGATCCAAAATTTTGGACTTGCGTTCAGCTCACAAAAAACGAGTTGAGAAATGGAGCTCAGGGGCACAGCAATTCACAAACTGGCAGAGTGATAAAGGACAACTATCGTCCAAAAATCTGTTGAGGGAAGTCAACGAGGCGGACTTGAAAGTGAGGCAAAATAGCAGGAAACAGATTTCAAGAGGTACGTTGGAATCGCCTGTAAAGCACAGGAAGAGGGGCACAACTTGGACAATGGTGCACTTGGCCAAAAAGGGCGTATGCGTTTTCTCCTGAATATATTCAGGAGAAAACGCATACGCCCTTTTTGGCCAAGCAAGCAATCGGGCAATTCAAATCTGCACTACAAAGAAGTATCACTTCCCACCGGTCAAAAGGGACATCCACAAAATGTGTAAAAACCAGAAAGGCAAGACAGGCCCTGGAGAACAGGGAGCCTTGTTATGCTGATGGGCGGGATGTAAATTGCCAACTGCCTCACTGGAGGAGTGCATTGTGTTCCCTAAAACAAGTAAACAACAGAGCTACAGAGCCAAGGCCACTTCCAGTCTAGGGAATATACCTTGGGAAAACTGAAAATCAATAAGAAAGAGCCACCTCCAAATTTAGGGCTGCACTGGCTACAAGAACCTCAACTTGGGTACACCTTAAATATCCCAGGAAATATAAAAATGGTTCAAAACATTGTGGTACTTACGTACGATGGAATATCCCTCAGCCATGAAATCAATGTCATAAGACCAGTAGCAGCAAAGTGAGTGGATTCAGGTACGATTATTCTAAGTGAAATAAGTCACACAGAAAAAGAAACTTATCATAAGATATCACTTATGAAGATCCTGTAAACATGGCTACACGTGAACTGAGTTAGGAAAGAGAACAGAGTCTCACATTTAGAAAACACTCTTATGCCTGCATAAAGGGGAAGGAGAGGTGGGGTGATGCATAAAACCAGAGTTTGATATAAGCACAGGGACCGTTTCAAAAACCAACTTTGGAATTGACAAGACCGACACCTTCCTTAGTGAAAGAGACTCAAAACCCCATATTTCCCACAGAGGAATATATCTGACTAGTAAGAATCTTAAAACCTATGTATTGATATGTCTCCATAAGGGAATCAAGTGTGTCTAGAGTGGCATAAACATGGAAGCGAGAATCAGCTCAAACCCACTATAAAAAGGAATTTCAAAAGCAAAACCAAAAAACAGGGAAATTCTTTACAATTCCTTCAGGGTGTCTGAGGAAACCTGGAAAGACCCTATCTACAATGACAGCTGGATGTGGCATAAGGCTGGACACTTGGGACTGAGAGGATTGGTGAGATTGGGTGAGCAAATGCAGACCCTTTCAAGCAATAATGCATGGCCCCCATTCCATGGGTCCCAACTCTCCAGGTTCAAGGGAATATTACTACAGCTATAACATGTACAGGAAACCTAGAGAATGGACACACTGTGAATACGAAAGGTTTCTAAAACTCAACGAATAGTCCCTCTCCTGGTGCTCCAGTTTGACTTTCCAACTGCCTTACTATCAATCTCCCAACTTGGAGAGACAGGCCCTATAACCTCCTGGTTTGCACAGGTTCCCAATTTGGCAGAGGATGGAAGGGACGAGGGAGAACCCATGAGAGAGTAGCTGTTAGGCATTTGGACGGGCACATGTCACTCTAATTTCCCGGCAGGAAGAAGAATTAACCAAAGTCTCAGCCACCCACCGGGAACCACTATAGGACATGATCCAAAATTTTGGACTTGCGTTCAGCTCACAAAAAACGAGTTGAGAAATGGAGCTCAGGGGCACAGCAATTCACAAACTGGCAGAGTGATAAAGGACAACTATCGTCCAAAAATCTGTTGAGGGAAGTCAATGAGGCGGACTTAAAAGCGAGGCAAAATAGCAGGAAACAGATTTCAAGAGGTACCTTGGAATCGCCTGTAAAGCACAGGAAGAGGGGCACAACTTGGACAATGGTGCACTTGGCCAAAAAGGGCGTATGCGTTTTCTCCTGAATATATTCAGCAGAAAACACATACGCCCTTTTTGGCCAAGCAAGCAAGCGGGCAATGCAAATCTGCACTACAAAGAAGTATCACTTCCCACCGGTCAAAAGGGACATCGACAAAATGTGTAAAAACCAGAAAGGCAAGACAGGCCCTGGAGAACAGGGAGCCTTGTTATGCTGATGGGCGGGATGTAAATTGCCAACTGCCTCACTGGAGGAGTGCATTGTGTTCCCTAAAACAAGTAAACAACAGAGCTACAGAGCCAAGGCCACTTCCAGTCTAGGGAATATACCTGGGGAAAACTGAAAATCAATAAGAAAGAGCCACCTCCAAATTTAGGGCTGCACTGGCTACAAGAACCTCAACTTGGGTACACCTTAAATATCCCAGGAAATATAAAAATGGTTCAAAACATTGTGGTACTTACGTACGATGGAATATCCCTCAGCCATGAAATCAATGTCATAAGACCAGTAGCAGCAAAGTGAGTGGATTCAGGTACGATGATTCTAAGTGAAATAAGTCACACAGAAAAAGAAACTTATCATAAGATATCACTTATGAAGATCCTGTAAACATGGCTACACGTGAACTGAGTTAGGAAAGAGAACAGAGTCTCACATTTAGAAAACACTTTTATGCCTGCATAAAGGGGAAGGAGAGGTGGGGTGATGCATAAAACCAGAGTTTGATATAAGCACAGGGACCGTTTTAAAAACCAACTTTGGAATTGACAAAACTGACACCTTCCTCAGTGAAAGAGACTCAAAACCCCATATTTCCCACAGAGGAATATATCTGACTAGTAAGAATCTTAAAACCTATGTATTGATATGTCTCCATAAGGGAATCAAGTGTGTCTAGAGTGGCATAAACATGGCAGCGAGAATCAGCTCAAACCCACTATAAAAAGGAATTTCAAAAGCAAAACCAAAAAACAGAGAAATTCTTTACAATTCCTTCAGGGTGTCTGAGGAAACCTGGAAAGACCCTATCTACAATGACAGCTGGATGTGGCATAAGGCTGGACACTTGGGACTGAGAGGATTGGTGAGATTGGGTGAGCAAATGCAGACCCTTTCAAGCAATAATGCATGGCCCCCATTCCATGGGTCCCAACTCTCCAGGTTCAAGGGAATATTACTACAGCTATAACATGTACAGGAAACCTAGAGAATGGACACACTGTGAATACGAAAGGTTTCTAAAACTCAACGAATAGTCCCTCTCCTGGTGCTCCAGTTTGACTTTCCAACTGCCTTACTATCAATCTCCCAACTTGGAGAGACAGGCCCTTTAACCTCCTGGTTTGCACAGGTTCCCAATTTGGCAGAGGATGGAAGGGACGAGGGAGAACCCATGAGAGAGTAGCTGTTAGGCATTTGGACGGGCACATGTCACTCTAATTTCCCGGCAGGAAGAAGAATTAACCAAAGTCTCAGCCACCCACCGGGAACCAGTATAGGACAGGATCCAAAATTTTGGACTTGCGTTCAGCTCACAAAAAAACGAGTTGAGAAATGGAGCTCAGGGGCACAGCAATTCACAAACTGGCAGAGTGATAAAGGACAACTATCGTCCAAAAATCTGTTGAGGGAAGTCAACGAGGCGGACTTGAAAGTGAGGCAAAATAGCAGGAAACAGATTTCAAGAGGTACGTTGGAATCGCCTGTAAAGCACAGGAAGAGGGGCACAACTTGGACAATGGTGCACTTGGCCAAAAAGGGCGTATGCGTTTTCTCCTGAATATATTCAGGAGAAAACGCATACGCCCTTTTTGGCCAAGCAAGCAAGTGGGCAATGCAAATCTGCACTACAAAGAAGTATCACTTCCCACCGGTCAAAAGGGACATCCACAAAATGTGTAAAAACCAGAAAGGCAAGACAGGCCCTGGAGAACAGGGAGCCTTGTTATGCTGATGGGCGGGATGTAAATTGCCAACTGCCTCACTGGAGGAGTGCATTGTGTTCCCTAAAACAAGTAAACAACAGAGCTACAGAGCCAAGGCCACTTCGAGTCTAGGGAATATACCTGGGGAAAACTGAAAATCAATAAGAAAGAGCCACCTCCAAATTTAGGGCTGCACTGGCTACAAGAACCTCAACTTGGGTACACCTTAAATATCCCAGGAAATATAAAAATGGTTTAAAACATTGTGGTACTTACGTACGATGGAATATCCCTCAGCCATGAAATCAATGTCATAAGACCAGTAGCAGCAAAGTGAGTGGATTCAGGTACGATGATTCTAAGTGAAATAAGTCACACAGAAAAAGAAACTTATCATAAGATATCACTTATGAAGATCCTGTAAACATGGCTACACGTGAACTGAGTTAGGAAAGAGAACAGAGTCTCACATTTAGAAAACACTCTTATGCCTGCATAAAGGGGAAGGAGAGGTGGGGTGATGCATAAAACCAGAGTTTGATATAAGCACAGGGACCGTTTCAAAAACCAACTTTGGAATTGACAAGACCGACACCTTCCTCAGTGAAAGAGACTCAAAACCCCATATTTCCCACAAAGGAATATATCTCACTAGTAAGAATCTTAAAACCTATGTATTGATATGTCTCCATAAGGGAATCAAGTGTGTCTAGAGTGGCATAAACATGGCAGCGAGAATCAGCTCAAACCCACTATAAAAAGGAATTTCAAAAGCAAAACCAAAAAACAGGGAAATTCTTTACAATTCCTTCAGGGTGTCTGAGGAAACCTGGAAAGACCCTATCTACAATGACAGCTGGATGTGGCATAAGGCTGGACACTTGGGACTGAGAGGATTGGTGAGATTGGGTGAGCAAATGCAGACCCTTTCAAGCAATAATGCATGGCCCCCATTCCATGGGTCCCAACTCTCCAGGTTCAAGGGAATATTACTACAGCTATAACATGTACAGGAAACCTAGAGAATGGACACACTGTGAATACGAAAGGTTTCTAAAACTCAACGAATAGTCCCTCTCCTGGTGCTCCAGTTTGACTTTCCAACTGCCTTACTATCAATCTCCCAACTTGGAGAGACAGGCCCTTTAACCTCCTGGTTTGCACAGGTTCCCAATTTGGCAGAGGATGGAAGGGACGAGGGAGAACCCATGAGAGAGTAGCTGTTAGGCATTTGGACGGGCACATGTCACTCTAATTTCCCGGCAGGAAGAAGAATTAACCAAAGTCTCAGCCACCCACCGGGAACCAGTATAGGACATGATCCAAAATTTTGGACTTGCGTTCAGCTCACAAAAAACGAGTTGAGAAATGGAGCTCAGGGGCACAGCAATTCACAAACTGGCAGAGTGATAAAGGACAACTATCGTCCAAAAATCTGTTGAGGGAAGTCAACGAGGCGGACTTGAAAGCGAGGCAAAATAGCAGGAAACAGATTTCAAGAGGTACCTTGGAATCGCCTGTAAAGCACAGGAAGAGGGGCACAACTTGGACAATGGTGCACTTGGCCAAAAAGGGCGTATGCGTTTTCTCCTGAATATATTCAGGAGAAAACGCATACGCCCTTTTTGGCCAAGCAAGCAAGCGGGCAATGCAACTCTGCACTACAAAGAAGTATCACTTCCCACCGGTCAAAAGGGACATCCACAAAATGTGTAAAAACCAGAAAGGCAAGACAGGCCCTGGAGCACTGGGAGCCTTGTTATGCTGATGGGCGGGATGTAAATTGCCAACTGCCTCACTGGAGGAGTGCATTGTGTTCCCTAAAAGAAGTAAACAACAGAGCTACAGAGCCAAGGCCACTTCCAGTCTAGGGAATATACCTTGGGAAAACTGAAAATCAATAAGAAAGAGCCACCTCCAAATTTAGGGCTGCACTGACTACAAGAACCTCAACTTGGGTACACCTTAAATATCCCAGGAAATATAAAAATGGTTCAAAACATTGTGGTACTTACGTACGATGGAATATCCCTCAGCCATGAAATCAATGTCATACGACCAGTAGCAGCAAAGTGAGTGGATTCAGGTACGATGATTCTAAGTGAAATAAGTCACACAGAAAAAGAAACTTATCATAAGATATCACTTATGAAGATCCTGTAAACATGGCTACACGTGAACTGAGTTAGGAAAGAGAACAGAGTCTCACATTTAGAAAACACTCTTATGCCTGCATAAAGGGGAAGGAGAGGTGGGGTGATGCATAAAACCAGAGTTTGATATAAGCACAGGGACCGTTTCAAAAACCAACTTTGGAATTGACAAGACCGACACCTTCCTTAGTGAAAGAGACTCAAAACCCCATATTTCCCACAGAGGAATATATCTGACTAGTAAGAATCTTAAAACCTATGTATTGATATGTCTCCATAAGGGAATCAAGTGTGTCTAGAGTGGCATAAACATGGCAGCGAGAATCAGCTCAAACCCACTATAAAAAGGAATTTCAAAAGCAAAACCAAAAAACAGGGAAATTCTTTACAATTCCTTCAGGGTGTCTGAGGAAACCTGAAAAGACCCTATCTACAATGACAGCTGGATGTGGCATAAGGCTGGACACTTGGGACTGAGAGGATTGGTGAGATTGGGTGAGCAAATGCAGACCCTTTCAAGCAATAATGCATGGCCCCCATTCCATGGGTCCCAACTCTCCAGGTTCAAGGGAATATTACTACAGCTATAACATGTACAGGAAACCTAGAGAATGGACACACTGTGAATACGAAAGGTTTCTAAAACTCAACGAATAGTCCCTCTCCTGGTGCTCCAGTTTGACTTTCCAACTGCCTTACTATCAATCTCCCAACTTGGAGAGACAGGCCCTTTAACCTCCTGGTTTGCACAGGTTCCCAATTTGGCAGAGGATGGAAGGGACGAGGGAGAACCCATGAGAGAGTAGCTGTTAGGCATTTGGACGGGCACATGTCACTCTAATTTCCCGGCAGGAAGAAGAATTAACCAAAGTCTCAGCCACCCACCGGGAACCAGTATAGGACAGGATCCAAAATTTTGGACTTGCGTTCAGCTCACAAAAAACGAGTTGAGAAATGGAGCTCAGGGGCACAGCAATTCACAAACTGGCAGAGTGATAAAGGACAACTATCGTCCAAAAATCTGTTGAGGGAAGTCAACGAGGCGGACTTGAAAGCGAGGCAAAATAGCAGGAAACAGATTTCAAGAGGTACCTTGGAATCGCCTGTAAAGCACAGGAAGAGGGGCACAACTTGGACAATGGTGCACTTGGCCAAAAAGGGCGTATGCGTTTTCTCCTGAATATATTCAGGAGAAAACGCATACGCCCTTTTTGGCCAAGCAAGCAAGCGGGCAATGCAAATCTGCACTACAAAGAAGTATCACTTCCCACCGGTCAAAAGGGACATCCACAAAATGTGTAAAAACCAGAAAGGCAAGACAGGCCCTGGAGCACTGGGAGCCTTGTTATGCTGATGGGCGGGATGTAAATTGCCAACTGCCTCACTGGAGGAGTGCATTGTGTTCCCTAAAAGAAGTAAACAACAGAGCTACAGAGCCAAGGCCACTTCCAGTCTAGGGAATATACCTTGGGAAAACTGAAAATCAATAAGAAAGAGCCACCTCCAAATTTAGGGCTGCACTGACTACAAGAACCTCAACTTGGGTACACCTTAAATATCCCAGGAAATATAAAAATGGTTCAAAACATTGTGGTACTTACGTACGATGGAATATCCCTCAGCCATGAAATCAATGTCATACGAAAAGTAGCAGCAAAGTGAGTGGATTCAGGTACGATGATTCTAAGTGAAATAAGTCACACAGAAAAAGAAACTTATCATAAGATATCACTTATGAAGATCCTGTAAACATGGCTACACGTGAACTGAGTTAGGAAAGAGAACAGAGTCTCACATTTAGAAAACACTCTTATGCCTGCATAAAGGGGAAGGAGAGGTGGGGTGATGCATAAAACCAGAGTTTGATATAAGCACAGGGACCGTTTCAAAAACCAACTTTGGAATTGACAAGACCGACACCTTCCTTAGTGAAAGAGACTCAAAACCCCATATTTCCCACAGAGGAATATATCTGACTAGTAAGAATCTTAAAACCTATGTATTGATATGTCTCCATAAGGGAATCAAGTGTGTCTAGAGTGGCATAAACATGGAAGCGAGAATCAGCTCAAACCCACTATAAAATGGAATTTCAAAAGCAAAACCAAAAAACAGGGAAATTCTTTACAATTCCTTCAGGGTGTCTGAGGAAACCTGGAAAGACCCTATCTACAATGACAGCTGGATGTGGCATAAGGCTGGACACTTGGGACTGAGAGGATTGGTGAGATTGGGTGAGCAAATGCAGACCCTTTCAAGCAATAATGCATGGCCCCCATTCCATGGGTCCCAACTCTCCAGGTTCAAGGGAATATTACTACAGCTATAACATGTACAGGAAACCTAGAGAATGGACACACTGTGAATACGAAAGGTTTCTAAAACTCAACGAATAGTCCCTCTCCTGGTGCTCCAGTTTGACTTTCCAACTGCCTTACTATCAATCTCCCAACTTGGAGAGACAGGCCCTTTAACCTCCTGGTTTGCACAGGTTCCCAATTTGGCAGAGGATGGAAGGGACGAGGGAGAACCCATGAGAGAGTAGCTGTTAGGCATTTGGACGGGCACATGTCACTCTAATTTCCCGGCAGGAAGAAGAATTAACCAAAGTCTCAGCCACCCACCGGGAACCAGTATAGGACAGGATCCAAAATTTTGGACTTGCGTTCAGCTCACAAAAAACGAGTTGAGAAATGGAGCTCAGGGGCACAGCAATTCACAAACTGGCAGAGTGATAAAGGACAACTATCGTCCAAAAATCTGTTGAGGGAAGTCAACGAGGCGGACTTGAAAGTGAGGCAAAATAGCAGGAAACAGATTTCAAGAGGTACGTTGGAATCGCCTGTAAAGCACAGGAAGAGGGGCACAACTTGGACAATGGTGCACTTGGCCAAAAAGGGCGTATGCGTTTTCTCCTGAATATATTCAGGAGAAAACGCATACGCCCTTTTTGGCCAAGCAAGCAATCGGGCAATTCAAATCTGCACTACAAAGAAGTATCACTTCCCACCGGTCAAAAGGGACATCCACAAAATGTGTAAAAACCAGAAAGGCAAGACAGGCCCTGGAGAACAGGGAGCCTTGTTATGCTGATGGGCGGGATGTAAATTGCCAACTGCCTCACTGGAGGAGTGCATTGTGTTCCCTAAAACAAGTAAACAACAGAGCTACAGAGCCAAGGCCACTTCCAGTCTAGGGAATATACCTTGGGAAAACTGAAAATCAATAAGAAAGAGCCACCTCCAAATTTAGGGCTGCACTGGCTACAAGAACCTCAACTTGGGTACACCTTAAATATCCCAGGAAATATAAAAATGGTTCAAAACATTGTGGTACTTACGTACGATGGAATATCCCTCAGCCATGAAATCAATGTCATAAGACCAGTAGCAGCAAAGTGAGTGGATTCAGGTACGATTATTCTAAGTGAAATAAGTCACACAGAAAAAGAAACTTATCATAAGATATCACTTATGAAGATCCTGTAAACATGGCTACACGTGAACTGAGTTAGGAAAGAGAACAGAGTCTCACATTTAGAAAACACTCTTATGCCTGCATAAAGGGGAAGGAGAGGTGGGGTGATGCATAAAACCAGAGTTTGATATAAGCACAGGGACCGTTTCAAAAACCAACTTTGGAATTGACAAGACCGACACCTTCCTTAGTGAAAGAGACTCAAAACCCCATATTTCCCACAGAGGAATATATCTGACTAGTAAGAATCTTAAAACCTATGTATTGATATGTCTCCATAAGGGAATCAAGTGTGTCTAGAGTGGCATAAACATGGAAGCGAGAATCAGCTCAAACCCACTATAAAAAGGAATTTCAAAAGCAAAACCAAAAAACAGGGAAATTCTTTACAATTCCTTCAGGGTGTCTGAGGAAACCTGGAAAGACCCTATCTACAATGACAGCTGGATGTGGCATAAGGCTGGACACTTGGGACTGAGAGGATTGGTGAGATTGGGTGAGCAAATGCAGACCCTTTCAAGCAATAATGCATGGCCCCCATTCCATGGGTCCCAACTCTCCAGGTTCAAGGGAATATTACTACAGCTATAACATGTACAGGAAACCTAGAGAATGGACACACTGTGAATACGAAAGGTTTCTAAAACTCAACGAATAGTCCCTCTCCTGGTGCTCCAGTTTGACTTTCCAACTGCCTTACTATCAATCTCCCAACTTGGAGAGACAGGCCCTCTAACCTCCTGGTTTGCACAGGTTCCCAATTTGGCAGAGGATGGAAGGGACGAGGGAGAACCCATGAGAGAGTAGCTGTTAGGCATTTGGACGGGCACATGTCACTCTAATTTCCCGGCAGGAAGAAGAATTAACCAAAGTCTCAGCCACCCACCGGGAACCAGTATAGGACATGATCCAAAATTTTGGACTTGCGTTCAGCTCACAAAAAACGAGTTGAGAAATGGAGCTCAGGGGCACAGCAATTCACAAACTGGCAGAGTGATAAAGGACAACTATCGTCCAAAAATCTGTTGAGGGAAGTCAATGAGACGGACTTGAAAGCGAGGCAAAATAGCAGGAAACAGATTTCAAGAGGTACCTTGGAATCGCCTGTAAAGCACAGGAAGAGGGGCACAACTTGGACAATGGTGCACTTGGCCAAAAAGGGCGTATGCGTTTTCTCCTGAATATATTCAGGAGAAAACACATACGCCCTTTTTGGCCAAGCAAGCAAGCGGGCAATTCAAATCTGCACTACAAAGAAGTATCACTTCCCACCGGTCAAAAGGGACATCCACAAAATGTGTAAAAACCAGAAAGGCAAGACAGGCCCTGGAGAACAGGGAGCCTTGTTATGCTGATGGGCGGGATGTAAATTGCCAACTGCCTCACTGGAGGAGTGCATTGTGTTCCCTAAAACAAGTAAACAACAGAGCTACAGAGCCAAGGCCACTTCCAGTCTAGGGAATATACCTTGGGAAAACTGAAAATCAATAAGAAAGAGCCACCTCCAAATTTAGGGCTGCACTGGCTACAAGAACCTCAACTTGGGTACACCTTAAATATCCCAGGAAATATAAAAATGGTTCAAAACATTGTGGTACTTACGTACGATGGAATATCCCTCAGCCATGAAATCAATGTCATAAGACCAGTAGCAGCAAAGTGAGTGGATTCAGGTACGATGATTCTAAGTGAAATAAGTCACACAGAAAAAGAAACTTATCATAAGATATCACTTATGAAGATCCTGTAAACATGGCTACACGTGAACTGAGTTAGGAAAGAGAACAGAGTCTCACATTTAGAAAACACTCTTATGCCTGCATAAAGGGGAAGGAGAGGTGGGGTGATGCATAAAACCAGAGTTTGATATAAGCACAGGGACCGTTTCAAAAACCAACTTTGGAATTGACAAGACCGACACCTTCCTTAGTGAAAGAGACTCAAAACCCCATATTTCCCACAGAGGAATATATCTGACTAGTAAGAATCTTAAAACCTATGTATTGATATGTCTCCATAAGGGAATCAAGTGTGTCTAGAGTGGCATAAACATGGAAGCGAGAATCAGCTCAAACCCACTATAAAAAGGAATTTCAAAAGCAAAACCAAAAAACAGGGAAATTCTTTACAATTCCTTCAGGGTGTCTGAGGAAACCTGGAAAGACCCTATCTACAATGACAGCTGGATGTGGCATAAGGCTGGACACTTGGGACTGAGAGGATTGGTGAGATTGGGTGAGCAAATGCAGACCCTTTCAAGCAATAATGCATGGCCCCCATTCCATGGGTCCCAACTCTCCAGGTTCAAGGGAATATTACTACAGCTATAACATGTACAGGAAACCTAGAGAATGGACACACTGTGAATACGAAAGGTTTCTAAAACTCAACGAATAGTCCCTCTCCTGGTGCTCCAGTTTGACTTTCCAACTGCCTTACTATCAATCTCCCAACTTGGAGAGACAGGCCCTATAACCTCCTGGTTTGCACAGGTTCCCAATTTGGCAGAGGATGGAAGGGACGAGGGAGAACCCATGAGAGAGTAGCTGTTAGGCATTTGGACGGGCACATGTCACTCTAATTTCCCGGCAGGAAGAAGAATTAACCAAAGTCTCAGCCACCCACCGGGAACCAGTATAGGACATGATCCAAAATTTTGGACTTGCGTTCAGCTCACAAAAAACGAGTTGAGAAATGGAGCTCAGGGGCACAGCAATTCACAAACTGGCAGAGTGATAAAGGACAACTATCGTCCAAAAATCTGTTGAGGGAAGTCAATGAGACGGACTTGAAAGCGAGGCAAAATAGCAGGAAACAGATTTCAAGAGGTACCTTGGAATCGCCTGTAAAGCACAGGAAGAGGGGCACAACTTGGACAATGGTGCACTTGGCCAAAAAGGGCGTATGCGTTTTCTCCTGAATATATTCAGGAGAAAACACATACGCCCTTTTTGGCCAAGCAAGCAATCGGGCAATGCAACTCTGCACTACAAAGAAGTATCACTTCCCACCGGTCAAAAGGGACATCCACAAAATGTGTAAAAACCAGAAAGGCAAGACAGGCCCTGGAGCACTGGGAGCCTTGTTATGCTGATGGGCGGGATGTAAATTGCCAACTGCCTCACTGGAGGAGTGCATTGTGTTCCCTAAAAGAAGTAAACAACAGAGCTACAGAGCCAAGGCCACTTCCAGTCTAGGGAATATACCTTGGGAAAACTGAAAATCAATAAGAAAGAGCCACCTCCAAATTTAGGGCTGCACTGACTACAAGAACCTCAACTTGGGTACACCTTAAATATCCCAGGAAATATAAAAATGGTTCAAAACATTGTGGTACTTACGTACGATGGAATATCCCTCAGCCATGAAATCAATGTCATACGACCAGTAGCAGCAAAGTGAGTGGATTCAGGTACGATGATTCTAAGTGAAATAAGTCACACAGAAAAAGAAACTTATCATAAGATATCACTTATGAAGATCCTGTAAACATGGCTACACGTGAACTGAGTTAGGAAAGAGAACAGAGTCTCACATTTAGAAAACACTCTTATGCCTGCATAAAGGGGAAGGAGAGGTGGGGTGATGCATAAAACCAGAGTTTGATATAAGCACAGGGACCGTTTCAAAAACCAACTTTGGAATTGACAAGACCGACACCTTCCTTAGTGAAAGAGACTCAAAACCCCATATTTCCCACAGAGGAATATATCTGACTAGTAAGAATCTTAAAACCTATGTATTGATATGTCTCCATAAGGGAATCAAGTGTGTCTAGAGTGGCATAAACATGGCAGCGAGAATCAGCTCAAACCCACTATAAAAAGGAATTTCAAAAGCAAAACCAAAAAACAGGGAAATTCTTTACAATTCCTTCAGGGTGTCTGAGGAAACCTGAAAAGACCCTATCTACAATGACAGCTGGATGTGGCATAAGGCTGGACACTTGGGACTGAGAGGATTGGTGAGATTGGGTGAGCAAATGCAGACCCTTTCAAGCAATAATGCATGGCCCCCATTCCATGGGTCCCAACTCTCCAGGTTCAAGGGAATATTACTACAGCTATAACATGTACAGGAAACCTAGAGAATGGACACACTGTGAATACGAAAGGTTTCTAAAACTCAACGAATAGTCCCTCTCCTGGTGCTCCAGTTTGACTTTCCAACTGCCTTACTATCAATCTCCCAACTTGGAGAGACAGGCCCTTTAACCTCCTGGTTTGCACAGGTTCCCAATTTGGCAGAGGATGGAAGGGACGAGGGAGAACCCATGAGAGAGTAGCTGTTAGGCATTTGGACGGGCACATGTCACTCTAATTTCCCGGCAGGAAGAAGAATTAACCAAAGTCTCAGCCACCCACCGGGAACCAGTATGGGACAGGATCCAAAATTTTGGACTTGCGTTCAGCTCACAAAAAACGAGTTGAGAAATGGAGCTCAGGGGCACAGCAATTCACAAACTGGCAGAGTGATAAAGGACAACTATCGTCCAAAAATCTGTTGAGGGAAGTCAACGAGGCGGACTTGAAAGCGAGGCAAAATAGCAGGAAACAGATTTCAAGAGGTACGTTGGAATCGCCTGTAAAGCACAGGAAGAGGGGCACAACTTGGACAATGGTGCACTTGGCCAAAAAGGGCGTATGCGTTTTCTCCTGAATATATTCAGGAGAAAACGCATACGCCCTTTTTGGCCAAGCAAGCAAGCGGGCAATGCAAATCTGCACTACAAAGAAGTATCACTTCCCACCGGTCAAAAGGGACATCCACAAAATGTGTAAAAACCAGAAAGGCAAGACAGGCCCTGGAGCACTGGGAGCCTTGTTATGCTGATGGGCGGGATGTAAATTGCCAACTGCCTCACTGGAGGAGTGCATTGTGTTCCCTAAAAGAAGTAAACAACAGAGCTACAGAGCCAAGGCCACTTCCAGTCTAGGGAATATACCTTGGGAAAACTGAAAATCAATAAGAAAGAGCCACCTCCAAATTTAGGGCTGCACTGACTACAAGAACCTCAACTTGGGTACACCTTAAATATCCCAGGAAATATAAAAATGGTTCAAAACATTGTGGTACTTACGTACGATGGAATATCCCTCAGCCATGAAATCAATGTCATACGACCAGTAGCAGCAAAGTGAGTGGATTCAGGTACGATGATTCTAAGTGAAATAAGTCACACAGAAAAAGAAACTTATCATAAGATATCACTTATGAAGATCCTGTAAACATGGCTACACGTGAACTGAGTTAGGAAAGAGAACAGAGTCTCACATTTAGAAAACACTCTTATGCCTGCATAAAGGGGAAGGAGAGGTGGGGTGATGCATAAAACCAGAGTTTGATATAAGCACAGGGACCGTTTCAAAAACCAACTTTGGAATTGACAAGACCGACACCTTCCTTAGTGAAAGAGACTCAAAACCCCATATTTCCCACAGAGGAATATATCTGACTAGTAAGAATCTTAAAACCTATGTATTGATATGTCTCCATAAGGGAATCAAGTGTGTCTAGAGTGGCATAAACATGGAAGCGAGAATCAGCTCAAACCCACTATAAAATGGAATTTCAAAAGCAAAACCAAAAAACAGGGAAATTCTTTACAATTCCTTCAGGGTGTCTGAGGAAACCTGGAAAGACCCTATCTACAATGACAGCTGGATGTGGCATAAGGCTGGACACTTGGGACTGAGAGGATTGGTGAGATTGGGTGAGCAAATGCAGACCCTTTCAAGCAATAATGCATGGCCCCCATTCCATGGGTCCCAACTCTCCAGGTTCAAGGGAATATTACTACAGCTATAACATGTACAGGAAACCTAGAGAATGGACACACTGTGAATACGAAAGGTTTCTAAAACTCAACGAATAGTCCCTCTCCTGGTGCTCCAGTTTGACTTTCCAACTGCCTTACTATCAATCTCCCAACTTGGAGAGACAGGCCCTTTAACCTCCTGGTTTGCACAGGTTCCCAATTTGGCAGAGGATGGAAGGGACGAGGGAGAACCCATGAGAGAGTAGCTGTTAGGCATTTGGACGGGCACATGTCACTCTAATTTCCCGGCAGGAAGAAGAATTAACCAAAGTCTCAGCCACCCACCGGGAACCAGTATAGGACAGGATCCAAAATTTTGGACTTGCGTTCAGCTCACAAAAAACGAGTTGAGAAATGGAGCTCAGGGGCACAGCAATTCACAAACTGGCAGAGTGATAAAGGACAACTATCGTCCAAAAATCTGTTGAGGGAAGTCAACGAGGCGGACTTGAAAGTGAGGCAAAATAGCAGGAAACAGATTTCAAGAGGTACGTTGGAATCGCCTGTAAAGCACAGGAAGAGGGGCACAACTTGGACAATGGTGCACTTGGCCAAAAAGGGCGTATGCGTTTTCTCCTGAATATATTCAGGAGAAAACGCATACGCCCTTTTTGGCCAAGCAAGCAATCGGGCAATTCAAATCTGCACTACAAAGAAGTATCACTTCCCACCGGTCAAAAGGGACATCCACAAAATGTGTAAAAACCAGAAAGGCAAGACAGGCCCTGGAGAACAGGGAGCCTTGTTATGCTGATGGGCGGGATGTAAATTGCCAACTGCCTCACTGGAGGAGTGCATTGTGTTCCCTAAAACAAGTAAACAACAGAGCTACAGAGCCAAGGCCACTTCCAGTCTAGGGAATATACCTTGGGAAAACTGAAAATCAATAAGAAAGAGCCACCTCCAAATTTAGGGCTGCACTGGCTACAAGAACCTCAACTTGGGTACACCTTAAATATCCCAGGAAATATAAAAATGGTTCAAAACATTGTGGTACTTACGTACGATGGAATATCCCTCAGCCATGAAATCAATGTCATAAGACCAGTAGCAGCAAAGTGAGTGGATTCAGGTACGATTATTCTAAGTGAAATAAGTCACACAGAAAAAGAAACTTATCATAAGATATCACTTATGAAGATCCTGTAAACATGGCTACACGTGAACTGAGTTAGGAAAGAGAACAGAGTCTCACATTTAGAAAACACTCTT
This sequence comes from Mesoplodon densirostris, assembly GCF_025265405.1. Classification (NCBI taxonomy): domain Eukaryota; kingdom Metazoa; phylum Chordata; class Mammalia; order Artiodactyla; family Ziphiidae; genus Mesoplodon; species Mesoplodon densirostris. The sequence goes on along the minus strand of NW_026778200.1, from coordinate 3,335,966 downwards.
ATGCCTGCATAAAGGGGAAGGAGAGGTGGGGTGATGCATAAAACCAGAGTTTGATATAAGCACAGGGACCGTTTCAAAAACAAACTTTGGAATTGACAAGACCGACACCTTCCTTAGTGAAAGAGACTCAAAACCCCATATTTCCCACAGAGGAATATATCTGACTAGTAAGAATCTTAAAACCTATGTATTGATATGTCTCCATAAGGGAATCAAGTGTGTCTAGAGTGGCATAAACATGGAAGCGAGAATCAGCTCAAACCCACTATAAAAAGGAATTTCAAAAGCAAAACCAAAAAACAGGGAAATTCTTTACAATTCCTTCAGGGTGTCTGAGGAAACCTGGAAAGACCCTATCTACAATGACAGCTGGATGTGGCATAAGGCTGGACACTTGGGACTGAGAGGATTGGTGAGATTGGGTGAGCAAATGCAGACCCTTTCAAGCAATAATGCATGGCCCCCATTCCATGGGTCCCAACTCTCCAGGTTCAAGGGAATATTACTACAGCTATAACATGTACAGGAAACCTAGAGAATGGACACACTGTGAATACGAAAGGTTTCTAAAACTCAACGAATAGTCCCTCTCCTGGTGCTCCAGTTTGACTTTCCAACTGCCTTACTATCAATCTCCCAACTTGGAGAGACAGGCCCTATAACCTCCTGGTTTGCACAGGTTCCCAATTTGGCAGAGGATGGAAGGGACGAGGGAGAACCCATGAGAGAGTAGCTGTTAGGCATTTGGACGGGCACATGTCACTCTAATTTCCCGGCAGGAAGAAGAATTAACCAAAGTCTCAGCCACCCACCGGGAACCAGTATAGGACATGATCCAAAATTTTGGACTTGCGTTCAGCTCACAAAAAACGAGTTGAGAAATGGAGCTCAGGGGCACAGCAATTCACAAACTGGCAGAGTGATAAAGGACAACTATCGTCCAAAAATCTGTTGAGGGAAGTCAATGAGACGGACTTGAAAGCGAGGCAAAATAGCAGGAAACAGATTTCAAGAGGTACCTTGGAATCGCCTGTAAAGCACAGGAAGAGGGGCACAACTTGGACAATGGTGCACTTGGCCAAAAAGGGCGTATGCGTTTTCTCCTGAATATATTCAGGAGAAAACACATACGCCCTTTTTGGCCAAGCAAGCAAGCGGGCAATTCAAATCTGCACTACAAAGAAGTATCACTTCCCACCGGTCAAAAGGGACATCCACAAAATGTGTAAAAACCAGAAAGGCAAGACAGGCCCTGGAGAACAGGGAGCCTTGTTATGCTGATGGGCGGGATGTAAATTGCCAACTGCCTCACTGGAGGAGTGCATTGTGTTCCCTAAAACAAGTAAACAACAGAGCTACAGAGCCAAGGCCACTTCCAGTCTAGGGAATATACCTTGGGAAAACTGAAAATCAATAAGAAAGAGCCACCTCCAAATTTAGGGCTGCACTGGCTACAAGAACCTCAACTTGGGTACACCTTAAATATCCCAGGAAATATAAAAATGGTTCAAAACATTGTGGTACTTACGTACGATGGAATATCCCTCAGCCATGAAATCAATGTCATAAGACCAGTAGCAGCAAAGTGAGTGGATTCAGGTACGATTATTCTAAGTGAAATAAGTCACACAGAAAAAGAAACTTATCATAAGATATCACTTATGAAGATCCTGTAAACATGGCTACACGTGAACTGAGTTAGGAAAGAGAACAGAGTCTCACATTTAGAAAACACTCTTATGCCTGCATAAAGGGGAAGGAGAGGTGGGGTGATGCATAAAACCAGAGTTTGATATAAGCACAGGGACCGTTTCAAAAACCAACTTTGGAATTGACAAGACCGACACCTTCCTTAGTGAAAGAGACTCAAAACCCCATATTTCCCACAGAGGAATATATCTGACTAGTAAGAATCTTAAAACCTATGTATTGATATGTCTCCATAAGGGAATCAAGTGTGTCTAGAGTGGCATAAACATGGAAGCGAGAATCAGCTCAAACCCACTATAAAAAGGAATTTCAAAAGCAAAACCAAAAAACAGGGAAATTCTTTACAATTCCTTCAGGGTGTCTGAGGAAACCTGGAAAGACCCTATCTACAATGACAGCTGGATGTGGCATAAGGCTGGACACTTGGGACTGAGAGGATTGGTGAGATTGGGTGAGCAAATGCAGACCCTTTCAAGCAATAATGCATGGCCCCCATTCCATGGGTCCCAACTCTCCAGGTTCAAGGGAATATTACTACAGCTATAACATGTACAGGAAACCTAGAGAATGGACACACTGTGAATACGAAAGGTTTCTAAAACTCAACGAATAGTCCCTCTCCTGGTGCTCCAGTTTGACTTTCCAACTGCCTTACTATCAATCTCCCAACTTGGAGAGACAGGCCCTATAACCTCCTGGTTTGCACAGGTTCCCAATTTGGCAGAGGATGGAAGGGACGAGGGAGAACCCATGAGAGAGTAGCTGTTAGGCATTTGGACGGGCACATGTCACTCTAATTTCCCGGCAGGAAGAAGAATTAACCAAAGTCTCAGCCACCCACCGGGAACCAGTATAGGACATGATCCAAAATTTTGGACTTGCGTTCAGCTCACAAAAAACGAGTTGAGAAATGGAGCTCAGGGGCACAGCAATTCACAAACTGGCAGAGTGATAAAGGACAACTATCGTCCAAAAATCTGTTGAGGGAAGTCAATGAGACGGACTTGAAAGCGAGGCAAAATAGCAGGAAACAGATTTCAAGAGGTACCTTGGAATCGCCTGTAAAGCACAGGAAGAGGGGCACAACTTGGACAATGGTGCACTTGGCCAAAAAGGGCGTATGCGTTTTCTCCTGAATATATTCAGGAGAAAACACATACGCCCTTTTTGGCCAAGCAAGCAAGCGGGCAATGCAAATCTGCACTACAAAGAAGTATCACTTCCCACCGGTCAAAAGGGACATCGACAAAATGTGTAAAAACCAGAAAGGCAAGACAGGCCCTGGAGAACAGGGAGCCTTGTTATGCTGATGGGCGGGATGTAAATTGCCAACTGCCTCACTGGAGGAGTGCATTGTGTTCCCTAAAACAAGTAAACAACAGAGCTACAGAGCCAAGGCCACTTCCAGTCTAGGGAATATACCTGGGGAAAACTGAAAATCAATAAGTAAGAGCCACCTCCAAATTTAGGGCTGCACTGGCTACAAGAACCTCAACTTGGGTACACCTTAAATATCCCAGGAAATATAAAAATGGTTCAAAACATTGTGGTACTTACGTACGATGGAATATCCCTCAGCCATGAAATCAATGTCATAAGACCAGTAGCAGCAAAGTGAGTGGATTCAGGTACGATGATTCTAAGTGAAATAAGTCACACAGAAAAAGAAACTTATCATAAGATATCACTTATGAAGATCCTGTAAACATGGCTACACGTGAACTGAGTTAGGAAAGAGAACAGAGTCTCACATTTAGAAAACACTCTTATGCCTGCATAAAGGGGAAGGAGAGGTGGGGTGATGCATAAAACCAGAGTTTGATATAAGCACAGGGACCGTTTTAAAAACCAACTTTGGAATTGACAAAACTGACACCTTCCTCAGTGAAAGAGACTCAAAACCCCATATTTCCCACAGAGGAATATATCTGACTAGTAAGAATCTTAAAACCTATGTATTGATATGTCTCCATAAGGGAATCAAGTGTGTCTAGAGTGGCATAAACATGGCAGCGAGAATCAGCTCAAACCCACTATAAAAAGGAATTTCAAAAGCAAAACCAAAAAACAGAGAAATTCTTTACAATTCCTTCAGGGTGTCTGAGGAAACCTGGAAAGACCCTATCTACAATGACAGCTGGATGTGGCATAAGGCTGGACACTTGGGACTGAGAGGATTGGTGAGATTGGGTGAGCAAATGCAGACCCTTTCAAGCAATAATGCATGGCCCCCATTCCATGGGTCCCAACTCTCCAGGTTCAAGGGAATATTACTACAGCTATAACATGTACAGGAAACCTAGAGAATGGACACACTGTGAATACGAAAGGTTTCTAAAACTCAACGAATAGTCCCTCTCCTGGTGCTCCAGTTTGACTTTCCAACTGCCTTACTATCAATCTCCCAACTTGGAGAGACAGGCCCTTTAACCTCCTGGTTTGCACAGGTTCCCAATTTGGCAGAGGATGGAAGGGACGAGGGAGAACCCATGAGAGAGTAGCTGTTAGGCATTTGGACGGGCACATGTCACTCTAATTTCCCGGCAGGAAGAAGAATTAACCAAAGTCTCAGCCACCCACCGGGAACCAGTATAGGACAGGATCCAAAATTTTGGACTTGCGTTCAGCTCACAAAAAAACGAGTTGAGAAATGGAGCTCAGGGGCACAGCAATTCACAAACTGGCAGAGTGATAAAGGACAACTATCGTCCAAAAATCTGTTGAGGGAAGTCAACGAGGCGGACTTGAAAGTGAGGCAAAATAGCAGGAAACAGATTTCAAGAGGTACGTTGGAATCGCCTGTAAAGCACAGGAAGAGGGGCACAACTTGGACAATGGTGCACTTGGCCAAAAAGGGCGTATGCGTTTTCTCCTGAATATATTCAGGAGAAAACGCATACGCCCTTTTTGGCCAAGCAAGCAAGTGGGCAATGCAAATCTGCACTACAAAGAAGTATCACTTCCCACCGGTCAAAAGGGACATCCACAAAATGTGTAAAAACCAGAAAGGCAAGACAGGCCCTGGAGAACAGGGAGCCTTGTTATGCTGATGGGCGGGATGTAAATTGCCAACTGCCTCACTGGAGGAGTGCATTGTGTTCCCTAAAACAAGTAAACAACAGAGCTACAGAGCCAAGGCCACTTCGAGTCTAGGGAATATACCTGGGGAAAACTGAAAATCAATAAGAAAGAGCCACCTCCAAATTTAGGGCTGCACTGGCTACAAGAACCTCAACTTGGGTACACCTTAAATATCCCAGGAAATATAAAAATGGTTTAAAACATTGTGGTACTTACGTACGATGGAATATCCCTCAGCCATGAAATCAATGTCATAAGACCAGTAGCAGCAAAGTGAGTGGATTCAGGTACGATGATTCTAAGTGAAATAAGTCACACAGAAAAAGAAACTTATCATAAGATATCACTTATGAAGATCCTGTAAACATGGCTACACGTGAACTGAGTTAGGAAAGAGAACAGAGTCTCACATTTAGAAAACACTCTTATGCCTGCATAAAGGGGAAGGAGAGGTGGGGTGATGCATAAAACCAGAGTTTGATATAAGCACAGGGACCGTTTCAAAAACCAACTTTGGAATTGACAAGACCGACACCTTCCTCAGTGAAAGAGACTCAAAACCCCATATTTCCCACAAAGGAATATATCTGACTAGTAAGAATCTTAAAACCTATGTATTGATATGTCTCCATAAGGGAATCAAGTGTGTCTAGAGTGGCATAAACATGGCAGCGAGAATCAGCTCAAACCCACTATAAAAAGGAATTTCAAAAGCAAAACCAAAAAACAGGGAAATTCTTTACAATTCCTTCAGGGTGTCTGAGGAAACCTGGAAAGACCCTATCTACAATGACAGCTGGATGTGGCATAAGGCTGGACACTTGGGACTGAGAGGATTGGTGAGATTGGGTGAGCAAATGCAGACCCTTTCAAGCAATAATGCATGGCCCCCATTCCATGGGTCCCAACTCTCCAGGTTCAAGGGAATATTACTACAGCTATAACATGTACAGGAAACCTAGAGAATGGACACACTGTGAATACGAAAGGTTTCTAAAACTCAACGAATAGTCCCTCTCCTGGTGCTCCAGTTTGACTTTCCAACTGCCTTACTATCAATCTCCCAACTTGGAGAGACAGGCCCTTTAACCTCCTGGTTTGCACAGGTTCCCAATTTGGCAGAGGATGGAAGGGACGAGGGAGAACCCATGAGAGAGTAGCTGTTAGGCATTTGGACGGGCACATGTCACTCTAATTTCCCGGCAGGAAGAAGAATTAACCAAAGTCTCAGCCACCCACCGGGAACCAGTATAGGACTTGATCCAAAATTTTGGACTTGCGTTCAGCTCACAAAAAACGAGTTGAGAAATGGAGCTCAGGGGCACAGCAATTCACAAACTGGCAGAGTGATAAAGGACAACTATCGTCCAAAAATCTGTTGAGGGAAGTCAACGAGGCGGACTTGAAAGCGAGGCAAAATAGCAGGAAACAGATTTCAAGAGGTACCTTGGAATCGCCTGTAAAGCACAGGAAGAGGGGCACAACTTGGACAATGGTGCACTTGGCCAAAAAGGGCGTATGCGTTTTCTCCTGAATATATTCAGGAGAAAACGCATACGCCCTTTTTGGCCAAGCAAGCAAGCGGGCAATGCAAATCTGCACTACAAAGAAGTATCACTTCCCACCGGTCAAAAGGGACATCCACAAAATGTGTAAAAACCAGAAAGGCAAGACAGGCCCTGGAGCACTGGGAGCCTTGTTATGCTGATGGGCGGGATGTAAATTGCCAACTGCCTCACTGGAGGAGTGCATTGTGTTCCCTAAAAGAAGTAAACAACAGAGCTACAGAGCCAAGGCCACTTCCAGTCTAGGGAATATACCTTGGGAAAACTGAAAATCAATAAGAAAGAGCCACCTCCAAATTTAGGGCTGCACTGACTACAAGAACCTCAACTTGGGTACACCTTAAATATCCCAGGAAATATAAAAATGGTTCAAAACATTGTGGTACTTACGTACGATGGAATATCCCTCAGCCATGAAATCAATGTCATACGACCAGTAGCAGCAAAGTGAGTGGATTCAGGTACGATGATTCTAAGTGAAATAAGTCACACAGAAAAAGAAACTTATCATAAGATATCACTTATGAAGATCCTGTAAACATGGCTACACGTGAACTGAGTTAGGAAAGAGAACAGAGTCTCACATTTAGAAAACACACTTATGCCTGCATAAAGGGGAAGGAGAGGTGGGGTGATGCATAAAACCAGAGTTTGATATAAGCACAGGGACCGTTTCAAAAACCAACTTTGGAATTGACAAGACCGACACCTTCCTTAGTGAAAGAGACTCAAAACCCCATATTTCCCACAGAGGAATATATCTGACTAGTAAGAATCTTAAAACCTATGTATTGATATGTCTCCATAAGGGAATCAAGTGTGTCTAGAGTGGCATAAACATGGCAGTGAGAATCAGCTCAAACCCACTATAAAAAGGAATTTCAAAAGCAAAACCAAAAAACAGGGAAATTCTTTACAATTCCTTCAGGGTGTCTGAGGAAACCTGAAAAGACCCTATCTACAATGACAGCTGGATGTGGCATAAGGCTGGACACTTGGGACTGAGAGGATTGGTGAGATTGGGTGAGCAAATGCAGACCCTTTCAAGCAATAATGCATGGCCCCCATTCCATGGGTCCCAACTCTCCAGGTTCAAGGGAATATTACTACAGCTATAACATGTACAGGAAACCTAGAGAATGGACACACTGTGAATACGAAAGGTTTCTAAAACTCAACGAATAGTCCCTCTCCTGGTGCTCCAGTTTGACTTTCCAACTGCCTTACTATCAATCTCCCAACTTGGAGAGACAGGCCCTTTAACCTCCTGGTTTGCACAGGTTCCCAATTTGGCAGAGGATGGAAGGGACGAGGGAGAACCCATGAGAGAGTAGCTGTTAGGCATTTGGACGGGCACATGTCACTCTAATTTCCCGGCAGGAAGAAGAATTAACCAAAGTCTCAGCCACCCACCGGGAACCAGTATAGGACAGGATCCAAAATTTTGGACTTGCGTTCAGCTCACAAAAAACGAGTTGAGAAATGGAGCTCAGGGGCACAGCAATTCACAAACTGGCAGAGTGATAAAGGACAACTATCGTCCAAAAATCTGTTGAGGGAAGTCAACGAGGCGGACTTGAAAGCGAGGCAAAATTGCAGGAAACAGATTTCAAGAGGTACCTTGGAATCGCCTGTAAAGCACAGGAAGAGGGGCACAACTTGGACAATGGTGCACTTGGCCAAAAAGGGCGTATGCGTTTTCTCCTGAATATATTCAGGAGAAAACGCATACGCCCTTTTTGGCCAAGCAAGCAAGCGGGCAATGCAAATCTGCACTACAAAGAAGTATCACTTACCACCGGTCAAAAGGGACATCCACAAAATGTGTAAAATCCAGAAAGGCAAGACAGGCCCTGGAGAACTGGGAGCCTTGTTATGCTGATGGGCGGGATGTAAATTGCCAACTGCCTCACTGGAGGAGTGCATTGTGTTCCCTAAAACAAGTAAACAACAGAGCTACAGAGCCAAGGCCACTTCGAGTCTAGGGAATATACCTGGGGAAAACTGAAAATCAATAAGAAAGAGCCACCTCCAAATTTAGGGCTGCACTGGCTACAAGAACCTCAACTTGGGTACACCTTAAATATCCCAGGAAATATAAAAATGGTTTAAAACATTGTGGTACTTACGTACGATGGAATATCCCTCAGCCATGAAATCAATGTCATAAGACCAGTAGCAGCAAAGTGAGTGGATTCAGGTACGATGATTCTAAGTGAAATAAGTCACACAGAAAAAGAATCTTATCATAAGATATCACTTATGAAGATCCTGTAAACATGGCTACACGTGAACTGAGTTAGGAAAGAGAACAGAGTCTCACATTTAGAAAACACTCTTATGCCTGCATAAAGGGGAAGGAGAGGTGGGGTGATGCATAAAACCAGAGTTTGATATAAGCACAGGGACCGTTTCAAAAACCAACTTTGGAATTGACAAGACCGACACCTTCCTCAGTGAAAGAGACTCAAAACCCCATATTTCCCACAGAGGAATATATCTGACTAGTAAGAATCTTAAAACCTATGTATTGATATGTCTCTATAAGGGAATCAAGTGTGTCTAGAGTGGCATAAACATGGCAGCGAGAATCAGCTCAAACCCACTATAAAAAGGAATTTCAAAAGCAAAACCAAAAAACAGGGAAATTCTTTACAATTCCTTCAGGGTGTCTGAGGAAACCTGGAAAGACCCTATCTACAATGACAGCTGGATGTGGCATAAGGCTGGACACTTGGGACTGAGAGGATTGGTGAGATTGGGTGAGCAAATGCAGACCCTTTCAAGCAATAATGCATGGCCCCCATTCCATGGGTCCCAACTCTCCAGGTTCAAGGGAATATTACTACAGCTATAACATGTACAGGAAACCTAGAGAATGGACACACTGTGAATACGAAAGGTTTCTAAAACTCAACGAATAGTCCCTCTCCTGGTGCTCCAGTTTGACTTTCCAACTGCCTTACTATCAATCTCCCAACTTGGAGAGACAGGCCCTTTAACCTCCTGGTTTGCACAGGTTCCCAATTTGGCAGAGGATGGAAGGGACGAGGGAGAACCCATGAGAGAGTAGCTGTTAGGCATTTGGACGGGCACATGTCACTCTAATTTCCCGGCAGGAAGAAGAATTAACCAAAGTCTCAGCCACCCACCGGGAACCAGTATAGGACATGATCCAAAATTTTGGACTTGCGTTCAGCTCACAAAAAACGAGTTGAGAAATGGAGCTCAGGGGCACAGCAATTCACAAACTGGCAGAGTGATAAAGGACAACTATCGTCCAAAAATCTGTTGAGGGAAGTCAACGAGGCGGACTTGAAAGCGAGGCAAAATAGCAGGAAACAGATTTCAAGAGGTACCTTGGAATCGCCTGTAAAGCACAGGAAGAGGGGCACAACTTGGACAATGGTGCACTTGGCCAAAAAGGGCGTATGCGTTTTCTCCTGAATATATTCAGGAGAAAACGCATACGCCCTTTTTGGCCAAGCAAGCAAGCGGGCAATGCAAATCTGCACTACAAAGAAGTATCACTTCCCACCGGTCAAAAGGGACATCCACAAAATGTGTAAAAACCAGAAAGGCAAGACAGGCCCTGGAGAACTGGGAGCCTTGTTATGCTGATGGGCGGGATGTAAATTGCCAACTGCCTCACTGGAGGAGTGCATTGTGTTCCCTAAAAGAAGAAAACAACAGAGCTACAGAGCCAAGGCCACTTCCAGTCTAGGGAATATACCTTGGGAAAACTGAAAATCAATAAGAAAGAGCCACCTCCCAATTTAGGGCTGCACTGGCTACAAGAACCTCAACTTGGGTACACCTTAAATATCCCAGGAAATATAAAAATGGTTCAAAACATTGTGGTACTTACGTACGATGGAATATCCCTCAGCCATGAAATCCATGTCATACGACCAGTAGCAGCAAAGTGAGTGGATTCAGGTACGATGATTCTAAGTGAAATAAGTCACACAGAAAAAGAAACTTATCATAAGATATCACTTATGAAGATCCTGTAAACATGGCTACACGTGAACTGAGTTAGGAAAGAGAACAGAGTCCCACATTTAGAAAACACTCTTATGCCTGCATAAAGGGGAAGGAGAGGTGGGGTGATGCATAAAACCAGAGTTTGATATAAGCACAGGGACCGTTCCAAAAACCAACTTTGGAATAGACAAGACCTACACCTTCCTCAGTGAAAGAGACTCAAAACCCCATATTTCCCGCAGAGGAATATATCTGACTAGTAAGAATCTTAAAACCTATGTATTGATATGACTCCATAAGGGAATCAAGTGTGTCTAGAGTGGCATAAACATGGCAGCGAGAATCAGCTCAAACCCACTATAAAAAGGAATTTCAAAAGCAAAACCAAAAAACAGGGAAATTCTTTACAATTCCTTCAGGGTGTCTGAGGAAACCTGGAAAGACCCTGTCTACAATGACAGCTGGATGTGGCATAAGGCTGGACACTTGGGACTGAGAGGATTGGTGAGATTGGGTGAGCAAATGCAGACCCTTTCAAGCAATAATGCATGGCCCCCATTCCATGGGTCCCAACTCTCCAGGTTCAAGGGAATATTACTACAGCTATAACATGTACAGGAAACCTAGAGAATGGACACACTGTGAATACGAAAGGTTTCTAAAACTCAACGAATAGTCCCTCTCCTGGTGCTCCAGTTTGACTTTCCAACTGCCTTACTATCAATCTCCCAACTTGGAGAGACAGGCCCTTTAACCTCCTGGTTTGCACAGGTTCCCAATTTGGCAGAGGATGGAAGGGACGAGGGAGAACCCATGAGAGAGTAGCTGTTAGGCATTTGGACGGGCACATGTCACTCTAATTTCCCGGCAGGAAGAAGAATTAACCAAAGTCTCAGCCAACCACCGGGAACCAGTATAGGACAGGATCCAAAATTTTGGACTTGCGTTCAGCTCGCAAAAAACGAGTTGAGAAATGGAGCTCAGGGGCACAGCAATTCACAAACTGGCAGAGTGATAAAGGACAACTATCGTCCAAAAATCTGTTGAGGGAAGTCAACGAGGCGGACTTGAAAGCGAGGCAAAATAGCAGGAAACAGATTTCAAGAGGTACCTTGGAATCGCCTGTAAAGCACAGGAAGAGGGGCACAACTTGGACAATGGTGCACTTGGCCAAAAAGGGCGTATGCGTTTTCTCCTGAATATATTCAGGAGAAAACGCATACGCCCTTTTTGGCCAAGCAAGCAAGCGGGCAATGCAAATCTGCACTACAAAGAAGTATCACTTCCCACCGGTCAAAAGGGACATCCACAAAATGTGTAAAAACCAGAAAGGCAAGACAGGCCCTGGAGAACTGGGAGCCTTGTTATGCTGATGGGCGGGATGTAAATTGCCAACTGCCTCACTGGAGGAGTGCATTGTGTTCCCTAAAACAAGTAAACAACAGAGCTACAGAGCCAAGGCCACTTCCAGTCTAGGGAATATACCTTGGGAAAACTGAAAATCAATAAGAAAGAGCCACCTCCCAATTTAGGGCTGCACTGGCTACAAGAACCTCAACTTGGGTACACCTTAAATATCCCAGGAAATATAAAAATGGTTCAAAACATTGTGGTACTTACGTACGATGGAATATCCCTCAGCCATGAAATCCATGTCATACGACCAGTAGCAGCAAAGTGAGTGGATTCAGGTACGATGATTCTAAGTGAAATAAGTCACACAGAAAAAGAAACTTATCATAAGATATCACTTATGAAGATCCTGTAAACATGGCTACACGTGAACTGAGTTAGGAAAGAGAACAGAGTCCCACATTTAGAAAACACTCTTATGCCTGCATAAAGGGGCAGGAGAGGTGGGGTGATGCATAAAACCAGAGTTTGATATAAGCACAGGGACCGTTCCAAAAACCAACTTTGGAATAGACAAGACCTACACCTTCCTCAGTGAAAGAGACTCAAAACCCCATATTTCCCGCAGAGGAATATATCTGACTAGTAAGAATCTTAAAACCTATGTATTGATATGTCTCCATAAGGGAATCAAGTGTGTCTAGAGTGGCATAAACATGGCAGCGAGAATCAGCTCAAACCCACTATAAAAAGGAATTTCAAAAGCAAAACCAAAAAACAGGGAAATTCTTTACAATTCCTTCAGGGTGTCTGAGGAAACCTGGAAAGACCCTATCTACAATGACAGCTGGATGTGGCATAAGGCTGGACACTTGGGACTGAGAGGATTGGTGAGATTGGGTGAGCAAATGCAGACCCTTTCAAGCAATAATGCATGGCCCCCATTCCATGGGTCCCAACTCTCCAGGTTCAAGGGAATATTACTACAGCTATAACATGTACAGGAAACCTAGAGAATGGACACACTGTGAATACGAAAGGTTTCTAAAACTCAACGAATAGTCCCTCTCCTGGTGCTCCAGTTTGACTTTCCAACTGCCTTACTATCAATCTCCCAACTTGGAGAGACAGGCCCTTTAACCTCCTGGTTTGCACAGGTTCCCAATTTGGCAGAGGATGGAAGGGACGAGGGAGAACCCATGAGAGAGTAGCTGTTAGGCATTTGGACGGGCACATGTCACTCTAATTTCCCGGCAGGAAGAAGAATTAACCAAAGTCTCAGCCACCCACCGGGAACCAGTATAGGACAGGATCCAAAATTTTGGACTTGCGTTCAGCTCACAAAAAACGAGTTGAGAAATGGAGCTCAGGGGCACAGCAATTCACAAACTGGCAGAGTGATAAAGGACAACTATCGTCCAAAAATCTGTTGAGGGAAGTCAACGAGGCGGACTTGAAAGCGAGGCAAAATAGCAGGAAACAGATTTCAAGAGGTACCTTGGAATCGCCTGTAAAGCACAGGAAGAGGGGCACAACTTGGACAATGGTGCACTTGGCCAAAAAGGGCGTATGCGTTTTCTCCTGAATATATTCAGGAGAAAACGCATACGCCCTTTTTGGCCAAGCAAGCAAGCGGGCAATGCAAATCTGCACTACAAAGAAGTATCACTTCCCACCGGTCAAAAGGGACATCCACAAAATGTGTAAAAACCAGAAAGGCAAGACAGGCCCTGGAGAACTGGGAGCCTTGTTATGCTGATGGGCGGGATGTAAATTGCCAACTGCCTCACTGGAGGAGTGCATTGTGTTCCCTAAAAGAAGAAAACAACAGAGCTACAGAGCCAAGGCCACTTCCAGTCTAGGGAATATACCTTGGGAAAACTGAAAATCAATAAGAAAGAGCCACCTCCCAATTTAGGGCTGCACTGGCTACAAGAACCTCAACTTGGGTACACCTTAAATATCCCAGGAAATATAAAAATGGTTCAAAACATTGTGGTACTTACGTACGATGGAATATCCCTCAGCCATGAAATCCATGTCATACGACCAGTAGCAGCAAAGTGAGTGGATTCAGGTACGATGATTCTAAGTGAAATAAGTCACACAGAAAAAGAAACTTATCATAAGATATCACTTATGAAGATCCTGTAAACATGGCTACACGTGAACTGAGTTAGGAAAGAGAACAGAGTCCCACATTTAGAAAACACTCTTATGCCTGCATAAAGGGGAAGGAGAGGTGGGGTGATGCATAAAACCAGAGTTTGATATAAGCACAGGGACCGTTCCAAAAACCAACTTTGGAATAGACAAGACCTACACCTTCCTCAGTGAAAGAGACTCAAAACCCCATATTTCCCGCAGAGGAATATATCTGACTAGTAAGAATCTTAAAACCTATGTATTGATATGACTCCATAAGGGAATCAAGTGTGTCTAGAGTGGCATAAACATGGCAGCGAGAATCAGCTCAAACCCACTATAAAAAGGAATTTCAAAAGCAAAACCAAAAAACAGGGAAATTCTTTATAATTCCTTCAGGGTGTCTGAGGAAACCTGGAAAGACCCTGTCTACAATGACAGCTGGATGTGGCATAAGGCTGGACACTTGGGACTGAGAGGATTGGTGAGATTGGGTGAGCAAATGCAGACCCTTTCAAGCAATAATGCATGGCCCCCATTCCATGGGTCCCAACTCTCCAGGTTCAAGGGAATATTACTACAGCTATAACATGTACAGGAAACCTAGAGAATGGACACACTGTGAATACGAAAGGTTTCTAAAACTCAACGAATAGTCCCTCTCCTGGTGCTCCAGTTTGACTTTCCAACTGCCTTACTATCAATCTCCCAACTTGGAGAGACAGGCCCTTTAACCTCCTGGTTTGCACAGGTTCCCAATTTGGCAGAGGATGGAAGGGACGAGGGAGAACCCATGAGAGAGTAGCTGTTAGGCATTTGGACGGGCACATGTCACTCTAATTTCCCGGCAGGAAGAAGAATTAACCAAAGTCTCAGCCAACCACCGGGAACCAGTATAGGACAGGATCCAAAATTTTGGACTTGCGTTCAGCTCGCAAAAAACGAGTTGAGAAATGGAGCTCAGGGGCACAGCAATTCACAAACTGGCAGAGTGATAAAGGACAACTATCGTCCAAAAATCTGTTGAGGGAAGTCAACGAGGCGGACTTGAAAGCGAGGCAAAATAGCAGGAAACAGATTTCAAGAGGTACCTTGGAATCGCCTGTAAAGCACAGGAAGAGGGGCACAACTTGGACAATGGTGCACTTGGCCAAAAAGGGCGTATGCGTTTTCTCCTGAATATATTCAGGAGAAAACGCATACGCCCTTTTTGGCCAAGCAAGCAAGCGGGCAATGCAAATCTGCACTACAAAGAAGTATCACTTCCCACCGGTCAAAAGGGACATCCACAAAATGTGTAAAAACCAGAAAGGCAAGACAGGCCCTGGAGAACTGGGAGCCTTGTTATGCTGATGGGCGGGATGTAAATTGCCAACTGCCTCACTGGAGGAGTGCATTGTGTTCCCTAAAACAAGTAAACAACAGAGCTACAGAGCCAAGGCCACTTCCAGTCTAGGGAATATACCTTGGGAAAACTGAAAATCAATAAGAAAGAGCCACCTCCCAATTTAGGGCTGCACTGGCTACAAGAACCTCAACTTGGGTACACCTTAAATATCCCAGGAAATATAAAAATGGTTCAAAACATTGTGGTACTTACGTACGATGGAATATCCCTCAGCCATGAAATCCATGTCATACGACCAGTAGCAGCAAAGTGAGTGGATTCAGGTACGATGATTCTAAGTGAAATAAGTCACACAGAAAAAGAAACTTATCATAAGATATCACTTATGAAGATCCTGTAAACATGGCTACACGTGAACTGAGTTAGGAAAGAGAACAGAGTCCCACATTTAGAAAACACTCTTATGCCTGCATAAAGGGGCAGGAGAGGTGGGGTGATGCATAAAACCAGAGTTTGATATAAGCACAGGGACCGTTCCAAAAACCAACTTTGGAATAGACAAGACCTACACCTTCCTCAGTGAAAGAGACTCAAAACCCCATATTTCCCGCAGAGGAATATATCTGACTAGTAAGAATCTTAAAACCTATGTATTGATATGTCTCCATAAGGGAATCAAGTGTGTCTAGAGTGGCATAAACATGGCAGCGAGAATCAGCTCAAACCCACTATAAAAAGGAATTTCAAAAGCAAAACCAAAAAACAGGGAAATTCTTTACAATTCCTTCAGGGTGTCTGAGGAAACCTGGAAAGACCCTATCTACAATGACAGCTGGATGTGGCATAAGGCTGGACACTTGGGACTGAGAGGATTGGTGAGATTGGGTGAGCAAATGCAGACCCTTTCAAGCAATAATGCATGGCCCCCATTCCATGGGTCCCAACTCTCCAGGTTCAAGGGAATATTACTACAGCTATAACATGTACAGGAAACCTAGAGAATGGACACACTGTGAATACGAAAGGTTTCTAAAACTCAACGAATAGTCCCTCTCCTGGTGCTCCAGTTTGACTTTCCAACTGCCTTACTATCAATCTCCCAACTTGGAGAGACAGGCCCTTTAACCTCCTGGTTTGCACAGGTTCCCAATTTGGCAGAGGATGGAAGGGACGAGGGAGAACCCATGAGAGAGTAGCTGTTAGGCATTTGGACGGGCACATGTCACTCTAATTTCCCGGCAGGAAGAAGAATTAACCAAAGTCTCAGCCACCCACCGGGAACCAGTATAGGACAGGATCCAAAATTTTGGACTTGCGTTCAGCTCACAAAAAACGAGTTGAGAAATGGAGCTCAGGGGCACAGCAATTCACAAACTGGCAGAGTGATAAAGGACAACTATCGTCCAAAAATCTGTTGAGGGAAGTCAACGAGGCGGACTTGAAAGCGAGGCAAAATAGCAGGAAACAGATTTCAAGAGGTACCTTGGAATCGCCTGTAAAGCACAGGAAGAGGGGCACAACTTGGACAATGGTGCACTTGGCCAAAAAGGGCGTATGCGTTTTCTCCTGAATATATTCAGGAGAAAACGCATACGCCCTTTTTGGCCAAGCAAGCAAGCGGGCAATGCAAATCTGCACTACAAAGAAGTATCACTTCCCACCGGTCAAAAGGGACATCCACAAAATGTGTAAAAACCAGAAAGGCAAGACAGGCCCTGGAGAACTGGGAGCCTTGTTATGCTGATGGGCGGGATGTAAATTGCCAACTGCCTCACTGGAGGAGTGCATTGTGTTCCCTAAAACAAGTAAACAACAGAGCTACAGAGCCAAGGCCACTTCCAGTCTAGGGAATATACCTTGGGAAAACTGAAAATCAATAAGAAAGAGCCACCTCCCAATTTAGGGCTGCACTGGCTACAAGAACCTCAACTTGGGTACACCTTAAATATCCCAGGAAATATAAAAATGGTTCAAAACATTGTGGTACTTACGTACGATGGAATATCCCTCAGCCATGAAATCCATGTCATACGACCAGTAGCAGCAAAGTGAGTGGATTCAGGTACGATGATTCTAAGTGAAATAAGTCACACAGAAAAAGAAACTTATCATAAGATATCACTTATGAAGATCCTGTAAACATGGCTACACGTGAACTGAGTTAGGAAAGAGAACAGAGTCCCACATTTAGAAAACACTCTTATGCCTGCATAAAGGGGAAGGAGAGGTGGGGTGATGCATAAAACCAGAGTTTGATATAAGCACAGGGACCGTTCCAAAAACCAACTTTGGAATAGACAAGACCTACACCTTCCTCAGTGAAAGAGACTCAAAACCCCATATTTCCCGCAGAGGAATATATCTGACTAGTAAGAATCTTAAAACCTATGTATTGATATGACTCCATAAGGGAATCAAGTGTGTCTAGAGTGGCATAAACATGGCAGCGAGAATCAGCTCAAACCCACTATAAAAAGGAATTTCAAAAGCAAAACCAAAAAACAGGGAAATTCTTTACAATTCCTTCAGGGTGTCTGAGGAAACCTGGAAAGACCCTGTCTACAATGACAGCTGGATGTGGCATAAGGCTGGACACTTGGGACTGAGAGGATTGGTGAGATTGGGTGAGCAAATGCAGACCCTTTCAAGCAATAATGCATGGCCCCCATTCCATGGGTCCCAACTCTCCAGGTTCAAGGGAATATTACTACAGCTATAACATGTACAGGAAACCTAGAGAATGGACACACTGTGAATACGAAAGGTTTCTAAAACTCAACGAATAGTCCCTCTCCTGGTGCTCCAGTTTGACTTTCCAACTGCCTTACTATCAATCTCCCAACTTGGACAGACAGGCCCTTTAACCTCCTGGTTTGCACAGGTTCCCAATTTGGCAGAGGATGGAAGGGACGAGGGAGAACCCATGAGAGAGTAGCTGTTAGGCATTTGGACGGGCACATGTCACTCTAATTTCCCGGCAGGAAGAAGAATTAACCAAAGTCTCAGCCACCCACCGGGAACCAGTATAGGACAGGATCCAAAATTTTGGACTTGCGTTCAGCTCCCAAAAAACGAGTTGAGAGATGGAGCTCAGGGGCACAGCAATTCACAAACTGGCAGAGTGATAAAGGACAACTATCGTCCAAAAATCTGTTGAGGGAAGTCAACGAGGCGGACTTGAAAGCGAGGCAAAATAGCAGGAAACAGATTTCAAGAGGTACCTTGGAATCGCCTGTAAAGCACAGGAAGAGGGGCACAACTTGGACAATGGTGCACTTGGCCAAAAAGGGCGTATGCGTTTTCTCCTGAATATATTCAGGAGAAAATGCATACGCCCTTTTTGGCCAAGCAAGCAAGCGGGCAATGCAACTCTGCACTACAAAGAAGTATCACTTCCCACCGGTCAAAAGGGACATCCACAAAATGTGTAAAAACCAGAAAGGCAAGACAGGCCCTGGAGAACTGGGAGCCTTGTTATGCTGATGGGCGGGATGTAAATTGCCAACTGCCTCACTGGAGGAGTGCATTGTGTTCCCTAAAACAAGAAAACAACAGAGCTACAGAGCCAAGGCCACTTCCAGTCTAGGGAATATACCTTGGGAAAACTGAAAATCAATAAGAAAGAGCCACCTCCCAATTTAGGGCTGCACTGGCTACAAGAACCTCAACTTGGGTACACCTTAAATATCCCAGGAAATATAAAAATGGTTCAAAACATTGTGGTACTTACGTACGATGGAATATCCCTCAGCCATGAAATCCATGTCATACGACCAGTAGCAGCAAAGTGAGTGGATTCAGGTACGATGATTCTAAGTGAAATAAGTCACACAGAAAAAGAAACTTATCATAAGATATCACTTATGAAGATCCTGTAAACATGGCTACACGTGAACTGATTTAGGAAAGAGAACAGAGTCCCACATTTAGAAAACACTCTTATGCCTGCATAAAGGGGAAGGAGAGGTGGGGTGATGCATAAAACCAGAGTTTGATATAAGCACAGGGACCGTTCCAAAAACCAACTTTGGAATAGACAAGACCTACACCTTCCTCAGTGAAAGAGACTCAAAACCCCATATTTCCCGCAGAGGAATATATCTGACTAGTAAGAATCTTAAAACCTATGTATTGATATGACTCCATAAGGGAATCAAGTGTGTATAGAGTGGCATAAACATGGCAGCGAGAATCAGCTCAAACCCACTATAAAAAGGAATTTCAAAAGCAAAACCAAAAAACAGGGAAATTCTTTACAATTCCTTCAGGGTGTCTGAGGAAACCTGGAAAGACCCTATCTACAATGACAGCTGGATGTGGCATAAGGCTGGACACTTGGGACTGAGAGGATTGGTGAGATTGGGTGAGCAAATGCAGACCCTTTCAAGCAATAATGCATGGCCCCCATTCCATGGGTCCCAACTCTCCAGGTTCAAGGGAATATTACTACAGCTATAACATGTACAGGAAACCTAGAGAATGGACACACTGTGAATACGAAAGGTTTCTAAAACTCAACGAATAGTCCCTCTCCTGGTGCTCCAGTTTGACTTTCCAACTGCCTTACTATCAATCTCCCAACTTGGACAGACAGGCCCTTTAACCTCCTGGTTTGCACAGGTTCCCAATTTGGCAGAGGATGGAAGGGACGAGGGAGAACCCATGAGAGAGTAGCTGTTAGGCATTTGGACGGGCACATGTCACTCTAATTTCCCGGCAGGAAGAAGAATTAACCAAAGTCTCAGCCACCCACCGGGAACCAGTATAGGACAGGATCCAAAATTTTGGACTTGCGTTCAGCTCACAAAAAACGAGTTGAGAAATGGAGCTCAGGGGCACAGCAATTCACAAACTGGCAGAGTGATAAAGGACAACTATCGTCCAAAAATCTGTTGAGGGAAGTCAACGAGGCGGACTTGAAAGCGAGGCAAAATAGCAGGAAACAGATTTCAAGAGGTACCTTGGAATCGCCTGTAAAGCACAGGAAGAGGGGCACAACTTGGACAATGGTGCACTTGGCCAAAAAGGGCGTATGCGTTTTCTCCTGAATATATTCAGGAGAAAACGCATACGCCCTTTTTGGCCAAGCAAGCAAGCGGGCAATGCAAATCTGCACTACAAAGAAGTATCACTTCCCACCGGTCAAAAGGGACATCCACAAAATGTGTAAAAACCAGAAAGGCAAGACAGGCCCTGGAGAACTGGGAGCCTTGTTATGCTGATGGGCGGGATGTAAATTGCCAACTGCCTCACTGGAGGAGTGCATTGTGTTCCCTAAAAGAAGAAAACAACAGAGCTACAGAGCCAAGGCCACTTCCAGTCTAGGGAATATACCTTGGGAAAACTGAAAATCAATAAGAAAGAGCCACCTCCCAATTTAGGGCTGCACTGGCTACAAGAACCTCAACTTGGGTACACCTTAAATATCCCAGGAAATATAAAAATGGTTCAAAACATTGTGGTACTTACGTACGATGGAATATCCCTCAGCCATGAAATCCATGTCATACGACCAGTAGCAGCAAAGTGAGTGGATTCAGGTACGATGATTCTAAGTGAAATAAGTCACACAGAAAAAGAAACTTATCATAAGATATCACTTATGAAGATCCTGTAAACATGGCTACACGTGAACTGATTTAGGAAAGAGAACAGAGTCCCACATTTAGAAAACACTCTTATGCCTGCATAAAGGGGAAGGAGAGGTGGGGTGATGCATAAAACCAGAGTTTGATATAAGCACAGGGACCGTTCCAAAAACCAACTTTGGAATAGACAAGACCTACACCTTCCTCAGTGAAAGAGACTCAAAACCCCATATTTCCCGCAGAGGAATATATCTGACTAGTAAGAATCTTAAAACCTATGTATTGATATGACTCCATAAGGGAATCAAGTGTGTCTAGAGTGGCATAAACATGGCAGCGAGAATCAGCTCAAACCCACTATAAAAAGGAATTTCAAAAGCAAAACCAAAAAACAGGGAAATTCTTTACAATTCCTTCAGGGTGTCTGAGGAAACCTGGAAAGACCCTGTCTACAATGACAGCTGGATGTGGCATAAGGCTGGACACTTGGGACTGAGAGGATTGGTGAGATTGGGTGAGCAAATGCAGACCCTTTCAAGCAATAATGCATGGCCCCCATTCCATGGGTCCCAACTCTCCAGGTTCAAGGGAATATTACTACAGCTATAACATGTACAGGAAACCTAGAGAATGGACACACTGTGAATACGAAAGGTTTCTAAAACTCAACGAATAGTCCCTCTCCTGGTGCTCCAGTTTGACTTTCCAACTGCCTTACTATCAATCTCCCAACTTGGAGAGACAGGCCCTTTAACCTCCTGGTTTGCACAGGTTCCCAATTTGGCAGAGGATGGAAGGGACGAGGGAGAACCCATGAGAGAGTAGCTGTTAGGCATTTGGACGGGCACATGTCACTCTAATTTCCCGGCAGGAAGAAGAATTAACCAAAGTCTCAGCCAACCACCGGGAACCAGTATAGGACAGGATCCAAAATTTTGGACTTGCGTTCAGCTCGCAAAAAACGAGTTGAGAAATGGAGCTCAGGGGCACAGCAATTCACAAACTGGCAGAGTGATAAAGGACAACTATCGTCCAAAAATCTGTTGAGGGAAGTCAACGAGGCGGACTTGAAAGTGAGGCAAAATAGCAGGAAACAGATTTCAAGAGGTACCTTGGAATCGCCTGTAAAGCACAGGAAGAGGGGCACAACTTGGACAATGGTGCACTTGGCCAAAAAGGGCGTATGCGTTTTCTCCTGAATATATTCAGGAGAAAACGCATACGCCCTTTTTGGCCAAGCAAGCAAGCGGGCAATGCAAATCTGCACTACAAAGAAGTATCACTTCCCACCGGTCAAAAGGGACATCCACAAAATGTGTAAAAACCAGAAAGGCAAGACAGGCCCTGGAGAACTGGGAGCCTTGTTATGCTGATGGGCGGGATGTAAATTGCCAACTGCCTCACTGGAGGAGTGCATTGTGTTCCCTAAAACAAGTAAACAACAGAGCTACAGAGCCAAGGCCACTTC
The DNA here is from genome assembly GCF_025265405.1 of Mesoplodon densirostris. Taxonomy (NCBI): domain Eukaryota; kingdom Metazoa; phylum Chordata; class Mammalia; order Artiodactyla; family Ziphiidae; genus Mesoplodon; species Mesoplodon densirostris. The sequence goes on along the minus strand of NW_026778200.1, from coordinate 3,313,721 downwards.
CAGTCTAGGGAATATACCTTGGGAAAACTGAAAATCAATAAGAAAGAGCCACCTCCCAATTTAGGGCTGCACTGGCTACAAGAACCTCAACTTGGGTACACCTTAAATATCCCAGGAAATATAAAAATGGTTCAAAACATTGTGGTACTTACGTACGATGGAATATCCCTCAGCCATGAAATCCATGTCATACGACCAGTAGCAGCAAAGTGAGTGGATTCAGGTACGATGATTCTAAGTGAAATAAGTCACACAGAAAAAGAAACTTATCATAAGATATCACTTATGAAGATCCTGTAAACATGGCTACACGTGAACTGAGTTAGGAAAGAGAACAGAGTCCCACATTTAGAAAACACTCTTATGCCTGCATAAAGGGGCAGGAGAGGTGGGGTGATGCATAAAACCAGAGTTTGATATAAGCACAGGGACCGTTCCAAAAACCAACTTTGGAATAGACAAGACCTACACCTTCCTCAGTGAAAGAGACTCAAAACCCCATATTTCCCGCAGAGGAATATATCTGACTAGTAAGAATCTTAAAACCTATGTATTGATATGTCTCCATAAGGGAATCAAGTGTGTCTAGAGTGGCATAAACATGGCAGCGAGAATCAGCTCAAACCCACTATAAAAAGGAATTTCAAAAGCAAAACCAAAAAACAGGGAAATTCTTTACAATTCCTTCAGGGTGTCTGAGGAAACCTGGAAAGACCCTATCTACAATGACAGCTGGATGTGGCATAAGGCTGGACACTTGGGACTGAGAGGATTGGTGAGATTGGGTGAGCAAATGCAGACCCTTTCAAGCAATAATGCATGGCCCCCATTCCATGGGTCCCAACTCTCCAGGTTCAAGGGAATATTACTACAGCTATAACATGTACAGGAAACCTAGAGAATGGACACACTGTGAATACGAAAGGTTTCTAAAACTCAACGAATAGTCCCTCTCCTGGTGCTCCAGTTTGACTTTCCAACTGCTTTACTATCAATCTCCCAACTTGGAGAGACAGGCCCTTTAACCTCCTGGTTTGCACAGGTTCCCAATTTGGCAGAGGATGGAAGGGACGAGGGAGAACCCATGAGAGAGTAGCTGTTAGGCATTTGGACGGGCACATGTCACTCTAATTTCCCGGCAGGAAGAAGAATTAACCAAAGTCTCAGCCACCCACCGGGAACCAGTATAGGACAGGATCCAAAATTTTGGACTTGCGTTCAGCTCACAAAAAACGAGTTGAGAAATGGAGCTCAGGGGCACAGCAATTCACAAACTGGCAGAGTGATAAAGGACAACTATCGTCCAAAAATCTGTTGAGGGAAGTCAACGAGGCGGACTTGAAAGCGAGGCAAAATAGCAGGAAACAGATTTCAAGAGGTACCTTGGAATCGCCTGTAAAGCACAGGAAGAGGGGCACAACTTGGACAATGGTGCACTTGGCCAAAAAGGGCGTATGCGTTTTCTCCTGAATATATTCAGGAGAAAACGCATACGCCCTTTTTGGCCAAGCAAGCAAGCGGGCAATGCAAATCTGCACTACAAAGAAGTATCACTTCCCACCGGTCAAAAGGGACATCCACAAAATGTGTAAAAACCAGAAAGGCAAGACAGGCCCTGGAGAACTGGGAGCCTTGTTATGCTGATGGGCGGGATGTAAATTGCCAACTGCCTCACTGGAGGAGTGCATTGTGTTCCCTAAAACAAGTAAACAACAGAGCTACAGAGCCAAGGCCACTTCCAGTCTAGGGAATATACCTTGGGAAAACTGAAAATCAATAAGAAAGAGCCACCTCCCAATTTAGGGCTGCACTGGCTACAAGAACCTCAACTTGGGTACACCTTAAATATCCCAGGAAATATAAAAATGGTTCAAAACATTGTGGTACTTACGTACGATGGAATATCCCTCAGCCATGAAATCCATGTCATACGACCAGTAGCAGCAAAGTGAGTGGATTCAGGTACGATGATTCTAAGTGAAATAAGTCACACAGAAAAAGAAACTTATCATAAGATATCACTTATGAAGATCCTGTAAACATGGCTACACGTGAACTGAGTTAGGAAAGAGAACAGAGTCCCACATTTAGAAAACACTCTTATGCCTGCATAAAGGGGAAGGAGAGGTGGGGTGATGCATAAAACCAGAGTTTGATATAAGCACAGGGACCGTTCCAAAAACCAACTTTGGAATAGACAAGACCTACACCTTCCTCAGTGAAAGAGACTCAAAACCCCATATTTCCCGCAGAGGAATATATCTGACTAGTAAGAATCTTAAAACCTATGTATTGATATGACTCCATAAGGGAATCAAGTGTGTCTAGAGTGGCATAAACATGGCAGCGAGAATCAGCTCAAACCCACTATAAAAAGGAATTTCAAAAGCAAAACCAAAAAACAGGGAAATTCTTTACAATTCCTTCAGGGTGTCTGAGGAAACCTGGAAAGACCCTGTCTACAATGACAGCTGGATGTGGCATAAGGCTGGACACTTGGGACTGAGAGGATTGGTGAGATTGGGTGAGCAAATGCAGACCCTTTCAAGCAATAATGCATGGCCCCCATTCCATGGGTCCCAACTCTCCAGGTTCAAGGGAATATTACTACAGCTATAACATGTACAGGAAACCTAGAGAATGGACACACTGTGAATACGAAAGGTTTCTAAAACTCAACGAATAGTCCCTCTCCTGGTGCTCCAGTTTGACTTTCCAACTGCCTTACTATCAATCTCCCAACTTGGACAGACAGGCCCTTTAACCTCCTGGTTTGCACAGGTTCCCAATTTGGCAGAGGATGGAAGGGACGAGGGAGAACCCATGAGAGAGTAGCTGTTAGGCATTTGGACGGGCACATGTCACTCTAATTTCCCGGCAGGAAGAAGAATTAACCAAAGTCTCAGCCACCCACCGGGAACCAGTATAGGACATGATCCAAAATTTTGGACTTGCGTTCAGCTCACAAAAAACGAGTTGAGAGATGGAGCTCAGGGGCACAGCAATTCACAAACTGGCAGAGTGATAAAGGACAACTATCGTCCAAAAATCTGTTGAGGGAAGTCAACGAGGCGGACTTGAAAGCGAGGCAAAATAGCAGGAAACAGATTTCAAGAGGTACCTTGGAATCGCCTGTAAAGCACAGGAAGAGGGGCACAACTTGGACAATGGTGCACTTGGCCAAAAAGGGCGTATGCGTTTTCTCCTGAATATATTCAGGAGAAAATGCATACGCCCTTTTTGGCCAAGCAAGCAAGCGGGCAATGCAACTCTGCACTACAAAGAAGTATCACTTCCCACCGGTCAAAAGGGACATCCACAAAATGTGTAAAAACCAGAAAGGCAAGACAGGCCCTGGAGAACTGGGAGCCTTGTTATGCTGATGGGCGGGATGTAAATTGCCAACTGCCTCACTGGAGGAGTGCATTGTGTTCCCTAAAACAAGTAAACAACAGAGCTACAGAGCCAAGGCCACTTCCAGTCTAGGGAATATACCTGGGGAAAACTGAAAATCAATAAGAAAGAGCCACCTCCAAATTTAGGGCTGCACTGACTACAAGAACCTCAACTTGGGTACACCTTAAATATCCCAGGAAATATAAAAATGGTTCAAAACATTGTGGTACTTACGTACGATGGAATATCCCTCAGCCATGAAATCAATGTCATACGACCAGTAGCAGCAAAGTGAGTGGATTCAGGTACGATGATTCTAAGTGAAATAAGTCACACAGAAAATGAAACTTATCATAAGATATCACTTATGAAGATCCTGTAAACATGACTACACGTGAACTGAGTTAGGAAAGAGAACAGAGTCTCACATTTAGAAAACACTCTTATGCCTGCATAAAGGGGAAGGAGAGGTGGGGTGATGCATAAAACCAGAGTTTGATATAAGCACAGGGACCGTTTCAAAAACCAACTTTGGAATTGACAAGACCGACACCTTCCTTAGTGAAAGAGACTCAAAACCCCATATTTCCCACAGAGGAATATATCTGACTAGTAAGAATCTTAAAACCTATGTATTGATATGTCTCCATAAGGGAATCAAGTGTGTCTAGAGTGGCATAAACATGGCAGCGAGAATCAGCTCAAACCCACTATAAAAAGGAATTTCAAAAGCAAAACCAAAAAACAGGGAAATTCTTTACAATTCCTTCAGGGTGTCTGAGGAAACCTGAAAAGACCCTATCTACAATGACAGCTGGATGTGGCATAAGGCTGGACACTTGGGACTGAGAGGATTGGTGAGATTGGGTGAGCAAATGCAGACCCTTTCAAGCAATAATGCATGGCCCCCATTCCATGGCTCCCAACTCTCCAGGTTCAAGGGAATATTACTACAGCTATAACATGTACAGGAAACCTAGAGAATGGACACACTGTGAATACGAAAGGTTTCTAAAACTCAACGAATAGTCCCTCTCCTGGTGCTCCAGTTTGACTTTCCAACTGCCTTACTATCAATCTCCCAACTTGGAGAGACAGGCCCTTTAACCTCCTGGTTTGCACAGGTTCCCAATTTGGCAGAGGATGGAAGGGACGAGGGAGAACCCATGAGAGAGTAGCTGTTAGGCATTTGGACGGGCACATGTCACTCTAATTTCCCGGCAGGAAGAAGAATTAACCAAAGTCTCAGCCAACCACCGGGAACCAGTATAGGACAGGATCCAAAATTTTGGACTTGCGTTCAGCTCACAAAAAACGAGTTGAGAAATGGAGCTCAGGGGCACAGCAATTCACAAACTGGCAGAGTGATAAAGGACAACTATCGTCCAAAAATCTGTTGAGGGAAGTCAACGAGGCGGACTTGAAAGCGAGGCAAAATAGCAGGAAACAGATTTCAAGAGGTACCTTGGAATCGCCTGTAAAGCACAGGAAGAGGGGCACAACTTGGACAATGGTGCACTTGGCCAAAAAGGGCGTATGCGTTTTCTCCTGAATATATTCAGGAGAAAATGCATACGCCCTTTTTGGCCAAGCAAGCAAGCGGGCAATGCAACTCTGCACTACAAAGAAGTATCACTTCCCACCGGTCAAAAGGGACATCCACAAAATGTGTAAAAACCAGAAAGGCAAGACAGGCCCTGGAGAACTGGGAGCCTTGTTATGCTGATGGGCGGGATGTAAATTGCCAACTGCCTCACTGGAGGAGTGCATTGTGTTCCCTAAAACAAGTAAACAACAGAGCTACAGAGCCAAGGCCACTTCCAGTCTAGGGAATATACCTGGGGAAAACTGAAAATCAATAAGAAAGAGCCACCTCCAAATTTAGGGCTGCACTGACTACAAGAACCTCAACTTGGGTACACCTTAAATATCCCAGGAAATATAAAAATGGTTCAAAACATTGTGGTACTTACGTACGATGGAATATCCCTCAGCCATGAAATCAATGTCATACGACCAGTAGCAGCAAAGTGAGTGGATTCAGGTACGATGATTCTAAGTGAAATAAGTCACACAGAAAATGAAACTTATCATAAGATATCACTTATGAAGATCCTGTAAACATGGCTACACGTGAACTGAGTTAGGAAAGAGAACAGAGTCTCACATTTAGAAAACACTCTTATGCCTGCATAAAGGGGAAGGAGAGGTGGGGTGATGCATAAAACCAGAGTTTGATATAAGCACAGGGACCGTTTCAAAAACCAACTTTGGAATTGACAAGACCGACACCTTCCTTAGTGAAAGAGACTCAAAACCCCATATTTCCCACAGAGGAATATATCTGACTAGTAAGAATCTTAAAACCTATGTATTGATATGTCTCCATAAGGGAATCAAGTGTGTCTAGAGTGGCATAAACATGGCAGCGAGAATCAGCTCAAACCCACTATAAAAAGGAATTTCAAAAGCAAAACCAAAAAACAGGGAAATTCTTTACAATTCCTTCAGGGTGTCTGAGGAAACCTGAAAAGACCCTATCTACAATGACAGCTGGATGTGGCATAAGGCTGGACACTTGGGACTGAGAGGATTGGTGAGATTGGGTGAGCAAATGCAGACCCTTTCAAGCAATAATGCATGGCCCCCATTCCATGGCTCCCAACTCTCCAGGTTCAAGGGAATATTACTACAGCTATAACATGTACAGGAAACCTAGAGAATGGACACACTGTGAATACGAAAGGTTTCTAAAACTCAACGAATAGTCCCTCTCCTGGTGCTCCAGTTTGACTTTCCAACTGCCTTACTATCAATCTCCCAACTTGGAGAGACAGGCCCTTTAACCTCCTGGTTTGCACAGGTTCCCAATTTGGCAGAGGATGGAAGGGACGAGGGAGAACCCATGAGAGAGTAGCTGTTAGGCATTTGGACGGGCACATGTCACTCTAATTTCCCGGCAGGAAGAAGAATTAACCAAAGTCTCAGCCAACCACCGGGAACCAGTATAGGACAGGATCCAAAATTTTGGACTTGCGTTCAGCTCACAAAAAACGAGTTGAGAAATGGAGCTCAGGGGCACAGCAATTCACAAACTGGCAGAGTGATAAAGGACAACTATCGTCCAAAAATCTGTTGAGGGAAGTCAACGAGGCGGACTTGAAAGCGAGGCAAAATAGCAGGAAACAGATTTCAAGAGGTACCTTGGAATCGCCTGTAAAGCACAGGAAGAGGGGCACAACTTGGACAATGGTGCACTTGGCCAAAAAGGGCGTATGTGTTTTCTCCTGAATATATTCAGGAGAAAACGCATACGCCCTTTTTGGCCAAGCAAGCAAGCGGGCAATGCAAATCTGCACTACAAAGAAGTATCACTTCCCACCGGTCAAAAGGGACATCCACAAAATGTGTAAAAACCAGAAAGGCAAGACAGGCCCTGGAGAACTGGGAGCCTTGTTATGCTGATGGGCGGGATGTAAATTGCCAACTGCCTCACTGGAGGAGTGCATTGTGTTCCCTAAAACAAGTAAACAACAGAGCTACAGAGCCAAGGCCACTTCCAGTCTAGGGAATATACCTGGGGAAAACTGAAAATCAATAAGAAAGAGCCACCTCCCAATTTAGGGCTGCACTGGCTACAAGAACCTCAACTTGGGTACACCTTAAATATCCCAGGAAATATAAAAATGGTTCAAAACATTGTGGTACTTACGTACGATGGAATATCCCTCAGCCATGAAATCCATGTCATACGACCAGTAGCAGCAAAGTGAGTGGATTCAGGTACGATGATTCTAAGTGAAATAAGTCACACAGAAAAAGAAACTTATCATAAGATATCACTTATGAAGATCCTGTAAACATGGCTACACGTGAACTGAGTTAGGAAAGAGAACAGAGTCCCACATTTAGAAAACACTCTTATGCCTGCATAAAGGGGAAGGAGAGGTGGGGTGATGCATAAAACCAGAGTTTGATATAAGCACAGGGACCGTTCCAAAAACCAACTTTGGAATAGACAAGACCTACACCTTCCTCAGTGAAAGAGACTCAAAACCCCATATTTCCCGCAGAGGAATATATCTGACTAGTAAGAATCTTAAAACCTATGTATTGATATGTCTCCATAAGGGAATCAAGTGTGTCTAGAGTGGCATAAACATGGCAGCGAGAATCAGCTCAAACCCACTATAAAAAGGAATTTCAAAAGCAAAACCAAAAAACAGGGAAATTCTTTACAATTCCTTCAGGGTGTCTGAGGAAACCTGGAAAGACCCTATCTACAATGACAGCTGGATGTGGCATAAGGCTGGACACTTGGGACTGAGAGGATTGGTGAGATTGGGTGAGCAAATGCAGACCCTTTCAAGCAATAATGCATGGCCCCCATTCCATGGGTCCCAACTCTCCAGGTTCAAGGGAATATTACTACAGCTATAACATGTACAGGAAACCTAGAGAATGGACACACTGTGAATACGAAAGGTTTCTAAAACTCAACGAATAGTCCCTCTCCTGGTGCTCCAGTTTGACTTTCCAACTGCCTTACTATCAATCTCCCAACTTGGAGAGACAGGCCCTTTAACCTCCTGGTTTGCACAGGTTCCCAATTTGGCAGAGGATGGAAGGGACGAGGGAGAACCCATGAGAGAGTAGCTGTTAGGCATTTGGACGGGCACATGTCACTCTAATTTCCCGGCAGGAAGAAGAATTAACCAAAGTCTCAGCCACCCACCGGGAACCAGTATAGGACAGGATCCAAAATTTTGGACTTGCGTTCAGCTCACAAAAAACGAGTTGAGAAATGGAGCTCAGGGGCACAGCAATTCACAAACTGGCAGAGTGATAAAGGACAACTATCGTCCAAAAATCTGTTGAGGGAAGTCAACGAGGCGGACTTGAAAGCGAGGCAAAATAGCAGGAAACAGATTTCAAGAGGTACCTTGGAATCGCCTGTAAAGCACAGGAAGAGGGGCACAACTTGGACAATGGTGCACTTGGCCAAAAAGGGCGTATGCGTTTTCTCCTGAATATATTCAGGAGAAAACGCATACGCCCTTTTTGGCCAAGCAAGCAAGCGGGCAATGCAAATCTGCACTACAAAGAAGTATCACTTCCCACCGGTCAAAAGGGACATCCACAAAATGTGTAAAAACCAGAAAGGCAAGACAGGCCCTGGAGAACTGGGAGCCTTGTTATGCTGATGGGCGGGATGTAAATTGCCAACTGCCTCACTGGAGGAGTGCATTGTGTTCCCTAAAACAAGTAAACAACAGAGCTACAGAGCCAAGGCCACTTCCAGTCTAGGGAATATACCTTGGGAAAACTGAAAATCAATAAGAAAGAGCCACCTCCCAATTTAGGGCTGCACTGGCTACAAGAACCTCAACTTGGGTACACCTTAAATATCCCAGGAAATATAAAAATGGTTCAAAACATTGTGGTACTTACGTACGATGGAATATCCCTCAGCCATGAAATCCATGTCATACGACCAGTAGCAGCAAAGTGAGTGGATTCAGGTACGATGATTCTAAGTGAAATAAGTCACACAGAAAAAGAAACTTATCATAAGATATCACTTATGAAGATCCTGTAAACATGGCTACACGTGAACTGAGTTAGGAAAGAGAACAGAGTCCCACATTTAGAAAACACTCTTATGCCTGCATAAAGGGGAAGGAGAGGTGGGGTGATGCATAAAACCAGAGTTTGATATAAGCACAGGGACCGTTCCAAAAACCAACTTTGGAATAGACAAGACCTACACCTTCCTCAGTGAAAGAGACTCAAAACCCCATATTTCCCGCAGAGGAATATATCTGACTAGTAAGAATCTTAAAACCTATGTATTGATATGACTCCATAAGGGAATCAAGTGTGTCTAGAGTGGCATAAACATGGCAGCGAGAATCAGCTCAAACCCACTATAAAAAGGAATTTCAAAAGCAAAACCAAAAAACAGGGAAATTCTTTACAATTCCTTCAGGGTGTCTGAGGAAACCTGGAAAGACCTTGTCTACAATGACAGCTGGATGTGGCATAAGGCTGGACACTTGGGACTGAGAGGATTGGTGAGATTGGGTGAGCAAATGCAGACCCTTTCAAGCAATAATGCATGGCCCCCATTCCATGGGTCCCAACTCTCCAGGTTCAAGGGAATATTACTACAGCTATAACATGTACAGGAAACCTAGAAAATGGACACACTGTGAATATGAAAGGTTTCTAAAACTCAACGAATAGTCCCTCTCCTGGTGCTCCAGTTTGACTTTCCAACTGCCTTACTATCAATCTCCCAACTTGGAGAGACAGGCCCTTTAACCTCCTGGTTTGCACAGGTTCCCAATTTGGCAGAGGATGGAAGGGACGAGGGAGAACCCATGAGAGAGTAGCTGTTAGGCATTTGGACGGGCACATGTCACTCTAATTTCCCGGCAGGAAGAAGAATTAACCAAAGTCTCAGCCACCCACCGGGAACCAGTATAGGACATGATCCAAAATTTTGGACTTGCGTTCAGCTCACAAAAAACGAGTTGAGAGATGGAGCTCAGGGGCACAGCAATTCACAAACTGGCAGAGTGATAAAGGACAACTATCGTCCAAAAATCTGTTGAGGGAAGTCAACGAGGCGGACTTGAAAGCGAGGCAAAATAGCAGGAAACAGATTTCAAGAGGTACCTTGGAATCGCCTGTAAAGCACAGGAAGAGGGGCACAACTTGGACAATGGTGCACTTGGCCAAAAAGGGCGTATGCGTTTTCTCCTGAATATATTCAGGAGAAAATGCATACGCCCTTTTTGGCCAAGCAAGCAAGCGGGCAATGCAACTCTGCACTACAAAGAAGTATCACTTCCCACCGGTCAAAAGGGACATCCACAAAATGTGTAAAAACCAGAAAGGCAAGACAGGCCCTGGAGAACTGGGAGCCTTGTTATGCTGATGGGCGGGATGTAAATTGCCAACTGCCTCACTGGAGGAGTGCATTGTGTTCCCTAAAACAAGTAAACAACAGAGCTACAGAGCCAAGGCCACTTCCAGTCTAGGGAATATACCTTGGGAAAACTGAAAATCAATAAGAAAGAGCCACCTCCAAATTTAGGGCTGCACTGACTACAAGAACCTCAACTTGGGTACACCTTAAATATCCCAGGAAATATAAAAATGGTTCAAAACATTGTGGTACTTACGTACGATGGAATATCCCTCAGCCATGAAATCAATGTCATACGACCAGTAGCAGCAAAGTGAGTGGATTCAGGTACGATGATTCTAAGTGAAATAAGTCACACAGAAAAAGAAACTTATCATAAGATATCACTTATGAAGATCCTGTAAACATGGCTACACGTGAACTGAGTTAGGAAAGAGAACAGAGTCTCACATTTAGAAAACACTCTTATGCCTGCATAAAGGGGAAGGAGAGGTGGGGTGATGCATAAAACCAGAGTTTGATATAAGCACAGGGACCGTTTCAAAAACCAACTTTGGAATTGACAAGACCGACACCTTCCTTAGTGAAAGAGACTCAAAACCCCATATTTCCCACAGAGGAATATATCTGACTAGTAAGAATCTTAAAACCTATGTATTGATATGTCTCCATAAGGGAATCAAGTGTGTCTAGAGTGGCATAAACATGGCAGCGAGAATCAGCTCAAACCCACTATAAAAAGGAATTTCAAAAGCAAAACCAAAAAACAGGGAAATTCTTTACAATTCCTTCAGGGTGTCTGAGGAAACCTGAAAAGACCCTATCTACAATGACAGCTGGATGTGGCATAAGGCTGGACACTTGGGACTGAGAGGATTGGTGAGATTGGGTGAGCAAATGCAGACCCTTTCAAGCAATAATGCATGGCCCCCATTCCATGGGTCCCAACTCTCCAGGTTCAAGGGAATATTACTACAGCTATAACATGTACAGGAAACCTAGAGAATGGACACACTGTGAATACGAAAGGTTTCTAAAACTCAACGAATAGTCCCTCTCCTGGTGCTCCAGTTTGACTTTCCAACTGCCTTACTATCAATCTCCCAACTTGGAGAGACAGGCCCTTTAACCTCCTGGTTTGCACAGGTTCCCAATTTGGCAGAGGATGGAAGGGACGAGGGAGAACCCATGAGAGAGTAGCTGTTAGGCATTTGGACGGGCACATGTCACTCTAATTTCCCGGCAGGAAGAAGAATTAACCAAAGTCTCAGCCACCCACCGGGAACCAGTATAGGACATGATCCAAAATTTTGGACTTGCGTTCAGCTCACAAAAAACGAGTTGAGAGATGGAGCTCAGGGGCACAGCAATTCACAAACTGGCAGAGTGATAAAGGACAACTATCGTCCAAAAATCTGTTGAGGGAAGTCAACGAGGCGGACTTGAAAGCGAGGCAAAATAGCAGGAAACAGATTTCAAGAGGTACCTTGGAATCGCCTGTAAAGCACAGGAAGAGGGGCACAACTTGGACAATGGTGCACTTGGCCAAAAAGGGCGTATGCGTTTTCTCCTGAATATATTCAGGAGAAAACGCATACGCCCTTTTTGGCCAAGCAAGCAAGCGGGCAATGCAAATCTGCACTACAAAGAAGTATCACTTCCCACCGGTCAAAAGGGACATCCACAAAATGTGTAAAAACCAGAAAGGCAAGACAGGCCCTGGAGAACTGGGAGCCTTGTTATGCTGATGGGCGGGATGTAAATTGCCAACTGCCTCACTGGAGGAGTGCATTGTGTTCCCTAAAACAAGTAAACAACAGAGCTACAGAGCCAAGGCCACTTCCAGTCTAGGGAATATACCTGGGGAAAACTGAAAATCAATAAGAAAGAGCCACCTCCCAATTTAGGGCTGCACTGGCTACAAGAACCTCAACTTGGGTACACTTTAAATATCCCAGGAAATATAAAAATGGTTCAAAACATTGTGGTACTTACGTACGATGGAATATCCCTCAGCCATGAAATCCATGTCATACGACCAGTAGCAGCAAAGTGAGTGGATTCAGGTACGATGATTCTAAGTGAAATAAGTCACACAGAAAAAGAAACTTATCATAAGATATCACTTATGAAG